>NC_056747.1:1350408989-1350554965 GCF_019279795.1 Protopterus annectens
GTCTTTCTAACCACTTTGAAAATGTGGTTGTCAAAGGAGAGATTGCTATCAACTTGGGTCCCCAGATCCCTAATTACTTTCTCTGTACTTAATGGGTTACCACCTATGTGGTAATTTGTGGGCACATTGTTTTTGCCAAAGGGTATGATTATACACTTTTTGGCATTTAGCTTCAGACCATGGCTCTGGTACCAGTTATACATCTCTGCGAGACCTTTTTGAAGGATGTTTGTGTCAGCTGGAGAGTTGATTATGGTGCCCAGTTTGCAGTAATCTGCGAACTTGGTGAGCCATAGTCCTCCCACGTTGGCCTGTACCTCAGAAAACTAAATACCGAACAAGAGAGGTCCCAGGACAGAATCTTGTGGGACGCCACTTGTGACCAGTTTCGAGTCTGACATGGCTCCAGCAACTCTGACTCTGTGGGTTCTGTCTTTGAGCCAGTTTGCGACCCATCTTGTGACATAGAGGTTTATATTTAGGCTGGATAACTTATCTATGATGCCCGAGTGGGGTATTGTGTCAAATGCCTTTGCGAGGTCCAGATAGGCTGTGTGGACTACCTTCCTTTCATCTATGTTCTTGGTGACTGTTTCGAAGAAGTTGACCAGGTTCAAAAGGCAGGATCTGCCCTTGATGAAGCCAAATTGGGTAGGATCTAGTGTCTGTAGGTGCCCAATGTCTTTGTTTATGAGTTCCATGATGATCCTCTCCATAGCCTTGCAGACTAGGCTAGTCAGGCTTATGGGGCGATAGTTTCCAGGGTCCGTAGAGGTGCCACCTTTGTGGAGTGGGACCACTGTTGCTGTACGCCATTCTTTGGGCACATATCCTGTAGTGAGGCTGAGATTGTACAGCAGTTTTACTTGAGGGATTAGTTCTTCTTGGAGTTCATGTAGGACGCAACCCGGGACGCCATCTGGTCCCATGGAAGCAGTGTTTTTTGCTTTGGAGAGGGCGGCCTTCACCTGAGCATCAGAGATGTTTGGGAGTCTGCACTCTTCCGGGATAGATACTTGCTCTTTTGGGGGGGGGGGGGAGAAGTTTGCACTGAACCTGTCTGCCAGGATATTGGCGATGTCTGTGGGTTCAGTGTATTTTTTGTCGTTTAGAATCAACTCAGAACAAGTCTGGGAGTTGCATCCCAGGTTCCTAACATAACTGAAAAAAGCCTTATGATTGTCTTTAGTGTCCTGTGCAATTTTACTCTCGAAGCTGGCCTTGGAGGATTTTATGAGGGATCGTAATTTTTTGCTAGTACTGATCAGAGATGCCTTCCCTTTTAGGGATTTTGCTCTATCATGTAGTAGCTTCCTCCTTCTGTTGTACAGTTTATTTATGGCTGGGGTCCACCAGACTGGACACCTGCCTTTGGATGATTGGGTCTTGATTTTGTTTGGGATAGCATGATCCATGCATTCCTGGAGATGTCCGTAGAATGCGTTTATATAGGCTTCTGCAGTTTGGGCCGTAGTTTCCACTGGCCCTGGGGCCTTGAAGGATTCCACTTTGGTTTTGAGAAGTGTGAAGTTTGCTTTTGAGAAGTTTTTCACTGTGGTTTTCTGGGCTGGGGGTGGGGTCGGGATGTGGATATCCAGTGAAATTAATTTATGGTCTGATTTTACCAATGAGGGATATACTTCTGGTATGGAGCATAGAGTTCCCATGTTGGTAATGATCAGGTCTAGTATGTGTTCCCCTCTTGTGGGAGTGGTGACTAGTTGTTCCATAGCATTTGAGTTATAAATTCCAGGAACCTATGGGCTAAGGTGCTGGGGCTTGAGTAATGTTCCCAGTCTATGTTTGGGTAGTTGAAGTCACCCAATATAATGGTGTTTGGAGAGATCTTCATGTTCTCCAATGTTTTCAGGAAAGCCGAGTGGGATTCCTGACTTTGAGAGGGTGGTCTGTAGGATGCTATAAACTGAAAAGCAGTCTTGCCCACTGTCAGTTGCACATGGATGGTCTCCGATACTTCGTGCAATGCCACTAACCTGGAGGTGTGGATATCCTTGATAAATATGGAAACTCCCCCTCCTTTTGTGGTTCGGTCCGGGTTTTGGGGCCGAAAAGCATGATATGAGGTATAACCTGGGAGTGCTGGAGTGCTCTCTGGAGCCTTGAACCAGGTTTCTGTCACTGCACAGATATCGATGTTCTCCATACTGAGGAGAGCTTAGAGTGCGTGCATCTTGAAGTTAAGACTTCTGGCATTTAGCAGCATTACCCTTAGTTTCTTATTCCTTGTACTGTCTATGGAGATGGGTTTGACTTTTGAGCCTTGCCTAAAAAAGGCACTATGGGGGTGGCAAGAGCCTTTGCCAATATCTGAAAGCCCAGGGGTGACAGGTGCAAGCCGTCCCTAGTGAAGCATCGTGGCTTGTCGAGCATGTCATCCCAGGCTGAAAGGCATTGGATCCTCTTTGAATGACACCAAAATTTTAGCCAATTGTTAAAATCGATCATTTTGTCTTTATACTGTGGCATCATTCTAGGTGAGGGTAAGATGCTGCTCAAGGTCAGGGTCATACCGGCCTGGGCTACATGATCAGAGAGCTCCTCTATGTCTCTTTTCATGTAGTCGAGGGAGGTACGTCTCAGGTCATTCACGCCAGCATGTACAATGACTGAGTCATATTTGTATTTGCTTTGGAGTGACCTGAGTGCTTGCGTTATGTGGCGGATCCTAGCGCCCGACAGGCAGCTCACTGTGACCTTCTCTTTATTCAGCCTGGTGAGCGGGACGTCAGTGTGTCTGACAATAGAGTCACCTATTACAAGAGTATCAGGTGTGTTATTCAGCCTTAAGGGCTGTGACTGCTTGGCACACTGACTTTGTGTGCTATGTGTTGTACGTGTTTTGTTTTGGGGTAGCGTTTGCTTGGATGTCTGTATGAGTTGTGTATGTATGTAGTTTTGTTTGTTTTTGTTGTGATGTGGGTGTTGTGGTGTATGTGTAGTATTGTGTGTGCGTTTTTTTGACTTTCGCGTTTTTTTTGTGTCGGTGTTTTGTGGATTCGGTTTTATAGTCTCGAGATACTGAAATTCGATATTTCAGTAATTCGAGGTTATGAAGTGAATCCGTATATATATATATATATATATATATATATATATATATATATATATATATGTATATATATATGTGTGTGTGTGTATGTGTGTGTGTGTGTGTGTGTGTGTATATATATATATATATATATATATATATATATATATGTGTGTGTGTGTGTGTGTGTGTGTGTGTGTGCATATATATATATATATATATATATATATATATGTGTGTGTGTGTGTGTGTGTGTGTGTGTGTGTGTGTATATATATATATATATATATATATATATATATATATATATATATGTGTGTATGTGTGTATGTGTGTGTGTGTATGTGTGTGTATGTGTGTGTGGGTGTGTGTGTGTGTGTGTGTGTATATATATCATATATATATGTGTGTGTGTGTGTGTGTGTGTGTGTGTGTGTGTGTGTATATTTATATTTATATTTATATTTATACACACCATTCTTGTCCTTTTTCTTTCTAACGGTATCGTTTTGCTCGTAGGTCTTTCTCCTTAACTCTCTTGCTTTTCTTTATGCATGAAAGGCAGAGAAGAGTAAATGTTTTGTAAATGGGATGACATGATCGACGGGCCACAATGCTTTGCCAGAGATGGCATGCACCTGCCACCCTTGGGATTCTGGATACTGGCTAAGGCTCTTGCCACCCCTATAGTTCCTTTTTTAGGCAAGGTTCAAATGACAAATTCACCACCATAACAGGAACAGGCAAACAAAATCTGAGGGTAATGCTACTCAATGCTAAAAGTCTAAACCTCAAAATGCATTCATTCGGGGCTCTTCTTAAAATGGAGAACATCGATATCTGTGCAGTGATTGAGACCTGGCTCAAGACTCCAGAGAGCACCCCTGCATTACCAGGCTATAATTCATACCACACCTTTCGGCCACCTAACCTGGACCAAAACACTAAACGCGGAGGCATGCCCATATTCATTAAGGATATCCACACCTCCAGTCTAGTTGCTCAGCATAATGCATCCGAGGTTATGCAACTGCAGCTAACTCTGGGCAAACCTGCAATCCAAATTGTAGCTTGCTTCAGATCCCCCACCATGCCACAGGATTCCCACTCCTTATTTCTTGATACACTGGAAAACATTAGGGTACAACCCAACACCCTAATAATGGGCGATTTCAACTACCTCACCATTAACTGGGAAAACTACTTATGTTCCAACTCTTTTGCTCAACGTTTTCTGGAATTCATAAATTCCAGTGCCTTAGATCAACTTATCCACACTGCCACCAAGGGTAGCAATATCCTAGACCTGGTCATTACCAACATGGGTAACCGGTGTTCCACACCAGAGGTCAATTCCTTGTTGGTCAGATCCGACCACAAGCTAATCACCCTAGACATCCACATCCCGCCCCCAGCCCCCAATAGGGAAACCACCATAAAACATTTCTCCAAAGCCAACTTCACGCTTTTTAAGACAGACGTGACAAACTTCATGGCACCCATGCAGACAGACAATAGAAGTACGACTGCTGAATCCTACACAAATGCACTTTATAAGCACTTACATGAGTGCATGGATTGTGCTATCCCTAACAGAACCAAGATGCTATCCTCCCAAAAAGGGAAGCAAATCTGGTGGTCCCCTTTCATAAACAAACAGAAGAAAGAAACTGTTGCAAAAAAGAGTAAAATCCCATGATTGGAGGAACTCCCTGGTCAGTCTCAGTAAAATGCTGAGATCCCTTATAAAATCCTCCAAAGCTAGTTACGAAAACAAAATTGCCACTGATTCTAAAGACAACCATAAAGCATTCTATAGCTATGTCAGGAGTCCCAATGGCAACACTCAGATCTGCTCTGAGTTACAGCACAATGGCACTAAATATACAAAACCAACTGATATTGCCAACATCCTAGCAGATAGGTTCAGTGCTAACTTTACCCCCCTCTCAACTCCTAAAGGGCCCATCTCTATACCGGAAGAATGCAAAGTTCCTGTAATCGCGGCTGCACAGGTTAAAACACACTCTCCAAAGCCAAGAAAACAGCATTCATGGGACCTGACAACATCCCAGGCTGCGTTCTACATGAACTACAGAATGAACTGGCACCCCACCTAAGTACCATGTTCAATATTAGCCTCACCTCAGGATTTGTGCCCACTGAATGGTGCACAGTGATGGTTATCCCACTCCACAAAGGGAGAGCTACCACGAACCCCAGGAACTACCACCCAATTAGCCTGACGAGCCTGGTCTGCAAGGTCTTGGAATGTATCATCATGGAACTTATAAACAAAGACATTGGTAATCTCCAAACTCTGGATCTCACCCAGCTCAGGTTTGTAAAAGGCAGATCATGTCTCCTAAACCTGATAGACTTCTTTGAAGCAGTCACCAAAGCCATAGATGAGGGTAAGGTGGTTCACACAGTTTATCTAGATCTCGCCAAGGCTTTTGACACCATCCTCCACTCTGTATTATAGATAAACTCAGTAAACTAGGTATAAATCCCAATTTCACAAGATGAGTTGCCAGCTGGCTCACTGACAGAACCCACACTGTGAAAGTAGCAGACTTCAAATCCAACTTCAGACCAGTGAGAAGTGGAGTACCACAGGGTTCAGTCCTGGGTCCTCTCCTGTTTGATATCTACTTCTCTGAAGTACAGACTAACACAGAAGGTCTTTGGCTAATGAAGTCTGCAGATGACTGCAAACTAGGAGCCATAATTGAAATGTCAACCTGTGTTCCCAGATCTCTAATAACGCCTTCTATGTTCGCTGGATTACCATTAATGTGGTAATTCATGGGAACTGGGTTTTTCCCAAAGGAGATGACGAAACATTTTTTGGCATTGAGCTTAAGGCCATGGTTCTGACACCAGTCAGTCTCAGTGAGGCCTTTCTGTAGGTTGTCAACATCACTTGGAGAGTAAATAATAGCTCCCAACTTGCAATAATCTGTGAACTTTGTCAGCCGGAGTCCCTTCATGTTGGCCTGGACTTCAGAGTAGTAGATACCAAACAGAAGAGGACCCAGGACCAAGCCCTGTGGGACTCCACTTGTGACTGGTTGGCAGTCTGACTTGGAGTCAGCTACTTTCACACTGTGGGTTCTACCTGTGAGCCAGTTTGCAACCCACCTAGTGATATAGAGGTTGATGCCTAACTTAGTGAATTTTTCTATGATTCCTGACTGGGGAATGGTATCAAAGGCCTTGGCCAAATCAAGGTAGGCTGTATGAACCACCTTGCCTTCATCCACAGCTCTTGTGACTGACTCAAAGAAGGTGACCAGGTTGAGCAGGCATGATCTACCCTTCAAAAAAAACAAACCGTGTGGGATCCAGAGTTTGGAGATTCCCTATATCCTTGTTTATTAGGTCCATGATGATGCATTCCATAGATTTGCATATCAGACTCATCAGGCTATGGGGCGATAGTTCCCAGGGTCTGTAATCGCTCCTCCTTTGTGGAGAGGAATGACTGTAGTAGTGTGCTGTTCGGTGGGAACAAAGCTTGAGGTGAGGTTGTGATTGAACAGGGCACACAGGTGAGGTACCAGTTCACTCTGTAGTTCATGTAGAACACAGCCAGGAATATTTTCAGGTCCTATAGAAGCTGTATTCTTGGCCTTGGATAGTGCTGTTTTAACCTGTGCAGCAGTAGTACTGGATGCCTGGCAATCTACTGGTATTGTGATTGGAACTTTGGGGAGAGAGTGGGGTAAAGTTATCCGTCACATGCCATTAAAGATTTATCAACATCCTTCACATGCCATTAAGGATTTCTCACCATCCTTCACATGTTATTAAGAATTTGTCACCATCCTTCATGTCATTAAGTATTTATCACCATCCTTCACATGGCATTAAGGATTTATCACCATCCTTCATGTCATTAAGGATTTATCACCATCCTTTACATGTCATTAAGGATTTATCGCCATGCTACATATGTCATTAAGGATTTATCACTATCCTTCATGTCATTAAGGATTTATCACCATCTTTCTCATGTCATTAAGGATTTATCACCAACTTGCTGCCACTTGCCCAGAAAAGCAAATGCTTATAAATCCCCTAGCCTGATCTCCCACTTCTACATAGCCCTCTCAACACCTAACACTATAACCTTCATAGCCTTGCCACTACTTAATTTTATACCTAAAACTCCTATGTAGCTCCTCAGCTGAGTCCTTACTCTCTTACCCTAAACTTCCAATCCCCCTCCCTATCCCTAAAGTCTCTGACTGCTCCCTACACATAAAGCTCCAACCATTTCTTTAAATCTAAATTCACCAGTCATCCTCTAACCCTAAAACTCCCCCTGTTCCCTTAACCTCACCTCTAACCCTAAAACTCCCCCTGTTCCCTTAACCTCACACTCCTTTCCTACTTTGTAACCCTAAAGCTCCTTTTTTGCTTCCCAAACCTAAAACCTCCTTCCCATGTTCTCTCCCTAAAATTCCCTTACTGCTCCCCAAGCTTAAAATTCCCCTCTCATTCCATCTCCATTGTTGCTCGCCTGAACTCATGTCCAACTTGGAACAGCAGCCCGTATGAGCTGCATAGCACGTGAGTCCCTAGCTTCAAGAAAGTGGATTTTGAGTGCTTGGAACTCAAGCAACAGTAGTGTTCACAGATTTATCAGTATCCTAACTAAGTCAGCAAGGATTCTTCAGTATTTCTCACACATCATCAGGCTACACATGCCATCAGTAATTATCACCATTTGTCTATATCCTCAATGTTTTAATGCCATTCTTCATGTTAATAAGAATCTATTACTATTTATTTTTTATTTGTTTTATTTTACAGTGTAATAATCAGATAAGTGAACTGGTCTGCACCCCTTTTATATGACACATTGGGAAGAAACATATAGAAAAAAGTTTTAAAGTAATTAAAAGAATATCTTAAAACCATATCACATTATGTGAAGAAAAATTAATGCAAAGTATTGGAAGGTAGAATCACATGTTGTGTCTTATCAGTGTATTTATACAAAGGTAGTTCTATATGCAACAATTCTGCTGCAATATATTTAGATAGGGTTAGATATTATATTTATAGTTGTATCAATTGCAACAAAAATAATTTAATATAGAAGAAAAGTTGCAAAACCAAAATAACTTAAATTCGTTTTTCAGGGATTGATTAAGTTGTTTTCTAAATGATCCTAGCATTTAAGAATTTCTTATGTTTATGAGTAAGGAATTCCACAAGGCAGGTCCAATTCTAGAAAAGGCTTTTTCTCCAGTGGTAATTTTGACTCTAGGTCAGAAAAGTGTGTCTGTGGCTTCTTGACTATTTCTAAGGGAGTAGTTTGTTTCCCTGATTTGGAACATTCTTTTGAGTAGTGCAGTAGTCCTGTGTTAGGATTTTAAAGGTCAGAGTACTTTTTAAGAAAGTGGCTGTGTTAGTAATAAGAATAGTGACCGTTTAGATCTGACTGTAGCAAAGCCAAGTATTTTATTTTCAGCTATCTGGATTTGTTTTGGTCTCCTCAGACCTCATCTGTCTAGTCTGTCTCTTAGTGCCCCATATCCACACCAGATCTACCACTCACCCTACTACCCCCTACCAGACTACTCCAGTATTGTTTGGGTCAGTCATGGATCCTAAGGGCATTCTGAGGGCTCAGTTATCTGTGATTCCATCTGGGGGGGGGTCTTTTATGTGCCCTATCCATACCCTTTCACCCACACTCCCACACTCACTGACTATCTTTGAGGGCAGCTTTCCTTTTTGGACCATAGCTCACCTGCCACTCTGTAACTCACCCAGGTCACTGACTGAATCCCAGATTGCCTGGACTGTAGTGAGGACTGCATTTCTCTATGCCATCACAGCATCTTGTTATCTATTTTTTTTTTTATTATTTTGAGCAGAGTAGAGGGTGATTAGCGGATGGGTATATTCTCTTTTTGGAACTGAGGAATTTGTAGCTATTGCCATGCATGCAGGTGGGGACAGAAGTTATGAAAGTCAATAGCATAATTTCACCTAATTCACTGCTTTGTTTTGTGTGTGTGTGTATATATATATATATATATATATATATATATATATATATATATATATATATATATATATATACACATACACACATATATGTGTGTGTGTGTGTGTGTGTGTGTGTGTGTATGTTTAGAAGTGAGTCCAGAGTTATGCAAAGGTATTTCTGTTGTGCAGCATTTGGTAATTTTTTCCCGTTAGTGTCTGTTAAAGTAAATGGGGTAAAGATGATAGTTTGTCTGCTGTCAAGAACAGCATGACATTTGTTTTATTGCTGTTAATTAACAGTTTATTTTGACCCAATTACAGATCTGTGAATTTAGATTGCTAGCCTTTTGAAAGGCTGTTTCATTTTCCTAGCTTCAAGTAAAAATATTCAAACATTTCCAAGGATTCAGTACATTTTTCATGTCATCAAGGTTTTATCAACATTCTTCACCTACCTTCAATTAAAAAATTCTGCCCTATTTACAATTAAATACAAAAATGAAACATTACGCAGTGCATACCCAAATACATAGTAACACCAGTAAAACAACAATGCTCTTTTAAATTAATACACAGAAACAAAATTCTTTAAAATTAGTTAATTCAGTCAATTAGTTAATAAAAATAAAACATGAACCATATTTAGCCAATTGAAAGTAGCATCACCAGCAAAACAGACCCAATTTACACTATGTTTAAACAAATTAAAGCATAACCAAACTATAAAACCAGAATATTTTAATATAACCCTCTGTAGATTAAGTACAATAATACAAAAATACCTGACCCTGTTAAAAAGATAAAAATAGGATACCTCAGATCTCGAGTAGAAAACTACACTCATGTCTGCCTGATTCATAAAATATGTAAAGCTGTATTTTACATACAACTTACCAATTATCACACCCCTCTGAAGTGGTGGGAAAACAGTAAATCAAACAAAATAAACCTCATAAAATGGATTAACTGAATACATATGAGTCCAGTGTGTGGGATACATGAAATATCTTTTAATTGAAACTTGTTCTGTATATGTACTTCTACTAGATATTTCATGTATCCCAAAGCAGATCTCACGTTGTCCATGTCTGTTATTCTGTCCCTGATTGTTAAGTATACATAATCTGGTACAGAGTGGTGTTTATCTTTACTTCTATGTAGACTCGTTTAAAGTAATGTGCAGGTGTTTGTGATGTGTCATATTTAAAGTTTATGTTTATATTATTATGTCATGCCCTTACCTTTAATAGTGCAGGTCCTCAGTTTGCATTGGGTGTCATGCCCTTACCTTTAATAGTGCAGGTCCTAAGTTTGCATTGGGTGTCATGCCCTTACCTTTAATAGTGCAGGTCCTCAGTTTGCATTGGGTGTCATGCCCTTACCTTTAATAGTGCAGGTCCTCAGTTTGCATTGGGTGTCATGCCCTTACCTTTAATAGTGCAGGTCCTCAGTTTGCATTGGGTGTCATGCCCTTACCTTTAATAGTGCAGGTCCTCAGTTTGCATTGGGTGTCATGCCCTTACCTTTAATAGTGCAGGTCCTCAGTTTGCATTGGGTGTCATGCCCTTACCTTTAATAGTGCAGGTCCTCAGTTTGCATTGGGTGTCATGCCCTTACCTTTAATAGTGCAGGTCCTCAGTTTGCATTGGGTGTCATGCCCTTACCTTTAATAGTGCAGGTCCTCAGTTTGCATTGGGTGTCATGCCCTTACCTTTAATAGTGCAGGTCCTCAGTTTGCATTGGGTGTCATGCCCTTACCTTTAATAGTGCAGGTCCTCAGTTTGCATTGGGTGTCATGCCCTTACCTTTAATAGTGCAGGTCCTCAGTTTGCATTGGGTGTCATGCCCTTACCTTTAATAGTGCAGGTCCTCAGTTTGCATTGGGTGTCATGCCCTTACCTTTAATAGTGCAGGTCCTCAGTTTGCATTGGGTGTCATGCCCTTACCTTTAATAGTGCAGGTCCTCAGTTTGCATTGGGTGTCATGCCCTTACCTTTAATAGTGCAGGTCCTCAGTTTGCATTGGGTGTCATGCCCTTACCTTTAATAGTGCAGGTCCTCAGTTTGCATTGGGTGTCATGCCCTTACCTTTAATAGTGCAGGTCCTCAGTTTGCATTGGGTGTCATGCCCTTACCTTTAATAGTGCAGGTCCTCAGTTTGCATTGGGTGTCATGCCCTTACCTTTAATAGTGCAGGTCCTCAGTTTGCATTGGGTGTCATGCCCTTACCTTTAATAGTGCAGGTCCTCAGTTTGCATTGGGTGTCATGCCCTTACCTTTAATAGTGCAGGTCCTCAGTTTGCATTTGGTGTCATGTCCTTACCTTTAATAGTGCAGGTCCTCAGTTTGCATTGGGTGTCATGCCCTTACCTTTAATAGTGCAGGTCCTCAGTTTGCATTGGGTGTCATGCCCTTACCTTTAATAGTGCAGGTCCTCAGTTTGCATTGGGTGTCATGCCCTTACCTTTAATAGTGCAGGTCCTCAGTTTGCATTGGGTGTCATGCCCTTACCTTTAATAGTGCAGGTCCTCAGTTTGCATTGGGTGTCATGCCCTTACCTTTAATAGTGCAGGTCCTCAGTTTGCATTGGGTGTCATGCCCTTACCTTTAATAGTGCAGGTCCTCAGTTTGCATTGGGTGTCATGCCCTTACCTTTAATAGTGCAGGTCCTCAGTTTGCATTGGGTGTCATGCCCTTACCTTTAATAGTGCAGGTCCTCAGTTTGCATTGGGTGTCATGCCCTTACCTTTAATAGTGCAGGTCCTCAGTTTGCATTGGGTGTCATGCCCTTACCTTTAATAGTGCAGGTCCTCAGTTTGCATTGGGTGTCATGCCCTTACCTTTAATAGTGCAGGTCCTCAGTTTGCATTGGGTGTCATGCCCTTACCTTTAATAGTGCAGGTCCTCAGTTTGCATTGGGTGTCATGCCCTTACCTTTAATAGTGCAGGTCCTCAGTTTGCATTGGGTGTCATGCCCTTACCTTTAATAGTGCAGGTCCTCAGTTTGCATTGGGTGTCATGCCCTTACCTTTAATAGTGCAGGTCCTCAGTTTGCATTGGGTGTCATGCCCTTACCTTTAATAGTGCAGGTCCTCAGTTTGCATTGGGTGTCATGCCCTTACCTTTAATAGTGCAGGTCCTCAGTTTGCATTGGGTGTCATGCCCTTACCTTTAATAGTGCAGGTCCTCAGTTTGCATTGGGTGTCATGCCCTTACCTTTAATAGTGCAGGTCCTCAGTTTGCATTGGGTGTCATGCCCTTACCTTTAATAGTGCAGGTCCTCAGTTTGCATTGGGTGTCATGCCCTTACCTTTAATAGTGCAGGTCCTCAGTTTGCATTGGGTGTCATGCCCTTACCTTTAATAGTGCAGGTCCTCAGTTTGCATTGGGTGTCATGCCCTTACCTTTAATAGTGCAGGTCCTCAGTTTGCATTGGGTGTCATGCCCTTACCTTTAATAGTGCAGGTCCTCAGTTTGCATTGGGTGTCATGCCCTTACCTTTAATAGTGCAGGTCCTCAGTTTGCATTGGGTGTCATGCCCTTACCTTTAATAGTGCAGGTCCTCAGTTTGCATTGGGTGTCATGCCCTTACCTTTAATAGTGCAGGTCCTCAGTTTGCATTGGGTGTCATGCCCTTACCTTTAATAGTGCAGGTCCTCAGTTTGCATTGGGTGTCATGCCCTTACCTTTAATAGTGCAGGTCCTCAGTTTGCATTGGGTGTCATGCCCTTACCTTTAATAGTGCAGGTCCTCAGTTTGCATTGGGTGTCATGCCCTTACCTTTAATAGTGCAGGTCCTCAGTTTGCATTGGGTGTCATGCCCTTACCTTTAATAGTGCAGGTCCTCAGTTTGCATTGGGTGTCATGCCCTTACCTTTAATAGTGCAGGTCCTCAGTTTGCATTGGGTGTCATGCCCTTACCTTTAATAGTGCAGGTCCTCAGTTTGCATTGGGTGTCATGCCCTTACCTTTAATAGTGCAGGTCCTCAGTTTGCATTGGGTGTCATGCCCTTACCTTTAATAGTGCAGGTCCTCAGTTTGCATTGGGTGTCATGCCCTTACCTTTAATAGTGCAGGTCCTCAGTTTGCATTGGGTGTCATGCCCTTACCTTTAATAGTGCAGGTCCTCAGTTTGCATTGGGTGTCATGCCCTTACCTTTAATAGTGCAGGTCCTCAGTTTGCATTGGGTGTCATGCCCTTACCTTTAATAGTGCAGGTCCTCAGTTTGCATTGGGTGTCATGCCCTTACCTTTAATAGTGCAGGTCCTCAGTTTGCATTGGGTGTCATGCCCTTACCTTTAATAGTGCAGGTCCTCAGTTTGCATTGGGTGTCATGCCCTTACCTTTAATAGTGCAGGTCCTCAGTTTGCATTGGGTGTCATGCCCTTACCTTTAATAGTGCAGGTCCTCAGTTTGCATTGGGTGTCATGCCCTTACCTTTAATAGTGCAGGTCCTCAGTTTGCATTGGGTGTCATGCCCTTACCTTTAATAGTGCAGGTCCTCAGTTTGCATTGGGTGTCATGCCCTTACCTTTAATAGTGCAGGTCCTCAGTTTGCATTGGGTGTCATGCCCTTACCTTTAATAGTGCAGGTCCTCAGTTTGCATTGGGTGTCATGCCCTTACCTTTAATAGTGCAGGTCCTCAGTTTGCATTGGGTGTCATGCCCTTACCTTTAATAGTGCAGGTCCTCAGTTTGCATTGGGTGTCATGCCCTTACCTTTAATAGTGCAGGTCCTCAGTTTGCATTGGGTGTCATGCCCTTACCTTTAATAGTGCAGGTCCTCAGTTTGCATTGGGTGTCATGCCCTTACCTTTAATAGTGCAGGTCCTCAGTTTGCATTGGGTGTCATGCCCTTACCTTTAATAGTGCAGGTCCTCAGTTTGCATTGGGTGTCATGCCCTTACCTTTAATAGTGCAGGTCCTCAGTTTGCATTGGGTGTCATGCCCTTACCTTTAATAGTGCAGGTCCTCAGTTTGCATTGGGTGTCATGCCCTTACCTTTAATAGTGCAGGTCCTCAGTTTGCATTGGGTGTCATGCCCTTACCTTTAATAGTGCAGGTCCTCAGTTTGCATTGGGTGTCATGCCCTTACCTTTAATAGTGCAGGTCCTCAGTTTGCATTGGGTGTCATGCCCTTACCTTTAATAGTGCAGGTCCTCAGTTTGCATTGGGTGTCATGCCCTTACCTTTAATAGTGCAGGTCCTCAGTTTGCATTGGGTGTCATGCCCTTACCTTTAATAGTGCAGGTCCTCAGTTTGCATTGGGTGTCATGCCCTTACCTTTAATAGTGCAGGTCCTCAGTTTGCATTGGGTGTCATGCCCTTACCTTTAATAGTGCAGGTCCTCAGTTTGCATTGGGTGTCATGCCCTTACCTTTAATAGTGCAGGTCCTCAGTTTGCATTGGGTGTCATGCCCTTACCTTTAATAGTGCAGGTCCTCAGTTTGCATTGGGTGTCATGCCCTTACCTTTAATAGTGCAGGTCCTCAGTTTGCATTGGGTGTCATGCCCTTACCTTTAATAGTGCAGGTCCTCAGTTTGCATTGGGTGTCATGCCCTTACCTTTAATAGTGCAGGTCCTCAGTTTGCATTGGGTGTCATGCCCTTACCTTTAATAGTGCAGGTCCTCAGTTTGCATTGGGTGTCATGCCCTTACCTTTAATAGTGCAGGTCCTCAGTTTGCATTGGGTGTCATGCCCTTACCTTTAATAGTGCAGGTCCTCAGTTTGCATTGGGTGTCATGCCCTTACCTTTAATAGTGCAGGTCCTCAGTTTGCATTGGGTGTCATGCCCTTACCTTTAATAGTGCAGGTCCTCAGTTTGCATTGGGTGTCATGCCCTTACCTTTAATAGTGCAGGTCCTCAGTTTGCATTGGGTGTCATGCCCTTACCTTTAATAGTGCAGTCCTCAGTTTGCATTGGGTGTCATGCCCTTACCTTTAATAGTGCAGGTCCTCAGTTTGCATTGGGTGTCATGCCCTTACCTTTAATAGTGCAGGTCCTCAGTTTGCATTGGGTGTCATGCCCTTACCTTTAATAGTGCAGGTCCTCAGTTTGCATTGGGTGTCATGCCCTTACCTTTAATAGTGCAGGTCCTCAGTTTGCATTGGGTGTCATGCCCTTACCTTTAATAGTGCAGGTCCTCAGTTTGCATTGGGTGTCATGCCCTTACCTTTAATAGTGCAGGTCCTCAGTTTGCATTGGGTGTCATGCCCTTACCTTTAATAGTACAGGTCCTCAGTTTGCATTGGGTGTCATGCCCTTACCTTTAATAGTGCAGGTCCTCAGTTTGCATTGGGTGTCATGCCCTTACCTTTAATAGTGCAGGTCCTCAGTTTGCATTGGGTGTCATGCCCTTATCTTTAATAGTGCAGGTCCTCAGTTTGCATTGGGTGTCATGCCCTTACCTTTAATAGTGCAGGTCCTCAGTTTGCATTGGGTGTCATGCCCTTACCTTTAATAGTGCAGGTCCTCAGTTTGCATTGGGTGTCATGCCCTTACCGTTAATAGTGCAGGTCCTCAGTTTGCATTGGGTGTCATGCCCTTACCTTTAATAGTGCAGGTCCTCAGTTTGCATTGGGTGTCATGCCCTTACCTTTAATAGTGCAGGTCCTCAGTTTGCATTGGGTGTCATGCCCTTACCTTTAATAGTGCAGGTCCTCAGTTTGCATTGGGTGTCATGCCCTTACCTTTAATAGTGCAGGTCCTCAGTTTGCATTGGGTGTCATGCCCTTACCTTTAATAGTGCAGGTCCTCAGTTTGCATTGGGTGTCATGCCCTTACCTTTAATAGTGCAGGTCCTCAGTTTGCATTGGGTGTCATGCCCTTACCTTTAATAGTGCAGGTCCTCAGTTTGCATTGGGTGTCATGCCCTTACCTTTAATAGTGCAGGTCCTCAGTTTGCATTGGGTGTCATGCCCTTACCTTTAATAGTGCAGGTCCTCAGTTTGCATTGGGTGTCATGCCCTTACCTTTAATAGTGCAGGTCCTCAGTTTGCATTGGGTGTCATGCCCTTACCTTTAATAGTACAGGTCCTCAGTTTGCATTGGGTGTCATGCCCTTACCTTTAATAGTGCAGGTCCTCAGTTTGCATTGGGTGTCATGCCCTTACCTTTAATAGTGCAGGTCCTCAGTTTGTATTGGGTGTCATGCCCTTACCTTTAATAGTGCAGGTCCTCAGTTTGCATTGGGTGTCATGCCCTTACCTTTAATAGTGCAGGTCCTCAGTTTGCATTGGGTGTCATGCCCTTACCTTTAATAGTGCAGGTCCTCAGTTTGCATTGGGTGTCATGCCCTTACCTTTAATAGTGCAGGTCCTCAGTTTGCATTGGGTGTCATGCCCTTACCTTTAATAGTGCATGTCCTCAGTTTGCATTGGGTGTCATGCCATTACCTTTAATAGTGCAGGTCCTCAGTTTGCATTGGGTGTCATGCCCTTACCTTTAATAGTACAGGTCCTCAGTTTGCATTGGGTGTCATGCCCTTACCTTTAATAGTGCAGGTCCTCAGTTTGCATTGGGTGTCATGCCCTTACCTTTAATAGTGCAGGTCCTCAGTTTGCATTGGGTGTCATGCCCTTACCTTTAATAGTGCAGGTCCTCAGTTTGCATTGGGTGTCATGCCCTTACCGTTAATAGTGCAGGTCCTCAGTTTGCATTGGGTGTCATGCCCTTACCTTTAATAGTGCAGGTCCTCAGTTTGCATTGGGTGTCATGCCCTTACCGTTAATAGTGCAGGTCCTCAGTTTGCATTGGGTGTCATGCCCTTACCTTTAATAGTGCAGGTCCTCAGTTTGCATTGGGTGTCATGCCCTTACCTTTAATAGTGCAGGTCCTCAGTTTGCATTGGGTGTCATGCCCTTACCTTTAATAGTGCAGGTCCTCAGTTTGCATTGGGTGTCATGCCCTTACCTTTAATAGTGCAGGTCCTCAGTTTGCATTGGATTGATTTTCTTATTTACTGCAGCATTTCAGGGTGACATTGTGGTTGGGATTGTTGCTTGACAGAACTTGGTTCTCTAATTTAGTCCCACACGCAATGCCTTCTGTACAGAATCTCTATATTCTCTTTCTGTCTGTGTGGATTTCTGGCCAGTACCACAGTTTTTTCCCCACATCCCCAAGACATTCAATGGGTGAATTTTGTATCCTGCAATTGCCTGTAGTTACATGTACCATGTGTCAGTAAGAATGTGAGCACTTATGATAGACTGCCGTATTATCAAAGGATTAGTTTCTCTGTCTTGCCTCCACTGACTGCTAGGAAAGGCTTCATCTCCCCAACATGGCTGAAGCAGGTAGTCAGAGATCAATCAATGAATGATTTCAGCATTTATGTTCTGTTAGTTCATAGGTTAATAGGTTCTTATTAGGTAGATGGCCTAGCTGACTTTATAAAGCCTAGCCATTCTGCTAAGAAAGTTTAGTAGGCAGATTTGCCACCCCACTAAATGATAGCCTTACTTCTTACCCAGGAGTAAATGTTTGGGTACCCATCCAATTATCAAAGTAGAACCTGAAGGAGGCCAGTGTTGTTACACTGCGTTAATACTAGGAAAAGTTGTTCATAGGTAGGGGATTCTTTGCATATGGAACCTATCTCTCTCTGAGTCCTTGCTTATGTTGTAGTGAAGGCTGAGGTGTTTGGGTGAGTAATTTTAGTATTACCAATATTTGTGATGTGAAGCAGGTTTAGTATGATGGGGTCTTTCTTTTCCATATTAACTAAAATGAAGTGTCTTTGAATTTCTTTGCTGTTCGTAAGTCATTCCTTTCTTTCTTCTTTCTTTTTTCTTCAGAGCTTTGCGATGTGTTTGCTGAAATCCTTTAGTAGTCTTGTCAAGTTCATAGATTCAGTGGATTTGGCTGACAGACTCAACATTACATAAGTGGTTGTTAAATAGCCTGCTAGCATGCATATTTGGGGTAAACACCTCATTAGCAAACCAGATATCTGTTTTTTAAAGATGAATAAACCCTCTGCCTTCTGTATATGTAGTGGCAAGAAATTCAATTACCTCCCCTTCCAATAATGCAAGAATGTTTATTTTATTTTATGCTTATGTTATAGACTGATAATGGTTGCTCTTTGTGCAGAAGAAGTGCTGTGAAAATCTATTCCTAGTAAAGAAGACATAACGTCATTCCTATAGAATTTATAAACAGAGATTAGACACTCAGTAATTAACCTTTAGCCCATGGAGAACAGACACAGTTCAGCAAACCTGTTCCTATATCCATGATGTTCCCCTTTGGTTATTTCTCTTGTGAATCTTCTTGTTCTGAATTTGTGAGATATTGTACATAGCACAGTGCTCAATGATTATAGCTTTATATACAAATAGTAATACTTTCTCATCCCTGCTGGCTATGCATCCCAGAATATCCTTCAGCAATGAGTAACTTTTCCTAATTATTAAATTCAGATTCTCATCACAAGACAACTGATCAACAATAGTTATCTGTAGATCTAAGGTCTTTCTGTCCTCAGGCATAAGGCTAGCCCATTTTATTTTCCTAAAGTGAGTAACTTTAACTTTCCTGTTATTGAACCACATTCAGTCAAGTACTGCTAACTATCTATGCACTTTCACAGGCAGCCTGGTCACTAATGTTGGTGACAACATATCCTACCTTGGAGGTGTCATCAAATTTGTTAACCCAAATACTAGAACCTCCAGGAAAAGTCAGATGTAAATATGTTAAACAATACTGGACCCAATACCAACCCCTGAGGTACACTCACATTCACCACCCTATCTATGAGTATGTGTTCCTTATTCTTACCATATGTATTCTCTCATCTAACCATTTTTCTACTCACCCAATGACGTTGATGTTAACTCAGAAAGACTGAGTAGGTTTAGTTATCTCTGCATGTAGAACAGGGTCAAGACCCAGGCCATGTCCATGACCAGGTGTATAACAACTGTGGACAATCCCCAATCCATAGGGACAGAGTCAAAGACTGAGGCCATGTCCATATATATATAACATCTGCAGACAATCCCATAACCACAGAGGCAGAGTTAAAGACCTGGGCCGTGTACAGATTTATAACATTTGCCGAGAGTTGTTAAATTACAAAGACTGTATAGATTTACTTATCTTTGCATGTGGGACAGAGACAAAGACCCGGGCCATGTCCAGGTGTATAACATCTGCGGACAATCCCATGTCCATAGAGACAAAGTCAAAGACCCAAGCCATGTCTAGGTATATAACATTTGATGGCAGCTGTTAACTTACAAAGACTGCATTGTTTTAGTTATCTCTGCATGAGGGACAGAGTCAAAAACCTGGGCCATGTCCAGGTACAGAACATTTGTGGACAATCCCATATCCATAAGGATAGAGTCAAAGGCTTGGGCCATGTCTAGGTATATAACATCTGTGGACAATCCCATATCCATAGGGACAAAATCAAAGACCCAGGCCACATCCAGCTATATAACATCTGCAGACAATCCCATAACCATAGGGAGAGAGTTAAAGACCCAGGCCATGTCCAGCTATATAACATCTGCAGACAATCCCATAACCATAGGGAGAGAGTTAAAAAGACCCAGGCCATGTCCAGCTATATAACATCTGCAGACAATCCCATAACCATAAGGAGAGAGTTAAAGACCCAGGCCATGTCCAGCTATATAACATCTGCAGACAATCCCATAACCATAGGGAGAGAGTTAAAGATCCAGGCCATGTCCAGCTATATAACATCAGCAGACAATCCCATAACCATAGGGAGAGAGTTAAAGACACAAGCCATGTCTAGCTATAAAACATCTGCAGACAATCCCATAACCATAGGGAGAGAGTTAAAGATCCAGGCCATGTCCAGCTATATAACATCAGCAGACAATCCCATAACCATAGGGAGAGAGTTAAAGACACATGCCATGTCCAGCTATATAACATCTGCAGGCAATCCCATAACCATAGGGAGAGAGTTAAAGACCCAGGCCATGTCTAGCTATATAACATCTGCAGACAATCCCATAACCATAGGGAGAGAGTTAAAGATCCAGGCCATGTCCAGCTATATAACATCAGCAGACAATCCCATAACTATAGGGAGAGAGTTAAAGACACAAGCCATGTCTAGCTATATAACATCTGCAGACAATCTCATAACCATAGGGAGAGAGATAAAGACCCAGGCCATGTCCAGCTATATAACATCTGCAGACAGTCCCATAACCATAGGGAGAGAGTTAAAGACCCAGGCCATGTCCAGCTATATAAAATCGGCAGACAATCCCATAACCATAGGGAGAGAGTTAAAGACCCAGGCCATGTCCAGCTATATAACATCTGCAGACAATCCCATAACCATAGGGAGAGAGTTAAAGATCCAGGCTATGTCCAGCTATATAACATCAGCAGACAATCCCATATCCATAACTTCAGTGAAGTTCAAGTAAAAGCTAAAAGGATTAGCCAAACAGCATCCAAACAGCATCCTCCTTATCCAGTATATCCACGATTGTGGATGTCTTAACCTGCTTACACTGCTTCTGCCAGCTAAAATTAGATTATAAATGGATTAGTTTATCTGTGTTGTTTCTGTGTTATAGCCTCAGCTGTTTTTTGTGGGGTGAATGTCTTTCATTTTCAGTTGATTCACTAGTACAACGTAATGTTTACTAATGGCATTTGAATGGTTACTGTATATGTGAATTTGTTTAATTGATTCAGTAATACAATGTAATGTTTACTAATGGCGTTTGAATGGTTACTGTATATGTGAATTTGTTTCATTGATTCAGTAGTACAATGTAATGTTTACTAATGGCGTTTGAATTGTTTCTGTATATGTGAATTTGTTTAATTTGATTCAGTAGTACAATGTAATGTTTACTAATGGCGTTTGAATGGTTACTGTATATGTGAATTTGTTTCATTTGATTCAGTAGTATAATGTAATGTTTACTAATGGCATTTGAATGGTTACTGTATATGTGAATTTGTTTCATTTGATTCAGTAGTACAATGTAATGTTTACTAATGGCATTTGAATGGTTACTGTATATGTGAATTTGTTTCATTTGATTCAGTAGTACAATGTAATGTTTACTAATGGCGTTTGAATGGTTACTGTATATGTGAATTTGTTTCATTTATTCAGTAGTACAATGTAATGTTTACTTATGGCATTTGAATGGTTACTGTATATGTGAATTTGTTTCATTGATTCAGTAGTACAATGTAATGTTTACTAATGGCATTTGAATGGTTACTGTATATGTGAATTTGTTTCATTTGATTCAGTAGTACAATGTAATGTTTACTAATGGCGTTTGAATGGTTTCTGAATGTGTGAATTGGTTTCATTGATTCAGTAGTACAATGTAATGTTTACTAATGGCATTGGAATGGTTACTGTATATGTGAATTTGTTTCATTTGATTCAGTAGTACAATGTAATGTTTACTAATGGCATTTGAATGGTTACTGTATATGTGAATTTGTTTAATTGATTCAGTAGTACAATGTAATGTTTACTAATGGCATTTGAATGGCTACTGTATATGTGAATTTGTTTCATTGTTTCAGTAGTACAATGTAATGTTTACTAATGGTGTTTGAATGGTTACTGTATATGTGAATTTGTTTCATTGATTCAGTAGAAGAATGTAATGTTTACTAATGGCATTTGAATGGTTACTGTATATGTGAATTTGTTTCATTTGATTCAGTAGTACAATGTAATGTTTACTAATGGCGTTTGAATGGTTACTGTATATGTGAATTTGTTTCATTTGATTCAGTAGTACAATGTAATGTTTACTAATGGCATTTGAATGGTTACTGTATATGTGAATTTGTTTCATTGATTCAGTAGTACAATGTAATGTTTACTAATGGCATTTGAATGGTTACTGTATATGTGAATTTGTTTCATTTGATTCAGTAGTACAATGTAATGTTTACTAATGGCATTTGAATGGTTACTGTATATGTGAATTGGTTTCATTGATTCAGTAGTACAATGTAATGTTTACTAATGGCATTTGAATGGTTACTGTATATGTGAATTTGTTTCATTTGATTCAGTAGTACAATGTAATGTTTACTAATGGCGTTTGAATGGTTACTGTATATGTGAATTTGTTTCATTTGATTCAGTAGTACAATGTAATGTTTACTAATGGCGTTTGAATGGTTACTGTATATGTGAATTTGTTTCATTTCATTCAGTAGTACAATGTAATGTTTACTAATGGCGTTTGAATGGTTACTGTATATGTGAATTTGTTTCATTGATTCAGCAGTACAATGTAATGTTTACTAATGGCATTTGAATGGTTACTGTATATGTGAATTTGTTTCATTGATTCAGTAGTACAATGTAATGTTTACTAATGGCATTTGAATGGTTACTGTATATGTGAAATTGTTTCATTTGATTCAGTTGTACAATGTAATGTTTACTAATGGCATTTGAATGGTTACTGTATATGTGAATTTGTTTCATTTGATTCAGTAGTACAATGTAATGTTTACTAATGGCATTTGAATGGATACTGTATATGTGAATTTGTTTCATTGATTCAGTAGTACAATGTAATGTTTACTATTGGCATTTGAATGGTTACTGTATATGTGAATTTGTTTCATTTGATTCAGTAGTACAATGTAATGTTTACTAATGGCATTTGAATGGTTACTGTATATGTGAATTTGTTTCATTGATTCAGTAGTACAATGTAATGTTTGCTAATGGCGTTTGAATGGTTACTGTATATGTGAATTTGTTTAATTGATTCAGTAGTACAATGTAATGTTTACTAATGGCATTTGAATAGTTACTGTATATGTGAATTTGTTTCATTTGATTCAGTAGTACAATGTATTGTTTACTAATGGCATTTGAATGGTTACTGTATATGTAAATTTGTATCATTTGATTCAGTAGTACAATGCAATGTTTACTAATGGCATTTGAATGGTTACTGTATATGTGAATTTGTTTCATTTGATTCAGTAGTACAATGTATTGTTTACTAATGGCATTTGAATGGTTACTGTATATGTAAATTTGTATCATTTGATTCAGTTGTACAATGTAAGGTTTGCTAATGGCGTTTGAATGGTTACTGTATATGTGAATTTGTTTAATTGATTCAGTAGTACAATGTAATGTTTACTAATGGTGTTTGAATGGTTACTGAATATGTGAATTTGTTTCATTTGACTCAGTAGTACAATGTAATGTTTACTAATGGCGTTTGAATGGTTACTGTATATGTGAATTTGTATCATTTGATTCAGTAGTACAATGTAATGTTTACTAATGGCGTTTGAATGGTTACTGTATATGTGAATTTGTTTCATTTGATTCAGTAGTACAATGTAATATTTACTAATGGCGTTTGAATGGCTACTGTATATGTGAATTTGTTTCATTGATTCAGTAGTACAAAGTAATGTTTACTGATGGCATTTTAATGGTTACTGTTTATGTGAATTTATTTCATTGATTCAGTAGTACAATGTAATGTTTACTAATCGCGTTTGAATGGTTACTGTATATGTGAATTTGTTTCATTGATTCAGTAGTACAATGTAATGTTTACTAATGGCATTTGAATAGTTACTGCATATGTGAATTTGTTTCATTTGATTCAGTAGTACAATGTAATGTTTACTAATGGCGTTTGAATGGTTACTGTATATGTGAATTTGTTTAATTTGATTCAGTAGTACAATGTAATGTTTACTAATGGCGTTTGAATGGTTACTGTATATGTGAATTTGTTTAATTTGATTCAGTAGTACAATGTAATGTTTACTAATGGCATTTGAATGGTTACTGCAAATGTGAATTTGTTTCATTTGATTCAGTAGTACAATGTAATGTTTACTAATGGCATTTGAATGGTTACTGCATATGTGAATTTGTTTCATTTGATTCAGTAGTACAATGTAATGTTTACTAATGGCATTTGAATGGTTACTGTATATGTAAATTTGTATCATTTGATTCAGTAGTACAATGTAATGTTTACTAATGGCGTTTGAATGGTTACTGTATATGTGAATTTGTATCATTTGATTCAGTAGTACAATGTATTGTTTACTAATGGCGTTTGAATGGTTACTGTATATGTGAATTTGTTTCATTAATTCAGTAGTACAATGTAATGTTTACTAATGGCGTTTGAATGGTTACTGTATATGTGAATTGGTTTCATTGATTCAGTAGTACAATGTAATGTTTACTAATGGCATTGGAATGGTTACTGTATATGTGAATTTGTTTCATTGATTCAGTAGTACAATGTAATGTTTACTAATGGCGTTTGAATGGTTACTGTATATGTGAATTTGTTTCATTTGATTCAGTAGTACAATGTAATGTTTACTAATGGCATTTGAATGGTTACTGTATATGTGAATTTGTTTCATTGATTCAGTAGTACAATGTAATGTTTACTAATGGCATTTGAATGGTTACTGTATATGTGAATTTGTTTAATTGATTCAGTAGTACAATGTAATGTTTACTAATGGTGTTTGAATGGTTACTGTATATGTGAATTTGTATCATTTGATTCAGTAGTACAATGTAATGTTTACTAATGGCATTTGAATGGTTACTGTATATGCGAATTTGTTTCATTTGATTCAGTAGTACAATGTAATGTTTACTAATCGCGTTTGAATGGTTACTGTATATGTGAATTTGTTTCATTTGATTCAGTAGTACAATGTAATGTTTACTAATGGCATTTGAATGGTTACTGTATATGTGAATTTGTTTCATTTGATTCAGTAGTACAATGTAATGTTTACTAATGGCATTTGAATGGTTTCTGTATATGTGAATTTGTTTCATTGATTCAGTAGTACAATGTAATATTTACTAATGGCATTTGAATGGTTACTGTATATGTAAATTTGTATAATTTGATTCAGTAGTACAATGTAATGTTTACTAATGGCATTTGAATGGTTACTGTATATGTGAATTTGTTTCATTGATTCAGTTGTACAATGTAATGTTTACTAATGGCATTTGAATGGTTACTGTATATGTGAATTTGTTTCATTTGATTCAGTAGTACAATGTAATGTTTACTAATGGTGTTTGAATGGTTACTGTATATGTGAATTTGTTTCATTGTTTCAGTAGTACAATGTAATGTTTACTAATGGCATTTGAATGGTTACTGTATATGTGAATTTGTTTCATTGATTCAGTAGAAGAATGTAATGTTTACTAATGGTGTTTGAATGGTTTCTGAATATGTGAATTTGTTTAATTTGATTCAGTAGTACAATGTAATGTTTACTAATGGCATTTGAATGGTTACTGTATATGTGAATTTGTTTCATTTGATTCAGTAGTACAATGTAATGTTTACTAATGGCGTTTGAATGGTTACTGTATATGTGAATTTGTTTCATTTGATTCAGTAGTACAATGTAATGTTTACTAATGGCGTTTGAATGGTTACTGTATATGTGAATTTGTTTAATTTGATTCAGTAGTACAATGTAATGTTTACTAACGGTGTTTGAATGGTTTCTGTATATGTGAATTTGTTTTATTTGATTCAGTAGTACAATGTAATGTTTACTAATCGGCGTTTGAATGGTTACTGTATATGTGAATTTGTTTCATTGATTCAGTAGTACAATGTAATGTTTACTAATGGCATTTGAATGGTTACTGTATATGTGAATTTGTTTCATTGATTCAGTAGTACAATGTAATGTTTACTAATGGCATTTGAATTGTTTCTGTATATGTGAATTTGTTTCATTTGATTCAGTAGTACAATGTATTGTTTACTAATGGCATTTGAATGGTTACTGTATATGTGAAAATGTTTCATTTGATTCAGTTGTACAATGTAATGTTTACTAATGGCATTTGAATGGTTACTGTATATGTGAATTTGTTTCATTTGATTCAGTAGTACAATGTAATGTTTACTAATGGCATTTGAATGGATACTGTATATGTGAATTTGTTTAATTGATTCAGTAGTACAATGTAATGTTTACTAATGGCGTTTGAATGGTTACTGTATATGTGAATTTGTTTCATTTGATTCAGTAGTACAATGTAATGTTTACTAATGGCGTTTGAATGGTTACTGTATATGTGAATTTGTTTAATTTGATTCTGTAGTACAATGTAATGTTTACTTATGGCATTTGAATGGTTACTGTATATGTGAATTTGTTTCATTTGATTCAGTAGTACAATGTAATGTTTACTAATGGCATTTGAATGGTTAGTGTATATGTGAATTGGTTTCATTGATTCAGTAGTACAATGTAATGTTTACTAATGGCATTTGAATGGTTACTGTATATGTGAATTTGTTTCATTTGATTCAGTAGTACAATGTAATGTTTACTAATGGCATTTGAATGGTTACTGTATATGTGAATTTGTTTCATTGATGCAGTAGTACAATGTAATGTTTGCTAATGGCATTTGAATGGTTACTGTATATGTGAATTTGTTTAATTGATTCAGTAGTACAATGTAATGTTTACTAATGGCATTTGAATAGTTACTGTATATGTGAATTTGTTTCATTTGATTCAGTAGTACAATGTATTGTTTACTAATGGCATTTGAATGGTTACTGTATATGTAAATTTGTATCATTTGATTCAGTAGTACAATGTAATGTTTCCTAAATGGCATTTGAATGGTTACTGTATATGTGAATTTGTTTCATTTGATTCAGTAGTACAATGTATTGTTTACTAATGGCATTTGAATGGTTACTGTATATGTGAATTTGTTTAATTGATTCAGTAGTACAATGTAATGTTTACTAATGGCGTTTGAATGGTTACTGAATATGTGAATTTGTTTCATTTGATTCAGTAGTACAATGTAATGTTTACTAATGGCGTTTGAATGGTTACTGTATATGTGAATTTGTTTCATTTAATTCAGTTGTACAATGTAATGTTTACTAATGGCGTTTGAATGGTTACTGTATATGTGAATTTGTTTCATTTGATTCAGTAGTACAATGTAATGTTTACTAATGGCGTTTGAATGGTTACTGTATATGTGAATTTGTTTCACTGATTCAGTAGTACAAAGTAATGTTTACTGATGGCATTTTAATGGTTACTGTATATGTGAATTTATTTATTTGATTCAGTAGTACAATGTAATGTTTACTAATCGCGTTTGAATGGTTACTGTATATGTGAATTTGTTTCATTGATTCAGTAGTACAATGTAATGTTTACTAATGGCATTTGAATAGTTACTGCATATGTGAATTTGTTTCATTTGATTCAGTAGTACAATGTAATGTTTACTAATGGCGTTTGAATGGTTACTGTATATGTGAATTTGTTTAATTTGATTCAGTAGTACAATGTAATGTTTACTAATGGCGTTTGAATGGTTACTGTATATGTGAATTTCTTTCATTTGATTCAGTAGTACAATGTAATGTTTACTAATGGCATTTGAATGGTTACTGCATATGTGAATTTGTTTCATTTGATTCAGTAGTACAATGTAATGTTTACTAATGGCGTTTGAATGGTTACTGTATATGTGAATTTGTTTCATTGATTCAGTAGTACAATGTAATGTTTACTAATGGTGTTTGAATGGTTACTGTATATGTTAATTTGTTTCATTGATTCAGCAGTACAATCTATTGTTTACTAATGGCATTTGAATGGTTACTGTATATGTGAATTTGTTTCATTTGATTCAGTAGTACAATGTAATGTTTACTAATGGCGTTTGAATGGTTACTGTATATGTGAATTTGTTTCATTGATTCAGTAGTACAATGTATTGTTTACTAATGGCATTTGAATGGTTACTGTATATGTGAATTTGTTTCATTTGATTCAGTAGTACAATGTATTGTTTACTAATGGCATTTGAATGGATACTGTATATGTGAATTTGTTTCATTTGATTCAGTAGTACAATGTAATGTTTACTAATGGCATTTGAATGGTTACTGTATATGTGAATTTGTTTCATTGATTCAGTAGTACAATGTAATGTTTACTAATGGCGTTTGAATGGTTACTGTATATGTGAATTTGTTTCATTTGATTCAGTAGTACAATGTAATGTTTACTAATGGCATTTGAGTGGTTACTGTATATGTGAATTTGTTTAATTGATTCAGTAGTACAATGTAATGTTTACTAATGGCGTTTGAATGGTTACTGTATATGTGAATTTGTTTCATTGATTCAGTAGTACAATGTAATGTTTACTAATGGCATTTGAATGGTTTCTGAATATGTGAATTTGTTTAATTTGCTTCAGTAGTACAATGTAATGTTTACTAATGGCATTTGAATGGTTACTATATATGTGAATTTGTTTCATTTGCTTCAGTAGAAGAATGTAATGTTTACTAATGTTGTTTGAATGGTTTTTGTATATGTGAATTTGTTTAATTTGATTCAGTAGTATAATGTAATGTTTACTAATGGCATTTGAATGGTTACTGTATATGTGAATTTATTTCATTTGATTCAGTAGTACAATGTAATGTTTACTAATGGCGTTTGAATGGTTACTGTATATGTGAATTTGTTTCATTTGATTCAGTAGTACAATGTAATGTTTACTAATGGCGTTTGAATGGTTACTGTATATGTGAATTTGTTTAATTGATTCAGTAGTACAATGTAATGTTTACTAATGGCATTTGAATGGTTACTGTATATGTGAATTTGTTTCATTGATTCAATAGTACAATGTAATGTTTACTAATGGCATTTGAATGGTTACTGTATATGTGAATTTTTTTCATTTGATTCAGTAGTACAATGTAATGTTTACTAATGGCGTTTGAATGGTTACTCTATATGGGAATTTGTTTCATTGATTCAGTAGTACAATGTAATGTTTACTAATGGCGTTTGAATGGTTACTGTATATGTGAATTTGTTTCATTGATTCAGTAGTACAATGTAATGTTTACTAATGGCATTTGAATGGTTACTGTATATGTGAATTTGTTTCATTGATTCAGTAGTACAATGTAATGTTTGCTAATGGCATTTGAATGGTTACTGTATATGTGAATTTGTTTCATTTGATTCAGTAGTACAATGTAATGTTTACTAATGGCATTTGAATAGTTACTGTATATGTGAATTTGTTTCATTTGATTCAGTAGTACAATGTATTGTTTACTAATGGCATTTGAATGGTTACTGTATATGTAAATTTGTATCATTTGATTCAGTTGTACAATGTAAGGTTTGCTAATGGCGTTTGAATGGTTACTGTATATGTGAATTTGTTTAATTGATTCAGTAGTACAATGTAATGTTTACTAATGGCGTTTGAATGGTTACTGAATATGTGAATTTGTTTCATTTGACTCAGTAGTACAATGTAATGTTTACTAATGGCGTTTGAATGGTTACTGTATATGTGAATTTGTATCATTTGATTCAGTAGTACAATGTAATGTTTACTAATGGCGTTTGAATGGTTACTGTATATGTGAATTTGTTTCATTTGATTCAGTAGTACAATGTAATGTTTACTAATGGCGTTTGAATGGTTACTGTATATGTGAATTTGTTTCATTGATTCAGTAGTACAAAGTAATGTTTACTGATGGCATTTTAATGGTTACTGTTTATGTGAATTTATTTCATTGATTCAGTAGTACAATGTAATGTTTACTAATCGCGTTTGAATGGTTACTGTATATGTGAATTTGTTTCATTGATTCAGTAGTACAATGTAATGTTTACTAATGGCATTTGAATAGTTACTGCATATGTGAATTTGTTTCATTTGATTCAGTAGTACAATGTAATGTTTACTAATGGCGTTTGAATGGTTACTGTATATGTGAATTTGTTTAATTTGATTCAGTAGTACAATGTAATGTTTACTAATGGCGTTTGAATGGTTACTGTATATGTGAATTTGTTTAATTTGATTCAGTAGTACAATGTAATGTTTACTAATGGCGTTTGAATGGTTACTGTATATGTGAATTTGTTTCATTTGATTCAGTAGTACAATGTAATGCTTACTAATGGCATTTGAATGGTTACTGCAAATGTGAATTTGTTTCATTTGATTCAGTAGTACAATGTAATGTTTACTAATGGCATTTGAATGGTTACTGCATATGTGAATTTGTTTCATTTGATTCAGTAGTACAATGTAATGTTTACTAATGGCGTTTGAATGGTTACTGTATATGTAAATTTGTATCATTTGATTCAGTAGTACAATGTAATGTTTACTAATGGCGTTTGAATGGTTACTGTATATGTGAATTTGTATCATTTGATTCAGTAGTACAATGTATTGTTTACTAATGGCGTTTGAATGGTTACTGTATATGTGAATTTGTTTCATTAATTCAGTAGTACAATGTAATGTTTACTAATGGCGTTTGAATGGTTACTGTATATGTGAATTGGTTTCATTGATTCAGTAGTACAATGTAATGTTTACTAATGGCATTGGAATGGTTACTGTATATGTGAATTTGTTTCATTGATTCAGTAGTACAATGTAATGTTTACTAATGGCGTTTGAATGGTTACTGTATATGTGAATTTGTTTCATTTGATTCAGTAGTACAATGTAATGTTTACTAATGGCATTTGAATGGTTACTGTATATGTGAATTTGTTTCATTGATTCAGTAGTACAATGTAATGTTTACTAATGGCATTTGAATGGTTACTGTATATGTGAATTTGTTTAATTGATTCAGTAGTACAATGTAATGTTTACTAATGGCGTTTGAATGGTTACTGTATATGTGAATTTCTTTCATTTGATTCAGTAGTACAATGTAATGTTTACTAATGGTGTTTGAATGGTTACTGTATATGTGAATTTGTATCATTTGATTCAGTAGTACAATGTAATGTTTACTAATGGCATTTGAATGGTTACTGTATATGCGAATTTGTTTCATTTGATTCAGTAGTACAATGTAATGTTTACTAATCGCGTTTGAATGGTTACTGTATATGTGAATTTGTTTCATTTGATTCAGTAGTACAATGTAATGTTTACTAATGGCATTTGAATGGTTACTTTATATGTGAATTTGTTTCATTTGATTCAGTAGTACAATGTAATGTTTACTAATGGCATTTGAATGGTTTCTGTATATGTGAATTTGTTTCATTGATTCAGTAGTACAATGTAATATTTACTAATGGCATTTGAATGGTTACTGTATATGTAAATTTGTATAATTTGATTCAGTAGTACAATGTAATGTTTACTAATGGCATTTGAATGGTTACTGTATATGTGAATTTGTTTCATTGATTCAGTTGTACAATGTAATGTTTACTAATGGCATTTGAATGGTTACTGTATATGTGAATTTGTTTCATTTGATTCAGTAGTACAATGTAATGTTTACTAATGGTGTTTGAATGGTTACTGTATATGTGAATTTGTTTCATTGTTTCAGTAGTACAATGTAATGTTTACTAATGGCATTTGAATGGTTACTGTATATGTGAATTTGTTTCATTGATTCAGTAGAAGAATGTAATGTTTACTAATGGTGTTTGAATGGTTTCTGAATATGTGAATTTGTTTAATTTGATTCAGTAGTACAATGTAATGTTTACTAATGGCATTTGAATGGTTACTGTATATGTGAATTTGTTTCATTTGATTCAGTAGTACAATGTAATGTTTACTAATGGCGTTTGAATGGTTACTGTATATGTGAATTTGTTTCATTTGATTCAGTAGTACAATGTAATGTTTACTAATGGCGTTTGAATGGTTACTGTATATGTGAATTTGTTTAATTTGATTCAGTAGTACAATGTAATGTTTACTAACGGTGTTTGAATGGTTTCTGTATATGTGAATTTGTTTTATTTGATTCAGTAGTACAATGTAATGTTTACTAATCGCGTTTGAATGGTTACTGTATATGTGAATTTGTTTCATTGATTCAGTAGTACAATGTAATGTTTACTAATGGCATTTGAATGGTTACTGTATATGTGAATTTGTTTCATTGATTCAGTAGTACAATGTAATGTTTACTAATGGCATTTGAATTGTTTCTGTATATGTGAATTTGTTTCATTTGATTCAGTAGTACAATGTATTGTTTACTAATGGCATTTGAATGGTTACTGTATATGTGAAAATGTTTCATTTGATTCAGTTGTACAATGTAATGTTTACTAATGGCATTTGAATGGTTACTGTATATGTGAATTTGTTTCATTTGATTCAGTAGTACAATGTAATGTTTACTAATGGCATTTGAATGGATACTGTATATGTGAATTTGTTTAATTGATTCAGTAGTACAATGTAATGTTTACTAATGGCGTTTGAATGGTTACTGTATATGTGAATTTGTTTCATTTGATTCAGTAGTACAATGTAATGTTTACTAATGGCGTTTGAATGGTTACTGTATATGTGAATTTGTTTAATTTGATTCTGTAGTACAATGTAATGTTTACTTATGGCATTTGAATGGTTACTGTATATGTGAATTTGTTTCATTTGATTCAGTAGTACAATGTAATGTTTACTAATGGCATTTGAATGGTTAGTGTATATGTGAATTGGTTTCATTGATTCAGTAGTACAATGTAATGTTTACTAATGGCATTTGAATGGTTACTGTATATGTGAATTTGTTTCATTTGATTCAGTAGTACAATGTAATGTTTACTAATGGCATTTGAATGGTTACTGTATATGTGAATTTGTTTCATTGATGCAGTAGTACAATGTAATGTTTGCTAATGGCATTTGAATGGTTACTGTATATGTGAATTTGTTTAATTGATTCAGTAGTACAATGTAATGTTTACTAATGGCATTTGAATAGTTACTGTATATGTGAATTTGTTTCATTTGATTCAGTAGTACAATGTATTGTTTACTAATGGCATTTGAATGGTTACTGTATATGTAAATTTGTATCATTTGATTCAGTAGTACAATGTAATGTTTCCTAATGGCATTTGAATGGTTACTGTATATGTGAATTTGTTTCATTTGATTCAGTAGTACAATGTATTGTTTACTAATGGCATTTGAATGGTTACTGTATATGTAAATTTGTATCATTTGATTCAGTTGTACAATGTAATGTTTGCTAATGGCGTTTGAATGGTTACTGTATATGTGAATTTGTTTAATTGATTCAGTAGTACAATGTAATGTTTACTAATGGCGTTTGAATGGTTACTGAATATGTGAATTTGTTTCATTTGATTCAGTAGTACAATGTAATGTTTACTAATGGCGTTTGAATGGTTACTGTATATGTGAATTTGTTTCATTTAATTCAGTTGTACAATGTAATGTTTACTAATGGCGTTTGAATGGTTACTGTATATGTGAATTTGTTTCATTTGATTCAGTAGTACAATGTAATGTTTACTAATGGCATTTGAATGGTTACTGTATATGTGAATTTGTTTCACTGATTCAGTAGTACAAAGTAATGTTTACTGATGGCATTTTAATGGTTACTGTATATGTGAATTTATTTATTTGATTCAGTAGTACAATGTAATGTTTACTAATCGCGTTTGAATGGTTACTGTATATGTGAATTTGTTTCATTGATTCAGTAGTACAATGTAATGTTTACTAATGGCATTTGAATAGTTACTGCATATGTGAATTTGTTTCATTTGATTCAGTAGTACAATGTAATGTTTACTAATGGCGTTTGAATGGTTACTGTATATGTGAATTTGTTTAATTTGATTCAGTAGTACAATGTAATGTTTACTAATGGCGTTTGAATGGTTACTGTATATGTGAATTTCTTTCATTTGATTCAGTAGTACAATGTAATGTTTACTAATGGCATTTGAATGGTTACTGCATATGTGAATTTGTTTCATTTGATTCAGTAGTACAATGTAATGTTTACTAATGGCGTTTGAATGGTTACTGTATATGTGAATTTGTTTCATTGATTCAGTAGTACAATGTAATGTTTACTAATGGTGTTTGAATGGTTACTGTATATGTTAATTTGTTTCATTGATTCAGCAGTACAATCTATTGTTTACTAATGGCATTTGAATGGTTACTGTATATGTGAATTTGTTTCATTTGATTCAGTAGTACAATGTAATGTTTACTAATGGCGTTTGAATGGTTACTGTATATGTGAATTTGTTTCATTGATTCAGTAGTACAATGTATTGTTTACTAATGGCATTTGAATGGTTACTGTATATGTGAATTTGTTTCATTTGATTCAGTAGTACAATGTAATGTTTACTAATGGTGTTTGAATGGTTACTGTATATGTGAATTTGTTTCATTGATTCAGTAGTACAATGTATTGTTTACTAATGGCATTTGAATGGATACTGTATATGTGAATTTGTTTCATTTGATTCAGTAGTACAATGTAATGTTTACTAATGGCATTTGAATGGTTACTGTATATGTGAATTTGTTTCATTGATTCAGTAGTACAATGTAATGTTTACTAATGGCGTTTGAATGGTTACTGTATATGTGAATTTGTTTCATTTGATTCAGTAGTACAATGTAATGTTTACTAATGGCATTTGAGTGGTTACTGTATATGTGAATTTGTTTAATTGATTCAGTAGTACAATGTAATGTTTACTAATGGCGTTTGAATGGTTACTGTATATGTGAATTTGTTTCATTGATTCAGTAGTACAATGTAATGTTTACTAATGGCATTTGAATGGTTTCTGAATATGTGAATTTGTTTAATTTGCTTCAGTAGTACAATGTAATGTTTACTAATGGCATTTGAATGGTTACTATATATGTGAATTTGTTTCATTTGCTTCAGTAGAAGAATGTAATGTTTACTAATGTTGTTTGAATGGTTTTTGTATATGTGAATTTGTTTAATTTGATTCAGTAGTATAATGTAATGTTTACTAATGGCATTTGAATGGTTACTGTATATGTGAATTTATTTCATTTGATTCAGTAGTACAATGTAATGTTTACTAATGGCGTTTGAATGGTTACTGTATATGTGAATTTGTTTCATTTGATTCAGTAGTACAATGTAATGTTTACTAATGGCGTTTGAATGGTTACTGTATATGTGAATTTGTTTAATTGATTCAGTAGTACAATGTAATGTTTACTAATGGCATTTGAATGGTTACTGTATATGTGAATTTGTTTCATTGATTCAATAGTACAATGTAATGTTTACTAATGGCATTTGAATGGTTACTGTATATGTGAATTTTTTTCATTTGATTCAGTAGTACAATGTAATGTTTACTAATGGCGTTTGAATGGTTACTCTATATGGGAATTTGTTTCATTGATTCAGTAGTACAATGTAATGTTTACTAATGGTGTTTGAATGGTTACTGTATATGTGAATTTATTTCATTTGATTCAGTAGTACAATGTAATCTTTACTAATCGCGTTTGAATGGTTACTGTATATGTGAATTTGTTTCATTGATTCAGTAGTACAATGTAATGTTTACTAATGGCGTTTGAATGGTTACTGTATATGTGAATTTGTATCATTTGATTCAGTAGTACAATGTAATGTTTACTAATGGCGTTTGAATGGTTACTGTATATGTGAATTTGTTTCATTTGATTCAGTAGAAGAATGTAATGTTTACTAATGGCGTTTGAATGGTTACTGTATATGTGAATTTGTTTCATTGATTTTGTAGAAAAATGTAATGTTTACTAATGGTGTTTGAATGGTTACTGTATATGTGAATTTGTTTAATTTGATTCAGTAGTACAATGTAATGTTTACTAATGGCGTTTGAATGGTTACTGTATATGTGAATTTGTTTCATTGATTCAGTAGTACAATGTAATGTTTACTATTGGCATTTGAATGGTTACTGTATATGTGAATTTGTTTCATTTGATTCAGTAGAAGAATGTAATGTTTACTAATGGTGTTTGAATGGTTTCTGTATATGTGAATTTGTTTCATTTGATTCAGTAGTACAATGTAATGTTTACTAATGGCATTTGAATGGTTACTGTATATGTGAATTTGTTTCTTTTGATTCAGTAGTACAATGTAATGTTTACTAATGGCGTTTGAATGGTTACTTTATATATTAATTGGTTTCATTTGATTCAGTAGTACAATGTAATGTTTACTAATGGCGTTTGAATGGTTACTGTATATGTGAATTTGTTTCATTTGATTCAGTAGTACAATTTAATGTTTACTAATGGCGTTTGAATGGTTACTGTATATATGAATTGGTTTCATTTGATTCAGTACTACAATGTAATGTTTACTAATGGCGTTTGAATGGTTACTGTATATGTGAATTTGTTTCATTTGATTCAGTAGTACAATTTAATGTTTACTAATGGCGTTTGAATGGTTACTGTATATGTGAATTTGTTTAATTTGATTCTGTAGTACAATGTAATGTTTACTTATGGCATTTGAATGGTTACTGTATATGTGAATTTGTTTCATTTGATTCAGTAGTACAATGTAATGTTTACTAATGGCGTTTGAATGGTTACTGCATATGTGAATTTGTTTCATTGATTCAGTAGAAGAATGTAATGTTTACTAATGGCGTTTGAATGGTTACTGTATATGTGAATGTTTCATTTGATTCAGTAGTACAATGTAATGTTTACTAATGGCATTTGAATGGTTACTGTATATGTGAATTTGTTTAATTGATTCAGTAGTACAATGTAATGTTTACTAATGGCATTTGAATGGTTACTGTATATGTGAATTTGTTTCAATTGATTCAGTTGTGCAATGTAATGTTTACTAATGGCGTTTGAATGGTTACTGTATATGTGAATGTTTCATTTGATTCAGTAGTACAATGTAATGTTTACTAATGGCATTTGAATGGTTACAGTATATGTAAATTTGTATCATTTGATTCAGTAGTACAATGTAATGTTTACTAATGGCATTTGAATGGTTACTGTATATGTAAATTTGTTTCATTTGATTCAGTAGTACAATGTAATGTTTACTAATGGCATTTGAATGGTTACTGTATATGTGAATTTGTTTCATTGATTCAGTAGTAGAATGTAATGTTTACTAATGGCGTTTGAATGGTTACTGTATATGTGAATTTGTTTCATTGATTCAGTAGTACAATGTAATGTTTACTAATGGCGTTTGAATGGTTACTGTATATGTGAATTTGTTTAATTGATTCAGTAGTACAATGTAATGTTTACTAATGGCGTTTGAATGGTTACTGTATATGTGAATTTGTTTCATTGATTCAGTAGTACAATGTATTGTTTACTAATGGCATTTGAATGGTTACTGTATATGTGAATTGGTTTAATTGATTCAGTAGTACAATGTAATGTTTACTAATGGCGTTTGAATGGTTACTGTATATGTGAATTTGTATCATTTGATTCAGTAGTACAATGTATTGTTTACTAATGGCATTTGAATGGTTACTGTATATGTGAATTTGTTTAATTGATTCAGTAGTACAATGTAATGTTTACCAATTGCGTTTGAATGGTTACTGTATATGTGAATTTGTTTCATTGATTCAGTAGTACAATGTATTGTTTACTAATGGCATTTGAATGGTTACTGTATATGTGAATTTGTTTAATTGATTCAGTAGTACAATGTAATGTTTACTAATGGCATTTGAATGGTTACTGTATATGTGAATTTGTTTCTTTTGATTCAGTAGTACAATGTAATGTTTACTAATGGCGTTTGAATGGTTACTGTATATATGAATTGGTTTCATTTGATTCAGTAGTACAATGCAATGTTTACTAGTGGCGTTTGAATGGTTTCTGTATATGTGAATTTTTTTCATTTGATTCAGTAGAAGAATGTAATGTTTACTAATGGCATTTGAATGGTTACTGCATATGTGAATTTGTTTCATTTGATTCAGTAGTACAATGTAATGTTTACTAATGGCGTTTGAATGGTTACTGTATATGTGAATTTGTTTCATTTGATTCAGTAGTACAATGTAATGTTTACTAATGGCGTTTGAATGGTTACTGTATATGTGAATTTGTTTCATTGATTCTGTAGAAGAATGTAATGTTTACTAATGGCGTTTGAATGGTTACTGTATATGTGAATTTGTTTCATTTGATTCAGTAGTACAATGTAATATTTACTAATGGCATTTGAATGGTTACTGTATATGTGAATTTGTATCATTTGATTCAGTAGTACAATGTAATGTTTACTAATGGCATTTGAATGGTTACTGTATATGTGAATTTTTTTCATTTGATTCAGTAGAAGAATGTAATGTTTACTAATGGCATTTGAATGGTTACTGTATATGTGAATTTGTATCATTTGATTCAGTAGTACAATGTAATGTTTACTAATGGCATTTGAATGGTTACTGTATATGTGAATTTGTTTCATTGATTCAGTAGTACAATGTAATGTTTACTAATGGCATTTGAATGGTTACTGTATATGTGAATTTGTTTAATTTGATTCAGTAGTACAATGTAATGTTTACTAATGGCGTTTGAATGGTTACTGTATATGTGAATTTGTTTAATTTGATTCAGTAGTACAATGTAATGTTTACTAATGGCATTTGAATGGTTACTGCATATGTGAATTTGTTTCATTTGATTCATTAGTACAATGTAATGTTTACTAATGGCATTTGAATTGTTTCTGTATATGTGAATTTGTTTAATTTGATTCAGTAGTACAATGTAATGTTTACTAATGGCATTTGAATGGTTACTGTATATGTGAATTTGTTTCATTTGATTCAGTAGTACAATGTAATGTTTACTAATGGCGTTTGAATGGTTACTGTATATGTGAATTTGTTTCATTGATTCCGTAGAAGAATGTAATGTTTACTAATGGCGTTTGAATGGTTACTGTATATGTGAATTTGTTTCATTTGATTCAGTAGTACAATGTAATATTTACTAATGGCATTTGAATGGTTACTGTATATGTGAATTTGTTTCATTGATTCAGTAGTGCAATGTAATGTTTACTAATGGCATTTGAATGGTTACTGTATATGTGAATTTGTTTCATTGATTCAGTAGTACAATGTAATGTTTACTAATGGTGTTTGAATGGTTACTGTATATGTGAATTTGTTTCATTGATTCAGTAGTACAATGTAATGTTTACTAATGGTGTTTGAATGGTTACTGTATATGTGAATTTATTTCATTTGATTCAGTAGTTGTCAAAGGAAAAAACTTCAAAGACCAATTCACGTAAGGTTCAAATATGGCACCCTTTATTACTTGCAGCAAGGAGACAAAGCATGCAAATTTGTCTGAATTACTAGTGAGCAGTATGTATGCTGTTTTTATAGAATTCTATGAAATGTTACTATTCTGTTGTTGACGTAGTTAGACACAGCTTTCTATATTACTCTACAGAAAATGTTACTTAGATTTCCTGCTGACATGTTCAGATTTAAAACTCACTATGTGTTACATAGAAAATGTTACTTAGATTTCCTGCTTACATGACTGGATTATTGCTGATTTACAAAAAACATTTGAGAAAAACAACCTGGCTTTGGGGCTTATTTTTAGCCCACTACAGTCTTTCTATTCTTCAATTGTGCAGTTCTAATATATATGTGTTACATTTTACCTAGATTCAAGGTACATTTCTAGCTTAGGTACAAGTAATGCTGACTACGGTTTATACTTTCAAGCAGCCCTTGTTTTCATTATCAATAGCTTCAGCAGCTGTGTACTTTCTCATGGCATAAGCAGAAAATCAATAACTCTTTGTTAAGTCTCATGACACTAGTAGAAACGAATTGTCTCATTATTTTCATGACATTAGCAGAAATCAAATGCTTCTTGTTAATTTCCATGGCATAAGCAGATCATAGCTGTGCATATTTTCATGACATAAACAGGACTGGAATGTCTCTAGTAGCTGTGCAGATTCATGCAGTGTGAACAGAATAAATGTATTAACCCTTTTAAACCTCGAATGCACTAAGCATGCATATTACTAATACATATTTTTCTAACAGTAGTACAATGTAATGTTTACTAATGGCGTTTGAATGGTTACTGTATATGTGAATTTGTTTCATTGATTCAGTAGAAGAATGTAATGTTTACTAATGGCGTTTGAATGGTTTCTGAATATGTGAATTTGTTTCATTGATTCAGTAGTACAATGTAATGTTTACTAATGGCATTGGAATGGTTACTGTATATGTGAATTTGTTTCATTTGATTCAGTAGAAGAATGTAATGTTTACTAATGGCGTTTGAATGGTTACTGTATATGTGAATTTGTTTAATTGATTCAGTAGTACAATGTAATGTTTACTAATGGCGTTTGAATGGTTACTGTATATGTGAATTTGTTTCATTGATTCCGTAGAAGAATGTAATGTTTACTAATGGCGTTTGAATGGTTACTGTATATGTGAATTTGTTTCATTGATTCTGTAGAAGAATGTAATGTTTACTAATGGCGTTTGAATGGTTACTGTATATGTGAATTTGTTTCATTTGATTCAGTAGTACAATTTAATATTTACTAATGGCATTTGAATGGTTACTGTATATGTGAATTTGTATCATTTGATTCAGTAGTACAATGTAATGTTTACTAATGGCGTTTGAATGGTTACTGTATATGTGAATTTTTTTCATTTGATTCAGTAGAAGAATGTAATGTTTACTAATGGCATTTGAATGGTTACTGTATATGTGAATTTGTATCATTTGATTCAGTAGTACAATGTAATGTTTACTAATGGCATTTGAATGGTTACTGTATATGTGAATTTGTTTCATTGATTCAGTAGTACAATGTAATGTTTACTAATGGCATTTGAATGGTTACTGTATATGTGAATTTGTTTAATTTGATTCAGTAGTACAATGTAATGTTTACTAATGGCGTTTGAATGGTTACTGTATATGTGAATTTGTTTAATTTGATTCAGTAGTACAATGTAATGTTTACTAATGGCATTTGAATGGTTACTGCATATGTGAATTTGTTTCATTTGATTCAGTAGTACAATGTAATGTTTACTAATGGCATTTGAATTGTTTCTGTATATGTGAATTTGTTTAATTTGATTCAGTAGTACAATGTAATGTTTACTAATGGCATTTGAATGGTTACTGTATATGTGAATTTGTTTCATTTGATTCAGTAGTACAATGTAATGTTTACTAATGGCGTTTGAATGGTTACTGTATATGTGAATTTGTTTCATTGATTCCGTAGAAGAATGTAATGTTTACTAATGGCGTTTGAATGGTTACTGTATATGTGAATTTGTTTCATTTGATTCAGTAGTACAATGTAATATTTACTAATGGCATTTGAATGGTTACTGTATATGTGAATTTGTTTCATTGACTCAGTAGTACAATGTAATGTTTACTAATGGCATTTGAATGGTTACTGTATATGTGAATTTGTTTCATTGATTCAGTAGTACAATGTAATGTTTACTAATGGTGTTTGAATGGTTACTGTATATGTGAATTTGTTTCATTGATTCAGTAGTACAATGTAATGTTTACTAATGGTGTTTGAATGGTTACTGTATATGTGAATTTGTTTCATTGTTTCAGTAGTACAATGTCATCTTCTTACATCTAGCAACACAGTGGGTATGCTCTTGCTCCCACCCCTCATAACTAACTCTACTAAATCTCCTTCCATACCGTATTCTACTTTATGTACCTACTATGTATGCTCTCTAATCTCTATTAACTGGTCTCTTTTACTTGTAGGTCATTTTCTAAATTAGATTAACTGTTATAACTGCTATTGTACATGTGATAAGTTTTGCTCTTTCCTGCCTAAACAGTACCAATAACTCTCTGTAACTAGATTGTTAATTGTAAACTGTTGAATGTATATCTGCTTGTTTTGGAGCTTTTCTCCCCAGGACTCCATTGAAAACGGGTTCATTATGGCCCAATGGACTATCCTGGTAAACCAACTGCAATAAATAAATAAATAAATAAATGTAATGTTTACTAATGGCATTTGAATGGTTACTGTATATGTGAATTTGTTTCATTGATTCAGTAGTAGAATGTAATGTTTACTAATGGCGTTTGAATGGTTTCTGTATATGTGAATTTGTTTCATTTGATTCAGTAGTACAATGTAATGTTTACTAATGGCATTTGAATGGTTACTGTATATGTGAATTTGTTTCATTTGATTCAGTAGTACAATGTAATGTTTACTAATGGTGTTTGAATGGTTACTGCATATGTGAATTTGTTTCATTGATTCAGTAGTACAATGTAATGTTTACTATTGGCATTTGAATGGTTACTGTATATGTGAATTGGTTTCATTGATTCAGTAGTACAATGTAATGTTTACTAATGGCATTTGAATGGTTACTGTATATGTACATTTGTATCATTTGATACAGTAGTACAATGTAATGTTTACTAATGGCGTTTGAATGGTTACTGTATATGTGAATTTGTATCATTTGATTCAGTAGTACAATGTAATGTTTACTAATGGCATTTGAATGGTTACTGTATATGTGAATTTGTTTCATTGATTCAGTAGTACAATGTAATGTTTACTATTGGCATTTGAATGGTTTCTGTATATGTGAATTGGTTTCATTGATTCAGTAGTACAATGTAATGTTTACTAATGGCATTTGAATGGTTACTGTATATGTGAATTTGTTTCATTGATTCAGTAGTACAATGTAATGTTTACTAATGGCATTGGAATGGTTACTGTATATGTGAATTTGTTTCATTTGATTCAGTAGTACAATGTAATGTTTACTAATGGCATTTGAATGGTTACTGTATATGTGAATTTGTTTCATTTGATTCAGTAGTACAATGTAATGTTTACTAATGGCATTTGAATGGTTACTGTATATGTGAATTTGTTTCATTTGATTCAGTAGTACAATGTAATGTTTACTAATGGCGTTTGAATGGTTACTGTATATGTGAATTTGTTTCATTTGATTCAGTAGTACAATGTAATGTTTACTAATGGCATTTGAATGGTTACTGTATATGTGAATTTGTTTCATTGATTCAGTAGTACAATGTAATGTTTACTAATGGCATTTGAATGGTTACTGTATATGTGAATTTGTTTCATTTGATTCAGTAGTACAATGTAATGTTTACTAATGGCATTTGAATGGTTACTGTATATGTGAATTTGTTTCATTTGATTCAGTAGTACAATGTAATGTTTACTAATGGCATTTGAATGGTTACTGTATATGTGAATTTGTTTCATTGATTCAGTAGTACAATGTAATGTTTACTAATGGCATTTGAATGGTTACTGTATATGTGAATTTGTTTCATTTGATTCAGTAGTACAATGTAATGTTTACTAATGGCATTTGAATGGTTACTGTATATGTGAATTTGTTTCATTGATTCAGTAGTACAATGTAATGTTTACTAATGGCGTTTGAATGGTTACTGTATATGTGAATTTGTTTCATTGATTCAGTAGTACAATGTAATGTTTACTAATGGCATTTGAATGGTTACTGTATATGTGAATTTGTTTCATTTGATTCAGTAGTACAATGTAATGTTTACTAATGGCATTTGAATGGTTACTGTATATGTGAATTTGTTTCATTTGATTCAGTAGTACAATGTAATGTTTACTAATGGCATTTGAATGGTTACTGTATATGTGAATTTGTTTCATTGATTCAGTAGTACAATGTAATGTTTACTAATGGCATTTGAATGGTTACTGTATATGTGAATTTGTTTCATTTGATTCAGTAGTACAATGTAATGTTTACTAATGGCATTTGAATGGTTACTGTATATGTGAATTTGTTTCATTTGATTCAGTAGTACAATGTAATGTTTACTAATGGCATTTGAATGGTTACTGTATATGTGAATTTGTTTCATTGATTCAGTAGTACAATGTAATGTTTACTAATGGCATTTGAATGGTTACTGTATATGTGAATTTGTTTCATTTGATTCAGTAGTACAATGTAATGTTTACTAATGGCATTTGAATGGTTACTGTATATGTGAGTTTGTTTAATTGATTCACTAGTACAATGTAATGTTTACTAATGGCATTTGAATGGTTACTGTATATGTGAATTTGTTTCATTTGATTCAGTAGTACAATGTAATGTTTACTAATGGCATTTGAATGGTTACTGTATATGTGAATTTGTTTCATTGATTCAGTAGTACAATGTAATGTTTACTAATGGCATTTGAATGGTTACTGTATATGTGAATTTGTTTCATTTGATTCAGTAGTACAATGTAATGTTTACTAATGGCATTTGAATGGTTACTGTATATGTGAATTTGTTTCATTGATTCAGTAGTACAATGTAATGTTTACTAATGGCATTTGAATGGTTACTGTATATGTGAATTTGTTTCATTGATTCAGTAGTACAATGTAATGTTTACTAATGGCATTTGAATGGTTACTGTATATGTGAATTTGTTTCATTTGATTCAGTAGTACAATGTAATGTTTACTAATGGCATTTGAATGGTTACTGTATATGTGAATTTGTTTCATTTGATTCAGTAGTACAATGTAATGTTTACTAATGGCATTTGAATGGTTACTGTATATGTGAATTTGTTTCATTTGATTCAGTAGTACAATGTAATGTTTACTAATGGCATTTGAATGGTTACTGTATATGTGAATTTGTTTCATTTGATTCAGTAGTACAATGTAATGTTTACTAATGGCATTTGAATGGTTACTGTATATGTGAATTTGTTTCATTGATTCAGTAGTACAATGTAATGTTTACTAATGGCATTTGAATGGTTACTGTATATGTGAATTTGTTTTATTGATTCAGTAGTACAATGTAATGTTTACTAATGGCGTTTGAATGGTTACTGTATATGTGAATTTGTTTCATTGATTCAGTAGTACAATGTAATGTTTACTATTGGCATTTGAATGGTTACTGTATATGTGAATTTTTTTCATTTGATTCAGTAGTACAATTTATTGTTTACTAATGGCATTTGAATGGTTACTGTATATGTGAATTGGTTTCATTTGATTCAGTAGTACAATGTAATGTTTACTAATGGCATTTGAATGGTTACTGTATATGTGAATTTGTTTCATTGATTCAGTAGTACAATGTAATGTTTACTAATGGCATTTGAATGGTTACTGTATATGTGAATTTGTTTCATTGATTCAGTAGTACAATGTAATGTTTACTAATGGCGTTTGAATGGTTACTGTATATGTGAATTTGTTTCATTGATTCAGTAGTACAATGTAATGTTTACTAATGGCATTTGAATGGTTACTGTATATGTGAATTTGTTTCATTTGATTCAGTAGTACAATGTAATGTTTACTAATGGCATTTGAATGGTTACTGTATATGGGAATTTGTTTCATTGATTCAGTAGTACAATGTAATGTTTACTAATGGCGTTTGAATGGTTACTGAATATGTGAATTTGTTTCATTGATTCAGTAGTACAATGTAATGTTTACTAATGGCATTTGAATGGTTACTGTATATGTGAATTTGTTTCATTGATTCAGTTGTACAATGTAAGGTTTACTAATGGCGTTTGAATGGTTACTGTATATGTGAATTTGTTTAATTGATTCAGTAGTACAATGTAATGTTTACTAATGGCGTTTGAATGGTTACTGTATATGTGAATTTGTTTCATTTGATTCAGTAGTACAATGTAATGTTTACTAATGGCGTTTGAATGGTTACTGTATATGTGAATTTGTTTCATTGATTCAGTTGTACAATGTAATGTTTACTAATGGCATTTGAATGGTTACTGTATATGTGACTTTGTTTAATTGATTCAGTAGTACAATGTAATGTTTACTAATGGCATTGGAATGGTTACTGTATATGTGAATTTGTTTAATTGATTCAGTAGTACAATGTAATGTTTACTAATGGCGTTTGAATGGTTACTGTATATGTGAATTTGTTTCATTGATTCAGTAGTACAATGTAATGTTTACTAATGGCGTTTGAATGGTTACTGTATATGTGAATTTGTTTCATTTGATTCAGTAGTACAATGTAATGTTTACTAATGGCATTTGAATGGTTACTGTATATGTAAATTTGTATCATTTGATTCAGTTGTACAATGTAATGTTTACTAATGGCGTTTGAATGGTTACTGTATATGTGAATTTGTTTCATTGATTCAGTAGTACAATGTAATGTTTACTAATGGCGTTTGAATGGTTACTGTATATGTGAATTTTTTTCATTTGATTCAGTAGTACAATGTAATGTTTACTAATGGCGTTTGAATGGTTACTGTATATATGAATTGGTTTCATTTGATTCAGTAGTACAATGTAATGTTTACTAATGGCGTTTGAATGGTTACTGAATATGTGAATTTGTTTCATTTGATTCAGTAGTACAATGTAATGTTTACTAATGGCGTTTGAATGGTTACTGTATATATGAATTGGTTTCATTTGATTCAGTAGTACAATGTAATGTTTACTAATGGCGTTTGAATGGTTACTGAATATGTGAATTTGTTTCATTTGATTCAGTAGTACAATGTAATGTTTACTAATGGCGTTTGAATGGTTACTGTATATATGAATTGGTTTCATTTGATTCAGTAGTACAATGTAATGTTTACTAATGGCGTTTGAATGGTTACTGAATATGTGAATTTGTTTCATTGATTCAGTAGTACAATGTAATGTTTACTAATGGCGTTTGAATGGTTACTGTATATGTGAATTTGTTTCATTTGATTCAGTTGTACAATGTAATGTTTACTAATGGCATTTGAATGGTTACTGTATATGTGAATTTGTTTAATTGATTCAGTAGTACAATGTAATGTTTACTAATGGCGTTTGAATGGTTACTGAATATGTGAATTTGTTTCATTGATTCAGTAGTACAATGTAATGTTTACTAATGGCGTTTGAATGGTTACTGTATATGTGAATTTGTTTCATTTGATTCAGTTGTACAATGTAATGTTTACTAATGGCATTTGAATGGTTACTGTATATGTGAATTTGTTTCATTTGATTCAGTAGTACAATGTAATGTTTACTAATGGCGTTTGAATGGTTACTGTATATGTGAATTTGTTTCATTGATTCAGTAGTACAATGTAATGTTTACTAATGGCGTTTGAATGGTTACTGTATATGTGAATTTGTTTCATTTGATTCAGTAGTACAATGTAATGTTTACTAATGGCATTTGAATGGTTACTGTATATGTGAATTTGTTTAATTGATTCAGTAGTACAATGTAATGTTTACTTATGGCATTTGAATGGTTACTGTATATGTGAATTTGTTTCATTTGATTCAGTAGTACAATGTAATGTTTACTAATGGCATTGGAATGGTTACTGTATATGTGAATTTGTTTCATTTGATTCAGTTGTACAATGTAATGTTTACTAATGGCATTTGAATGGTTACTGTATATGTGAATTTGTTTAATTGATTCAGTAGTACAATGTAATGTTTACTAATGGCGTTTGAATGGTTTCTGAATGTGTGAATTGGTTTCATTGATTCAGTAGTACAATGTAATGTTTAGTAATGGCATTTGAATGGTTACTGTATATGTGAATTTGTTTCATTGATTCAGTAGTACAATGTAATGTTTACTAATGGTGTTTGAATGGTTACTGTATATGTGAATTTGTTTCATTGATTCAGTAGTACAATGTAATGTTTACTAATGGCATTTGAATGGTTACTGTATATGTGAATTTGTTTCATGTGATTCAGTAGTACAATGTAATGTTTACTAATGGCATTTGAATGGTTACTGTATATGTGAATTTGTTTCATTTGATTCAGTAGAAGAATGTAATGTTTACTAATGGCATTTGAATGGTTACTGTATATGTGAATTTGTTTCATTTGATTCAGTTGTACAATGTAATGTTTACTAATGGCATTTGAATGGTTACTGTATATGTGAATTTGTTTCATTTGATTCAGTAGTACAATGTAATGTTTACTAATGGCATTTGAATGGTTACTGTATATGTGAATTTGTTTCATTGATTCAGTTGTACAATGTAATGTTTACTAATGGCATTTGAATGGTTACTTTATAACTTTATATGTGAATTTGTAATTGATTTTTATCATTTGTAAGAAATGTGAGCTTGATTTCATTGTTGCATTTTAGTCACATAATTTATTTTTGTATTATTTGTAATACTGGCTGAAGATGTTTATGCCTTTTTCTTCCTGTTTCTTTTTCTTGCTGAAGCTGCACTTGCCTTCTCCTACTGTTCCTGCCATCTCCTCCTTCACCTGGTGATATCACATAGTGGGAGGGGTTGGCAAGCAGGTAGCCATCATGGGAGTTTCAGTTTGTTTATCTCCATTCCACTGTGGTCAGCCTGACATCCCTGACCCTGCCACTACTGACCCATGCATGTCCACACACACCTATCATGATTATAGCATGTGAATGGACTGCTTTCTGACCCTGCATCCTGATTAATTTACTGCTTTCTGATGCAATACCTGGTCAACAAGTGCAAGACATATGTGATATTCTTTGCTTTTGCTCCATGATACGTGTTCTTTGTGAAAACTTTTTAAGCACTGACTATGCTGTTTACTAGGGATACTTTTATTTGGAGGTGACTTTTAAATACAGCCATAATGTTATGTTTATACTTTAGTTTATTTTACTTTTTTAATGTTCTACTTTAACTTTTCTTGATATCTGCTGTTTTGATGCAACTTGGAATTCATTTTTCTGTAGTTTCAGAAGTCCTGAACTATAGATGTGTATTACTAAATATTCTGTAATAATTACACACATAGATATTGCTGTTTCTTCAACTGGTCTTAATGTAGGCTTGACAGAAGAAGTTTTATTTGTACCCACTTGGTCCCACTAAATGTCTCCCTTTCATTTGCCCCACTGATGTGCTGATCCCTCTCTCCAGGTGGGGGCCTAGGCATATCCCAGCCCAGATGAGTTCCCTATGGCCCAATCATTCTATGGCTGGCTGGGCTTATCAGTCCATTTATTCCAGGCTATAGAGAACAGGCCAATCTGTGGTCACCCTGAGGTGTTCCTCATGCTCTCAGAGCTCCTATCCCCCACTAATGTTACCTTCCTGTGGGAGGCACACGTGCCTCTACATTCATGCTTTCCTTGGCTGCTAGCCTCACTGTCACTGGTGGAATTATATACTTAGCAGTCATAAGTTCCATGGGTGCATTTCCTAGTATTCCCCCTTGGTGTCATCCAAGCAGTAAGGCAGATCCATCTCGCTACTGCCATGATGGGCGAGCTCCTCACTCCGATCTTCCCTGCCTTGCCCCATGCAACACCACCCATATGATAGAAGAGTTCTAATGCTTACTCATCTGTTTCATCAAAAGGTGAATGTTTTATGATAGACACGTCAGCTGGAGGTGGATGAACTTGCGGGAATGACACTGGTGTTTGTCCGTGAGCACTGAAGTTGGAGCAGAATAAGAATGTTATCAGTATTCGTAACACAAGCGGGGACGTGACATATTGTAGATGTGTGGCTTATTTTGCCATCAGTTTGTGCATTGTGAGGGAGATACTGTTTAAAATTATTTTGTGGAATTGAAATGATTTTTCATTTAGGATGAGCTGATTGATTTTAGTGAAAATAGGAAAATAAATGGCAGTGTATTTTCCTTTCGTTTCTTTCCTGCAGATACATTGTTTCTATAAGAGGTCAGACTTATTTTTAGATTAGCTTTGTCTGTCTTTTAACGTAATCCTTTAGAACATTTTATAGCAAGTTTTGGAGAATGGTTGCTAAGAATATTTTCTAAACATCATTAATTCTAGCTCTTTTCCTTGAGTACATGCCTCTAGGAAGGAGGAACACCGGCCCAGTGCTTGTTTTTTTTTACTAAACAGTTGTTCAGAACAGAAAGTGTCTTACCTTGGTCAGCAGTGCCACAAGTCCTGCATAAATGAAATAGAAAACATTACAAAAGGGCGGCTGTTGCCCCAGAAGGCTTCAGTATTGTATGAAAGCAAAAGCAAGGCAGAATCTGTACTGACTGTAGGCCAAACAAAACTACTTTAAGTGGGCCCATCCAATGTCTTCCAAAAAGAATACATTTGCAGATAAATAAAATCTTCAAAACTCTTATAGAGGTGACTCAAAACGTACTGATACTGTGAGCCCTGTAAATATGCACTATGCTAGATTCCTTCCAGCAAAATGGAAACTGTAGTGAAAACTGAAGTATTAAAATATGTAACTGGCATTCCAAGTAATTATAGCAGTTCCTTCACAATTATGATAACAACCCCATCGTTTGCATTGTATAGTGCAATAAAAGATATATTAAATAGTGTCTAAACTTCAGCAGAGGATAAAAGAAAAAAAATCTAATACATCTCAGCCAGCAAATCTATAAAAAAGTAGTTTGCCTGATGTTCCACAGGATAAATGGGAACAATATTCTTTGGATGAATTTGTAATAGGCTGGTGCCCCTACCAAAACAATTTCCTTGACATCCTTATCTAAAACTGAAAGCAGAACATTTTTGGTAAGTATTTCAGTGTATGCCATGAGACAACAGAATTATCAGAATGTAACTAAAAGAATAACAGAAATAATTAATATTATGCCTCGACTCATATTACAATTCACTGGCAATTGCTGTTTGTAACCGTCAACCGAAGTACACATGTTCTGAAAACATGCACCCTTTAGCATATACAGTTCTGAGCAGAGTGCAAAGGAAAACAATACTAGCCCCCAGCATCCCCCAAAGCCCCCAGCATCCCCCATTTCAGCCACTCCACACCTGGAATAAAGATCACCAGTGAGAGGCAATTAAATATCTGAACTAGTAGTTCCCTGGGGGGCAGTGAGACTGGAGGAGTTAAATATAATCTAATTAAAGGACTAACATGACACTGCTTTGTGAAGGGAGGGACAGAAACCATGCAACTGCCACGTCCATCTGACTGTGATGTAAGAGATCCTGTATCAAGTAACTGAAAGTAAGCCTGAGTTACCCTAGATTTACAAATATTTCTGCAGGCTTTATACAAAACTCAGGCTTCAGCTGCTTTTGTTTTCTTATAGAACTAATAAAGTCTCTGTTAGTTTTTCTGTAACTAATAATGTCTCTTGTTAGTTTTTCTGTAGCTAATAAAGTCTCTGTTAGTTTTTCCTGTAACTGATAAAGTCTCTGTTAGTTTTTCTGTAACTCATAAAGTCTCTGTTAGTTGTTCTGTAACTCATAAAGTCTCTGTTAGTTTTTCTGTAACTAATAAAGTCTCTGTTAGTTTTTCTGTAACAGACCTGCCTACAGTATAAACAAAAAATGATCAACTTCAACAACTGGCTTAGCTTGTGGTGTCAGTCCAGGGAGACCCAGTATCTGTCTGTCTGCGATGACATGGTCATCAGGCCATGCTGCTTTGCTGGAGATGGTCTGCCCCTGTAATCCTATAGGCTTTTGGATATTGGCAAGGGTGCTTGCCTCCCCCATAGTGCCTCTTTTAGGCAATGTCAAAACAACAAAATTTCCTACATAACAAAATTCACCCAAGGCAAACTCAAGGTTCTGCTGTTTAATGCTATGAGTCTAAACATGAAGCTGCAGTCTCTGGAAGCACTGCTCACCTTGGAAGATGGTGACCTATGTAGAGTACCCCAGCCATGCAAGGCAACAATGTTTTTCACACATTCAGACTTCAAAATGAGTGTGACAAAAACAAAGATGGAGGGGTATCCAGCTTCATTAAAGCCAAGTACACCTTGAGACTGGTCAAACAGTATGACTGTCTCAGAGTACTCCGTGCCCAATTAACTCTAGGCAAAATAGCCTACCACATCACTGCTAGCTAGTGGTCCTTCACTGTGAACCAAGAAAAGTACACTGCCTACCTGGACTTACTGGAATTCCTCTCCATGCAGTCCAACACCTTAGTTATGGGTAATTTCAAGTATCTTTCCATCAGCTGGGTGACGTGCAAGTACAAACATGGTCATCCAGAGGTTCCTGGTCTTTGGTAATTCAAATGCTGCGTAACAGATAGTCTGTACCCCCACAAGGGGCTCAAATATCCTAGACATAGTACTCACCAACATGGTGAGTCACTGCACTCCCCCCTGTGTGATGCCTTCCCTGGTAAGATCAGACCATAAAACTTGTTTGAAGTAACTTTGGGACCTGACACCCCCACAGGAGCAAAAAAAATTGAAGAACTTTTCCAAAGCTAACTTCAGACTACTAAGAGATGGTATAAAAAGTTTTATACCCCCCACTCACAGACAACAATGACTCCTATGAAGAGGTGTACACAAATGCCCTGTATAAACATTTAAGCAACTGTATAGACTTGGCTGTACCTGACTATATTAAAACCAGGTCTTCCCGAAAAAACAAGTCACCCTGGTGGACCTTAAGTATAAACAGGTTATATAACAAGAGGAAGAAACTGATGTCTAAGAATAAGAGGAAACTGACTCAGCAGAGCAAGAATTCCCTCCTCAGCTTGAACAAGCAAATCAGAAGTCATGCAAAATCCTTTAAAGCTAAGTATGAAGTTAAATAGTGTCCCTAGCTAAGGATAATCATAAGGCATTCTTTAATTACATCTCCAACTCCAAACGACCATCGAAAACATTGTAAAAAACTCCAGAGCGACTGGTAAACTCCAACAGCTTTATTGTACCACACACTGGTTGAGTGCTTTCTTCCCTGCTGAACGGACTTCATCAAGACTATTTTAATTCCACACCCAGCCCTTTTATATATGAAATATTAAATTATCCAATACTTCATCAGAACTATTTTAATTCCACACCCAGCCCTTTTATGTATGAAATATTAAATTATCCAATACTTCATCAGAGCTATTTTAATTCCACACCCAGCCCTTTTATGTATGAAATATTAAATTATCCAATACTTCATCAGAGCTATTTTAATTCCACACCCAGCCCTTTTATGTATGAAATATTAAATTATCCAATACTTCATCAGGACTATTTTAATTCCACACCCAGCCCTTTTATGTATGAAATATTAAATTATCCAATACTTCATCAGGACTATTTTAATTCCACACCCAGCCCTTTTATGTATGAAATATTAAATTATCCAATACTTCATCAGAACTATTTTAATTCCACACCCAGCCCTTTTATGTAGGAAATATTAAATTATCCAATACTTCATCAGAACTATTTTAATTCCACACCCAGCCCTTTTATGTATGAAATATTAAATTATCCAATACTTCATCAGAGCTATTTTAATTCCACACCCAGCCCTTTTATGTATGAAATATTAAATTATCCAATACTTCATCAGAGCTATTTTAATTCCACACCCAGCCCTTTTATGTATGAAATATTAAATTATCCAATACTTCATCAGAGCTATTTTAATTCCACACCCAGCCCTTTTATGTATGAAATATTAAATTATCCAATACTTCATCAGAACTATTTTAATTCCACACCCAGCCCTTTTATGTATGAAATATTAAATTATCCAATACTTCATCAGAACTATTTTAATTCCACACCCAGCCCTTTTATGTATGAAATATTAAATTATCCAATACTTAATCAGAGCTATTTTAATTCCACACCCAGCCCTTTTATGTATGAAATATTAAATTATCCAATACTTCATCAGGACTATTTTAATTCCACACCCAGCCCTTTTATGTATGAAATATTAAATTATCCAATACTTCATCAGAACTATTTTAATTCCACACCCAGCCCTTTTATGTAGGAAATATTAAATTATCCAATACTTCATCAGAACTATTTTAATTCCACACCCAGCCCTTTTATGTATGAAATATTAAATTATCCAATACTTCATCAGAGCTATTTTAATTCCACACCCAGCCCTTTTATGTATGAAATATTAAATTATCCAATACTTCATCAGAGCTATTTTAATTCCACACCCAGCCCTTTTATGTATGAAATATTAAATTATCCAATACTTCATCAGAGCTATTTTAATTCCACACCCAGCCCTTTTATGTATGAAATATTAAATTATCCAATACTTCATCAGAACTATTTTAATTCCACACCCAGCCCTTTTATGTATGAAATATTAAATTATCCAATACTTCATCAGAACTATTTTAATTCCACACCCAGCCCTTTTATGTATGAAATATTAAATTATCCAATACTTAATCAGAGCTATTTTAATTCCACACCCAGCCCTTTTATGTATGAAATATTAAATTATCCAATACTTCATCAGAACTATTTTAATTCCACACCCAGCCCTTTTATGTATGAAACATTAAATTATCCAATACTTCATCAGAGCTATTTTAATTCCACACCCAGCCCTTTTATGTATGAAATATTAAATTATCCAATACTTCATCAGAACTATTTTAATTCCACACCCAGCCCTTTTATGTATGAAATATTAAATTATCCAATACTTCATCAGAGCTATTTTAATTCCACACCCAGCCCTTTTATGTATGAAATATTAAATTATCCAATACTTCATCAGAGCTATTTTAATTCCACACCCTGCCCTTTTATGTATGAAATATTAAATTATCCAATACTTCATCAGAACTATTTTAATTCCACACCCAGCCCTTTTATGTATGAAATATTAAATTATCCAATACTTCATCAGAACTATTTTAATTCCACACCCAGCCCTTTTATGTATGAAATATTAAATTATCCAATACTTCATCAGAACTATTTTAATTCCACACCCAGCCCTTTTATGTATGAAATATTAAATTATCCAATACTTCATCAGAACTATTTTAATTCCACACCCAGCCCTTTTATGTATGAAATATTAAATTATCCAATACTTCATCAGAACTATTTTAATTCCACACCCAGCCCTTTTATGTATGAAATATTAAATTATCCAATACTTCATAAGAACTATTTTAATTCCACACCCAGCCCTTTTATGTATGAAATATTAAATTATCCAATTAAATACGCTTCACAATCACATAAAAAATATAACACAAAATGCATATGGCAAATGTATAAATACAACAATAAGAACAACTGGTGGTAATTACATATCAAAAAAAAAAATATAAAAAAAATGTACACATGTCAAAAAAATAATAATAAATAAAAATAGAAATATAAATATACATTCCCTATAAACCATAAAATATCTACTAATGTATCTAAAACTAGTGGGTGTTACCCTAAAATGTTTTTTTAACTTCAAAAGACATGCAATATTCACATTTTCATTAATACCAGGTATCTGGGTGGTATTCAACCTTAACTGCCACCTTAACTCACATATGTCCAAATGCACATCCAAACCTCTACCCTGTGGGTCCTGGCATGGTGTAATACATAACATGTGGCTGGAATAAGACATACTTCATGGCATAGTAATACATTACTTGTGGCATGGTATAATATATAACTTGTGGCATGGTATAATAAGTAACTTTTGACATGGTATATTACATAACTCCTGGCATGGTATAATACATAACTTGTGGTATGCTATAATACATAACTCTTGGCATGGTGTAACACATGACTGCTGGCATGGTATATTACATAGCTCCTGGCATGTTATAATACATAACTTATAGCACAGTATAATACATAACATGTGGCATGGAATAAGACATACTTCATGGCATGGCAGTACAATTCTTGTGGCATGGTATAATATATAACTTGTGGCATGGTATAATAAGTAACTTTTGACATGGTATATTGCATAACTCTTGGCATGGTATAATACATAATTTGTAGTATGCTATAATACATAACTCTTGGTATGGTATAATGGGTCTACCTGATAACACCGACACGCCAAAACACTGACAACGAAATAACTGACACGACAAAACCGAAAGTTCAAAAACATGAAACTTCACATGCCTGACAAACCACAATCCTGACAATCAACAAAACAAATAACTTTCTCAAAAATCACACACACAACACAAGCACACCAAAAACCTTACAAACCTACACTAAACCTTACATACACAACTATATATGCACTAACCTTAACCCAAACCCTAACCCTAAGGTCCATCACTATCGCACACTTACCTTACCCGCACCCTAACCCTAACTCACTTAATCCACCCCTAACCCTTAAGTCTGTCACTATCACACACTTACCTTACCTGCACCCTAACCCTAACTCACTTAATCCGCCCCTAACCCTTAAGTCCATCACTATCGCACACTTACCTTACCCGCACCCTAACCCTAACTCACTTAACTCGCCCCTAAACCTAAAGTCCGTCACTATCGCACACTTACCTCACCCGCACCCTACCCTAACGTCCGTCACTATCACACACTTACCTTACCCACACCCTGGCCCTAACGTCCGTCCCTATCGCACACTTACCTTAACATGTCGATGTTTTCAGCATTGGGATTCTCAACTGTCGGCCTTCTCTGTTGTCGATCTTCCAGTGTCGGTTATCTTGCTGTCGGTCATTTGCAGTTTTGGTTAATTCAGGTAGACCCGGTATAATACATAACTTCTGGCATTGCATATTACATAACTCCTGGTATGGTACATTACATAACTCCTAGTATGGTATAATGCATAATTTGCGACATGGTATTATACATAATTTGTGGTTTGGTATATTTATTATTTATTATTTTTTATTTATTTCATATTTGTTAACTGAGTTAGTCCAACTGAGTTTGCAAACAAACCCATTTTCAGTGGAGACCCGAGGGGAAAAGCCCCAGCAAACAGATGAACATACAGAACAAAAACTATTAAAAACACTGCAAATACGAAATTAAGTATAAAGAGAAAAACAAAAGAAAAAAAATTCTGAACATTAAGTGTTGCACTGATAGTAGTGGACTATAATTTACTACGTATGAGAATAAAAAGAAAATTGTTCAAAAGAAGGACAATGTATAGACATTGATAGGAAGTGGGGGAAAAAAGATAAATAGTGTAGGGAAAGGGAGTGGGAGAGAAAGGAGGGGGCTATAGTAGAGCTGAGGGTTTAGGAGATGAGTTTTAAGCAGAAGTTATTAACAAAGAAAGAAAGTTAGGAGTTACAACAGGTTATACAGTGGGAGAGACTAAGACTAGGTGTGGTCAAGGCAACAGCATATTTTCAAGTTTAGTAGGTGGGATTTAAGCTCCTTTTTAAAACAGGGAAAGGAAAGGTTGGATCTAATATGGAGAGGGAGTTTGTTCCAATTTAGTGAGACAGAGTGTTCATAAAGTAGTTTGCCAATATTCTTTTTGGGTTTATAAACTGAGAGAAGATGTTGATCAGCACTCTGGAGAGGCCGGGGGGGACTAGGGAGTAACATGGGAGGGGAGAGCAGGGCAGGCAGAGGGGTTGTTGAGTATGGAAAAGGTATTGTGGAGTTGTGATTATAGGAGAAGGTGTGGAAATTCCAGCCACTGATGTTTGTTTAGTGAGAGGCATTGATGTGAAGAGAGTGGCTGGTTTAGAATTAATCTGTGGTATGGCATAATACGTAACTTGTGGTATGGTATAATACTTAACTCTTGGCTTGGTGTAATACATAACTCCTGGCATGGTATATTACTTAACTCCTATCATAGTATAATACATAACTTGTGGTATGGCATAATGCATAACTCTTGGCAAGGTATAATGCATAACTCCTGGCATGGTATAATGCATAACTTGGTCATGGTATCATACATAATTTGCGGTATGGTATAATATATAACTTGTGGCATGCTATATAACTAACTTTTGAGATGGTATATTACATAACTCTTGGCATGATATAATGCATAACTTGTGGCATGGTATAATACATAACTATTAGCATGGTATAATACATAACTCCTAGCATGGTATAATGCATACCTTGTGGCTTGGTATCATACATACATAACTTGTGACATGGTATAATACATAGCTCCTGGCATGCTATAATACATAACTTATAGCACAGTATAATACATAACATGTGGCATGGAATAAGACATAATTCATGGCATAGTAATACATTACTTGTGGCATGATGTAATATACAATTTGTGGCATGGCATTTTTGGCATGGCATAATGCATAACTCCTGGCATGTTATGATACATAACTCTTGGCATGGTGTAATACAGAACTCCTGACATGGTATAATGCATAATGCATAGCTCATGGCATGTTATAATACATAACTTGTGGCATGGTATAATACATAACATTTGACATGGAATAAGACATAACTCATTGCATGGTACAATAAATAACTTGTGGCATGGTATAATAGGTAACTTTTGGCATGATATAATACAGTGCTCATGGCATAGTATAATATATAGCAACTAGCATGGTATAATAAATACATAACTCCTCATAAATTATCATACATAACTATCCTAAAGCAATATATAACTCATGTGATGATATAATACAAAACTCCTGGCCCTATATAATCCATTACAGCTGTCATGGTATTATATATAATTACAGAACAGTATAATAAATAATGCCTGCCATGGTATAATAAATAACACTTGGCATGGTATAGTAGAATACTCCTGACAAAGTATAATATATTTCCAAAAATAAAAGATAGCAACCAACAGCGTGAGCAATACAATGAAGGAGCACGCAAATACCATCAATAGCTATTCAGCTTAAATACGATATCCAAAACAGTTCAATATGTAGAAAATCCTTCAGTTAAAATGAAATGAGTAGAGATAATCCACGTAGATAAAAATAAGTAGAAATTTATTGGTGCACCTCAGGTTAGCGCTTTCGGCATAAGCTTCATCAGACCTGGTCTTGTGTAATACATAACTTCTTGCCCAGTAGTACATAACTCCTAGAGTGTTATAATATACTCATGGCATGCCATGATACTTAACTCTTGGCATTGTGTAATATATAACTCCTAGAGTGTTATAATATACTCATGGCATGCAGTGATACTTAACTCTTGGCATTGTGTAATACATAACTCCTTGAGTGTTATAATATACTCATGGCATGCTATGATACTTAACTCTTGGTATTGTGTAATACATAACTCCTAGAGTGTTATAATATACTCATGGCATGCCATGATACTTAACTCTTGGCATTGTGTAATATATAACTCCTAGAGTGTTATAATATACTCATGGCATGCTGTGATACTTAACTCTTGGCATTGTGTAATATATAACTCCTAGAGTGTTATAATATACTCATGGCATGCTGTGATACTTAACTCTTGGCATTGTGTAATATATAACTCCTAGAGTGTTATAATATACTCATGGCGTGCTATGATACTTAACTCTTGGCATTGTGTAATACATAACTCCTAGAGTGTTATAATATACTCATGGCATGCTGTGATACTTAACTCTTGGCAATGTGTAATACATAACTCCTAGAGTGTTATAATATACTCATGGCATGCTATGATACTTAACTCTTGGCATTGTGTAATATATAACTCCTAGAGGGTTATAATATACTCATGGCATGCTGTGATACTTAACTCTTGGCATTGTGTAGTACATAACTCCTAGAATCTTATAATATACTCATGGCATGCTATGATACTTAACTCTTGGCATTGTGTAATGCATAACTCCTAGAGTGTTATAATATACTCATGGCACGCTGTGATACTTAACTCTTGGCATTGTGTAATACATAACTCCTTGAGTGTTATAATATACTCATGGCATGCTATGATACTTAACTCTTGGCATTGTGTAATACATAACTTCTTGCCCAGTAGTACATAAATCCTGGAGTGTTATAATAAACTCATGGTATGCTATGATACTTACCTCTTGGCATTGTGTAATACATAACTCCTAGAGTGTTATAATATACTCATGGCATGCTGTGATACTTAACTCTTGGCATTGTGTAATACATACCTCCTAGAGGGTTATAATATACTCATGGCATGCTGTGATACTTAACTCTTGGCATTGTGTAAAACATAACTCCTAGAGTGTTATAATATACTCATGGCATGCTGTGATACTTAACTCTTGGCATTGTGTAATACATAACTCCTTGAGTGTTATAATATACTCATGGTATGCTATGATACTTAACTCTTGGCATTGTGTAATACATAACTCCTAGAGTGTTATAATATACTCATGGCATGCTGTGATACTTAACTCTTAGCATTGTGTAATACATAACTCCTAGAGTGTTATAATATACTCATGGCATGCTATGATACTTAACTCTTGGCATTGTGTAATACATAACTCCTAGAGTGTTATAATATACTCATGGCATGCTATGATACTTAACTCTTGGCATTGTGTAATACATAACTCCTAGAGTGTTATAATATACTCATGGCATGCTGTGATACTTAACTCTTGGCATTGTGTAATACATAACTCCTTGAGTGTTATAATATACTCATGGCATGCTATGATACTTAACTCTTGGCATTGTGTAATACATAACTCCTTGAGTGTTATAATATACTCATGGTATGCTATGATACTTAACTCTTGGCATTGTGTAATACATAACTCCTAGAGTGTTATAATATACTCATGGCATGCTGTGATACTTAACTCTTGTCATTGTGTAATACATAACTCCTAGAGTGTTATAATATACTCATGGCATGCTGTGACACTTAACTCTTGGCATTGTGTAGTACATAACTCCTAGAGTGTTATAATATACTCATGGCATGCTATGATACTTAACTCTTGGCGTTGTGTAATACATAACTCCTAGAGTGTTATAATATACACATGGCATGCTATGATACTTAACACTTGGCATTGTGTAATACATAACTCCTAGAGTGTTATAATATACTCATGGCATGCTGTGATACTTAACTCTTGGCATAGTGTAATACATAACTCCTTGAGTGTTATAATATACTCATGGCATGCTATGATACTTAACTCTTGGCATTGTGTAATACATAACTCCTAGAGTGTTATAATATACTCATGGCATGCTATGATACTTAACTCTTGGCATTGTGTAATACATACCTTCTTGCCCAGTAGTACATAACTCCTGGAGTGTTATAATATACTCGTGGTATGCTATGATACTTAACTCTTGGCATTGTGTAATACATAACTCCTAGAGTGTTATAATATACTCATGGCATGCTGTGATACTTAACTCTTGGCATTGTGTAATACATAACTCCTAGAGTGTTATAATATACTCATGGCATGCTGTGATACTTAACTCTTGGCATTGTGTAATACATAACTCCTAGAGTGTTATAATATACTCATGGCATGCTATGATACTTAACTCTTGGCATTGTGTAATACATAATTCCTAGAGTGTTATAATATACTCATGGCATGCTATGATACTTAACTCTTGGCATTGTGTAATACATAACTCCTAGAGTGTTATAATATACTCATGGCATGCAGTGATACTTAACTCTTGGCATTGTGTAATACATAACTCCTTGAGTGTTATAATATACTCATGGCATGCTATGATACTTAACTCTTGGCATTGTGTAATACATAACTCCTAGAGTGTTATAATATACTCATGGCATGCTATGATACTTAACTCTTGGCATTGTGTAATACATAACTCCTAGAGTGTTATAATATACTCATGGCATGCTGTGATACTTAACTCTTGGCATTGTGTAATACATAACTCCTAGAGTGTTATAATACACTCATGGCATGCTGATACTTAACTCTTGGCATTGTGTAATACATAACTTCTTGCCCAGTAGTACATAACTCCTGGAGTGTTATAATATACTCATGGTATGCTATGATACTTAACTCTTGGCATTGTGTAATACATAACTCCTTGAGTGTTATAATATACTCATGGTATGGTATGATACTTAACTCTTGGCATTGTGTAATACATAACTCCTTGAGTGTTATAATATACTCATGGCATGCTGTGATACATAACTCTTGGCATTGTGTAATATATAACTCCTAGAGTGTTATAATATACTCATGGCATGCTGTGATACTTAACTCTTGGCATTGTGTAATACATAACTCCTTGAGTGTTATAATATACTCATGGCATGCTGTGATACTTAACTCTTGGCATTGTGTAATACATAACTCCTAGAGTGTTATAATATACTCATGGCATGCTGTGATACTTAACTCTTGGCATTGTGCAATACATAACTCATAGAGTGTTATAATATACTCATGGCATGCTGTGATACTTAACTCTTGGCATTGTGTAGTACATAACTCCTAGAGTGTTATAATATACTCATGGCATGCTATGATACTTAACTCTTGGCATTGTGTAATACATAACTCCTAGAGTGTTATAATATACTCATGGCATGCTATGATACTTAACTCTTGGCATTGTGTAATACATAACTCCTAGAGTGTTATAATATACTCATGGCATGCTGTGATACTTAACTCTTGGCATTGTGTAATACATAACTCCTTGAGTGTTATAATATACTCATGGCATGCTATGATACTTAACTCTTGGCATTGTGTAATACATAACTCCTAGAGTGTTATAATATACTCATGGCATGCTATGATACTTAACTCTTGGCATTGTGTAATACATAACTCCTAGAGTGTTATAATATACTCATGGTATGCTATGATACTTAACTCTTGGCATTGTGTAATACATAACTTCTTGCCCAGTAGTACATAACTCCTGGAGTGTTATAATATACTCGTGGTATGCTATGATACTTAACTCTTGGCATTGTGTAATACATAACTCCTAGAGTGTTATAATATACTCATGGCATGCTGTGATACTTAATTCTTGGCATTGTGTAATACATAACTCCTAGAGTGTTATAATATACTCATGGCATGCTGTGATACTTAACCCTTGGCATTGTGTAATACATAACTCCTAGAGTGTTATAATATACTCATGGCATGCTATGATACTTAACTCTTGGCATTGTGTAATACATAATTCCTAGAGTGTTATAATATACTCATGGCATGCTATGATACTTAATTCTTGGCATTGTGTAATACATAACTCCTAGAGTGTTATAATATACTCATGGCATGCTGTGATACTTAACTCTTGGCATTGTGTAATACATAACTCCTTGAGTGTTATAATATACTCATGGCATGCTATGATACTTAACTCTTGGCATTGTGTAATACATAACTCCTAGAGTGTTATAATATACTCATGGCATGCTATGATACTTAACTCTTGGCATTGTGTAATACATAACTCCTAGAGTGTTATAATATACTCATGGCATGCTGTGATACTTAACTCTTGGCATTGTGTAATACATAACTCCCAGAGTGTTATAATACACTCATGGCATGCTATGATACTTAACTCTTGGCATTGTGTAATACATAACTTCTTGCCCAGTAGTACATAACTCCTGGAGTGTTATAATATACTCATGGTATGCTATGATACTTAACTCTTGGCATTGTGTAATACATAACTCCTTCAGTGTTATAATATACTCATGGTATGGTATGATACTTAACTCTTGGCATTGTGTAATACATAACTCCTTGAGTGTTATAATATACTCATGGCATGCTGTGATACTTAACTCTTGGCATTGTGTAATATATAACTCCTAGAGTGTTATAATATACTCATGGCATGCTATGATACTTAACTCTTGGCATTGTGTAATACATAACTCCTAGAGTGTTATAATATACTCATGGCATGGTATGATACTTAACTCTTGGCATTGTGTAATACATAACTCCTAGAGTGTTATAATATACTCATGGCATGCTATGATACTTAACTCTTGGCATTGTGTAATACATAACTCCTAGAGTGTTATAATATACTCATGGCATGCTGTGATACTTAACTCTTGGCATTGTGTAATACATAACTCCTAGAGTGTTATAATATACTCATGGCATGCTGTGATACTTACCTCTTGGCATTGTGTAATACATAACTCCTAGAGTGCTATAATATACTCATGGCATGCTGTGATACTTAACTCTTGACATTGTGTAATACATAACTCCTAGAGTGTTATAATATACTCATGGCATGCTATGATACTTAACTCTTGGCATTGTGTAATACATAACTCCTAGAGTGTTATAATATACTCATGGCATGCTATGATACTTAACTCTTGGCATTGTGTAATACATAAATCCTAGAGTGTTATAATATACTCATGGCATGCTGTGATACTTAACTCTTGGCATTGTGTAATACATAACTCCTAGAGTGTTATAATATACTCATGGCATGCTGTGATACTTAACTCTTGGCATTGTGTAATACATAACTCCTAGAGTGTTATAATATACTCATGGCATGCTATGATACTTATCTCTTGGCATTGTGTAATACATAACTTCTTGCCCAGTAGTACATAACTCCTGGAGTGTTATAATCTACTCATGGTATGCTATGATACTTAACTCTTGGCATTGTGTAATACATAACTCCTTGAGTGTTATAATATACTCATGGTATGCTATGATACTTAACTCTTGGCATTGTGTAATACATAACTCCTTGAGTGTTATAATATACTCATGGCATGATGTGATACTTAACTCTTGGCATTGTGTAATACATAACTCCTAGAGTGTTATAATATACTCATGGCGTGCTATGATACTTAACTCTTGGCATTGTGTAATACATAACTCCTAGAGTGCTATAATATACTCATGGCATGCTATGATACTTAACTCTTGGCATTGTGTAATACATAACTCCTAGAGTGTTATAATATACTCATGGCATGCTATGATACTTAACTCTTGGCATTGCGTAATACATAACTCCTTGAGTGTTATAATATACTCATGGCATGCTGTGATACTTAACTCTTGGCATTGTGTCATACATAACTCCTAGAGTGTTATAAAATACTCATGGCATGCTATGATACTTAACTCTTGGTATTGTGTAATACATAACTTCTTGAGTGTTATAATATACTCATGGCATGCTATGATACTTAACTCTTGGCATTGTGTAATACATAACTCCTTGAGTGTTATAATATACTCATGGCATGCTATTATACTTAACTCTTGGCATTGTGTAATACATAACTCCTAGAGTGTTATAATATACTCATGGCATGCTATGATACTTAATTCTTGGCATTGTGTAATACATAACTCCTAGAGTGTTATAATATACTCATGGCATGCTACGATACTTAACTCTTGGCATTGTGTAATACATAACTCCTTGAGTGTTATAATATACTCATGGCATGCTGTGATACTTAACTCTTGGCACTGTGTAATACATAACTCCTAGAGTGTTATAATATACTCATGGCATGCTATGATACTTAACTCTTGGCATTGTGTAATACATAACTCCTAGAGTGTTATAATATACTCATGGCATGCTATGATACTTAACTCTTGGCATTGTGTAATACATAACTTCTTGCCCAGTAGTACATAACTCCTAGAGTGTTATAATATACTCATGGCATGCTATGATACTTAACTCATGGCATTGTGTAATACATAACTCCTAGAGTGTTATAATATACTCATGGCATGCTATGATACTTAACTCTTGGCATTGTGTAATACATAACTCCTAGAGTGTTATACTCATGGCGTGCTATGATACTTAACTGTTGGCATTGTGTAATACATAACTCCTAGAGTGTTATAATATACTCATGGCATGCTATGATACTTAACTCTTGGCATTGTGTAATACATAACTTCTTGCCCAGTAGTTCATAACTCCTTGAGTGTTATAATATACTCATGGCATGCTATGATACTTAACTCTTGGCATTGTGTAGTACATAACTCCTAGAGTGTTATAATATACTCATGGCATGCTATGATACTTAACTCTTGCCATTGTGTAAAACATAACTCCTAGAGTGTTATAATATACTCATGGCATGCTATGATACTTAACTCTTGGCATTGTGTAGTACATAACTCCTAGAGTGTTATAATATACTCATGGCATGCTATGATACTTAACTCTTGGCATTGTGTAATACATAACGTCTTGCCCAGTAGTACATAACTCCTAGAGTGTTATAATATACTCATGGCATGTTGTGATACTTAACTCTTGGCATTGTGTAATACATAACTCCTAGAGTGTTATAATATACTCATGGCATGCTATGATACTTAACTCTTGGCATTGTGTAATACATCACTCCTAGAGTGTTATAATATACTCATGGCATGCTATGATACTTAACTCTTGGCATTGTGTAATATATAACTCCTTGAGTGTTATAATACACTCATGGCGTGCTATGATACTTAACTCATGGCATTGTGTAATACATAACTCCTAGAGTGTTATAATATACTCATGGCATGCTATGATACTTAACTCTTGGCATTGTGTAATACATAACTCCTAGAGTGTTATAATATACTCATGGCATGCTATGATACTTAACTCTTGGCATTGTGTAATACATAACTCCTAGAGTGTTATAATATACTCATGGCATGCTATGATATTTGACTCTTGGCATTGTGTAATACATAACTCCTAGAGTGTTATAATATACTCATGGCATGCTATGATACTTATCTCTTGGCATTGTGTAATACATAACTCTTAGAGTGTTATAATATACTCATGGCATGCTATGATACTTAACTCTTGGCATTGTGTAATACATAACTCCTAGAGTGTTATAATATACTCATGGCATGCTATGGTACTTAACTCTTGGCATTGTGTAATACATAACTCCTAGAGTGTTATAATATACTCATGGCATGCTATGATACTTAACTCTTGGCATTGTGTAATACCTAACTCCTAGAGTGTTATAATATACTCATGGCATGTTGTGATACTTAACTCATGGCATTGTGTAATACATAACTCCTGGAGTGTTATAATATACTCATGGCATGCTGTGATACTTAACTCTTGGCATTGTGTAATACATAACTTCTTTCCCAGTAGTACATAATTCCTAGAGTGTTATAATATACTCATGGCATGCTATGATACTTAACTCTTGGCATTGTGTAATACATAACTCCTAGAGTGTTATAATATACTCATGGAGTGCTATGATACTTAACTCTTGCCATTGTGTAATACATAACTTCTTGCACAGTAGTACATAACTCCTAGAGTGTTATAATATACTCATGGCATGCTATGATACTTAACTCTTGGCATTGTGTAATACATAACTTCTTGCCCAGTAGTACATAACTCCTGGAGTGTTATAATATACTCATGGCATGCTATGATACTTAACTCTTGGCATTGAGTAATACATAACTCCTAGAGTGTTATAATATACTCATGGCATGCTGTGATACTTAACTCTTGGCATTGTGTAGTACATAACTCCTTGAGTGTTATAATATACTCATGGCATGCTATGATACTTAACTGTTGGCATTGTGTAGTACATAACTCCTAGAGTGTTATAATATACTCATGGCATGCTATGATACTTAACTCTTGGCATTGTGTAATACATAACTCCTAGAGTGTTATAATATACTCATGGCATGTTGTGATACTTAACTCTTGGCATTGTGTAATACATAACTCCTTGAGTGTTATAATATACTCATGGCATGCTATGATACTTAACTCTTGGCATTGTGTAATACATAACTCCTAGAGTGTTATAATATACTCATGGCATGCTGTGATACTTAACTCTTGGCATTGTGTAATACATAACTCCTAGAGTGTTATAATATACTCATGGCATGCTATGATACTTAACTCTTGGCATTGTGTAATACATAACTCCTAGAGTGTTATAATATACTCATGGCATGCTATGATACTTAACTCATGGCATTGTGTAATACATAACTCCTAGAGTGTTATAATATACTCATGGCATGCTATGATACTTAACTCTTGGCATTGTGTAATACATAACTCCTAGAGTGTTATAATATACTCATGGCGTGCTATGATACTTAACTGTTGGCATTGTGTAATACATAACTCCTAGAGTGTTATAATATACTCATGGCATGCTATGATACTTAACTCTTGGCATTGTGTAATTCATAACTTCTTGCCCAGTAGTACATAACTCCTTGAGTGTTATAATATACTCATGGCATGCTATGATACTTAGCTCTTGGCATTGTGTAGTACATAACTCCTAGAGTGTTATAATATACTCATGGCATGCTATGATACTTAACTCTTGCCATTGTGTAAAACATAACTCCTAGAGTGTTATAATATACTCATGGCATGCTATGATACTTAACTCTTGGTATTGTGTAATACATAACTCCTAGAGTGTTATAATATACTCATGGCATGCTATGATACTTAACTCTTGGCATTGTGTAATACATAACTCCTTGAGTGTTATAATATACTCATGGCATGTTATGATACTTAACTCTTGGCATTGTGTAATACATAACTTCTTGCCCAGTAGTACATAACTCCTTGAGTGTTATAATGCTTAATTCATCACATAGTATAATACATAAATCCTTGCATACTATAGTACAGGAATCTTGGCATGGTGTAAATTGTATATTACATGAATTTTGGCATGGTATAATACATGAAACCTTGCATATTGCAGTACCTAACTCCGGGCATGGTATAAGTTGCATATTACATAACTTTTGGCATGGTATAATACATGACTCCTGACATAGTATAATACATAATAATCCCTCATACAGTATAGTACATAACTCTTGGAGTGTTATAGTACTTGAGTCATAGCATGGTACGTGAAATGAAAGTGTGAAACCAAAGCAAGCTGTGTTTCAGTCTATATTAGAGATAAATTCAGCTCCTGTCTAGTTAGATTGGACAACTCCATGGAGTTACTCCAGATCCAAGTTATGGTGGGTTAGACCCCATTCATGTTATAGCCAGTTATAAATCCCCCTCCATGGGTCATGACACCCATGAAACCTACTTGACCAAATTGGAGACCCTCCAAATTTTACCGAACACACTGGTTATGGGAGATTTCAATTATCCCACCATCAACTAGGAAACCTATGCTAGCCCTAACTTGCTAGTGCAAAAGTTTCTTGATTTCATTAATTCAAATGCCCTGGAACAAATTGTCCATACCCCAACAAGATGAGCTAACACCCTGAATCTGTTCCTCACTAACATGTCAAACAGGTGCACTGCCACAAGTGTCGGACCCTCATTAGTTAAAACTGACCACAAATCAGTCACCTTTGAGCTGGCACTAAAACCAGAACTCACAAAGGATGAAATCAGACTAAAAAAACTTCACCAAGGCAAACTATACATTCCTAGGTGAAGGTATAAATGCATTCCAGGCCCCACCCCAAGCTGAAAGTGGTAACTACGTCGAAGCTTACATTAAAGCTCTATACAATCACTTGCATAAGTGTATAAACTCGACTGTACCAGAAAGAATTAAAGCTAGAGTCCCAAGTAAAAACAAGCTGCCATGATGGAAATGCAGCATCAATAAACTTTACAATAAATACAAAACGTTGCCGTCCAAGAAAACGAAGGCAAGGCCCAACGATGGAAGAGCCCCCTCCTCAGCCTCAACAGGCAAATAAGACAACTTGTCAAATCCTCTAAGGGCTTCTTTGAGAGAAACTTGGAAAGTACAGCCAAGGATAACTATAAGGCCTTTTACAGCTACTTACATAACCTAAAGGGTAGGACCCAAGAGTGTGCAGAACCAGTGGCCAATGGTATCACACACACTGACCCCACAGAGATAGCAAACCTGCTAGCCGATAGGTTTGAACATTTCACTCTTTTATCCCCTCCTAACTTGCAACAAACCTTCCCCCAAACTCCCCTCCACCCTATATATCTAAAGAGCAGATCCTCAAAGCCTTGTCCAAGGCAAAAAACAAGGCCTCTATGGGATCAGACAACATCCCAGGCTGTCTTCTAAACAGGCTAAAACATGAACTAACATCACCACTAAGTACCCTTTTCAACTATAGTCTAACCACAAACTTTGCTCCTGTGGAATGGAGAACAACAACAGCTATTCCCCTCCACAAAGTTGGCCTAGCAACAGGCCTGGGGAATTACAGACCCATAAGACTGACTAGCCTTATCTGTAAGGCCATGGAATGTATCATTATGGACCACATAAAGACATAGGTGACCTCCAAGCCCTGCATCCTATGCAATTTGGCTATATGAAGGGCAGATTCTGCCTGTTAAATCTGGTGGATTTCTTTGAAAATGTGATAAAGGCCATTGATGAAGGCATACCTGTGCACATAGCATACCTTGACCTGGGAAAGGCTTTTGACATAATCCCACATTCAGGCATTATTGATAAACTTAGCAAACTGAATGTAAGCCCCTTCATTGTAAGATGGCTCACAAACCAGACAAAAACTATCAAAGTTGTCAAAGTTGGTGACTCCATATCAACCGGCAAACCTGTTACTAGTGGTACGCCACAGGCATCAGTGCTGGGACCCCACTGTTTGGTATATACTTCTCAGACGTTCAGGTCAAAATTAAGGGTTGTGGCTGACTAAGTTTGCAGACGACTGCAAACTAGGTGCAATCATTGAATCTCCACATGATATCAGTATACTCCAGGAGGGTCTGACACATACCATTGACTGGTGTATTAGTCACAGTCTGATACTGAATGCAAAGAAATGCATTATAATTCCCTTAAGCACAAACAATGTCCCTCACAGTATCAAATCGACAACAATGCCCTAAGTACCCATGAAGTGGTAAGGAACCTGGGATCACAAGTTGACTTTGACCTTAACTTCAACTACCATGTGTCCACTGTAGTAAGGAAAGCTTTCTACGAAGCATATTTGATTAGTAAAGGGCATTGCCTCAAGAGCAAAAGAAGTTATAACTCCCCTATACTCGGCACTTATCCAGCCCATAATTGAGTATAATGCCCCAATTTGGCATGTACCATACTAAGCACCTGCAGCAATTAGACAGACTTCAGAGGTTTCTTACAAAAAAGATCAAGGGGCTCCAGCATGTGCCCTACACAGACCAACTAAAGTCCCTGTCATATACTCCGTATTGCATAGACTTCTTAGGGGAGACTTATGCCTGGCTTACAGAGCAATCCAGGACCCAAACCTAATTTATTTATTTTTTTATTTCACATTTGTTAACTGGGTTAGTCCAACTGAGTTTGCAAACAAACCCATTTTCAGTGGAGACCCGAGGGGAAAAGCCTCTCCTGCTGCATATTCATAAATCAAATGGGACTAGGGTTACAGATTTATTTATTTATTTATTTTAGCAGACAAGCAAGCAATCTGCACCCCCAAACACAAGCCAGAAAACACATAATTCACCACAGCAATGTGCCTCACAACAGCCCTTAAGGCAAAACACCATTCCTAACACGCTAGTAATAGGAGACTCTATAGTAAGGCACATGGATATTCCACTCACCAGGCTGAACAAGGAGAAGGTTACTGTCAGCTGCCTGTTGGGTGCTCGGATCCGCCACATAACACAGGCACTTAGGTCACTCCAGAACAAGTACAAGTATGACTCTGTCATTGTACATGTTGGTGTGAATGATCTAAGATGTACCTCCCTGGACTACATGAAAAGAGACATTGAGGAGCTCTCTGATCATGTAGCCCAAGCTGGTATGACCCTGACCTTGAGTAGCATACTACCTTCACCTAGAATGATACCACAATACAAAGACAAAATGATCAATTTCAACAACTGGCTAAGCTTCTGGTGTCATTCTAAGGGGATCCAGTGTCTGTCTGCCTGGGATGACATGATAGACAAACCTCACTATTTTGCCAGAGATGGGTTGCACCTGTCACCCCTAGGTTTTCGAATACTGGCCAAGGCTCTTGCCGTCCCCATAGTGCCTTTTTTAGGCAAGGCTCAAAGGACAAACCAACCACCGTAACCAGCACAGGTAACCAAAAACTAAGGGTAATGCTACTCAACGCCAGAAGTCTCAACCTCAAAATGCACACACTCGAGGCTCTCCTCAGCATGGAGAAAATCGATGTTTGTACAGTGATGGAAACCTGGTTCAAGGCTCAAGAGAGCACCCCAGCACTGCCAGGTTACAATTAATATCATACCTTCCGGCCCCAGTTACCAGATCACAGTACAAAGGGCAGAGGTGTATCCATATTCATCAAGGATATCCATACCTCCAGGTTAGTAGCGCAGCATGATGCCCCAGAGATCATCCATGCGCAACAATCAGCAGGCAAAACCACCTTTCAAGTCGTAGCCAGTTATAGATCGCCCACCATGTCCCAAGATGCTCACTCTGCATTCCTTGAGACATTGGAAAATATAAAGGTCCTACCCAACACCATAATCTTGGGTGATTTCAACTACCCTGGTATAGACTGGGCGAACTACCAATGTTCCAACTCCTATGCTCAGCGATTCATAGAACTTATAAATTCAAATGCCCTTGAACAACTAGTATGTTCCCCCACTAGAGGGGACAACATATTGGATTTAATCATCACAAATATGGGTGCCCTTTGTACCACACCCGTTATCACTCCCTCCTTGGTCAGATCTGACCACAAACTGATAACCGTGGACATCCTCACCCCTCCACCTCCCCCAGTCAAAGAAACCATAGTCAAAAACTTTTCCAAAGCAAACTTCAAACTACTTGCATCCGAAGTGGAAAGCTTCACTATTCCCTTGCAGAAGGATAATGATATCCAGGATGCGGAATCCTACACCAAGGCACTCTATATGCATCTTCAGGATTGCATGGACCATGCTATCCCAAATAAAACCAAGACTCCTTCCTCAAGCAAGAAGAAACCAGTCTGGTGGACCCCAGCCATAAGCAAACTTTACAATAAAAGGAGGAGACTTATACAAAAAAAGGCCAAATCTCAAGTAGAAAAATCATCCCTGATCAGCATTAGTAAGAAATTGAGGGCCCTCATCAAGTCAACTAAAGCTAATTTTGAAAAGAAAGTTGCCAAGGATGCCAAGGATAACCATAAGGCCTTCTATGGCTACGTCAAAAACCTAAATGGCAACGCTCAGGTCTGTTCTGAGCTAGTACAAAATGGAACAAAATACACTGACCCTTCTGACATTGCCAACATGTTGGCTGACAGGTTCAGTGCAAATTTCTCCCCCCACCACCACCTACAAGGCCTATTACCATTACAGGGGATTGTGTAAGTCCAATTATTACTGATACGTTGGTTAACAAGGCTCTATCTAAAGCTAAAAACACTGCCTCCATGGGACCAGATGGTGTCCCAGGCTGTGTCATACGTGAGCTCCAAAAGGAATTAACCCCGCATCTTAATACCCTGTTCAGTCTCAGCCTCTCCACAGGATATGTGCCCATAGAATGGTGCACAGCAACAGTGGTCCCGCTACACAAGGGTGGGGCCACAACTGACCCTGGGAACTACCGACCAATAAGCCTGACCAGTCTGATCTGTAAGGCTATGGAGTGAATCATTATGGAACTCATAAATGGAGAGATTGGGAACCTCCAGTCGCTGGACCCCACACAGTTCGGCTTCGTCAAGGGCAGATCATGCCTCCTGAACCTGGTGGATTTCTTTGAGACAGTTACTCAGGCTATAGATAAGGGAAAGGAGGTACACACGGCTTACCTTGACCTTGCTAAAGCATTTGACACCATTCCCCATTCAGGTATTATTGATAAGCTCACCAGCCTGGGCATAAACCCTTACGTCACAAGATGGATTGCAAATTGGCTCTCAGACAGATCCCATAAAGTAAGAGTAGTGGGATCTATGTCCGAGTCCAGACCAGTAACGAGTGGTGTGCCTCAGGGCTCTGTCCTGGGGCCCCTCCTGTTTGGCATATACTTCTCAGAAATACAGGCAAGCACGGAAGGGCTGTGGCCAACTAAGTTTGTGGACGACTGCAAACTGGGTGCTATAATAGAGTCTCCAGCCGACATGGAGATCCTCCAGAAGGGCCTAAATGAGACTGATGCATAGTGTCAAAGCCATGGTCTCAAGCTAAATGCAAAAAAATGCGTAGTAATCCCCTTTGGAAAAAACAGAGTACCCACAAACTACAACATAGGAGGTAATTCCCCTGAAAACTGAAGAAGAAATAAGGGATCTAGGGACCCAAGTAGATAGTCAGCTTTCCTTTGATAACCATGTTGCCAAAGTGGTTAGAAAATCCTTCTATGTGACCCATCTGATCACGAAAGGGTTCGCATCAAGATCTAAGGATGTAATGGTGCCCCTCTACTCTTCCCTCATCAGACCCATTATTGAGTACAATGCACCAATTGGAATGTACCTGGCTAGACATCTCCAGCAGCTGGAGAGACCACAGAGGTACCTAACCAAGAGGATTACTGGCCTCAAACAGTTGCCCTATGCAGCACGGTTGAAAAAGCTAAGACTGTTCTCTGTTGCATACCGCTTTCTCAGAGGTGATCTCTGTCTAACATACAGAGCCATGTCCAACCCAGAATTGTTGAACATGCTCCATCTTAGCAAAACCAAATCTACTTGAGCTACTCGCTCTAGGGATATAAACCTCAACACAACAATGAATAGAACATGCTGGAGGGATAGATTCCCTTTGCAGAGACTTCCCTTACTATGGAACAGGGTCCCGATCTACATAAGACAGAGCCCCTCACTATCACTCTTCAAGAGGAACCTTGATGAGTAGATGGGTAACAGAAAGTTCACACCGGGGATCACACCAACAGCACTACTAGATAGGGGCCAAGAGTACTAGCTGCTAGTACAAGGGTCTAGGGAACTACTAAAGGGGTGGTGAATACTGCACAATGTGGCTGGGCTAATATATGCCTTCGGGCAGATAGCCCAGTACCAACCTATGAACCTATGAACCTATCTCCCAGCAACTGACGTGTCTTTGGAACAGGCTACCAATTCATGTGAAACAAAGCACCTCTCTGACACTGTTCAAGAGGAACCTGGACAATTGGATGGAGCACCATAAATTCTTACCAGGTATAGTGCCCACAACCCACATGGGCAGTCATCACTAAATGCAGTCTTGGGTACTGACTACCATTTCTGTGGTATTACATTGGGATGAAATGGCTAGGCTTAAAATGATCTCTGGTCATTAGCCTAGTAATCTTCGATGATCCTATGAGCCTATGGTACAATACTTCCTTGCATATTATAGTACATAACTCCTGACAGGTATGAAGTGTATATTACATAACTTTTGTCATTTATAATGCATAAATCCTAGTATGGTATAATAAATGATTCCTTGTATATTATAGTACATAACGTCTGGCATGGTATAAATTGTATATTACATAACTTTTGGCATAGTATAATGCATAATTCCTAGCATGGGATAATGCATGACTCCTTGTATATAATAATATTAAACAACTCCTGGCATGGTATAAATCCTATATTACATAACTTTTGGCATGGAATAATGCATAACTCCTAGCATGGTATAATACATGACTCATTGCATATTATAGTACACAACTCTGGCATGGTATAAATTGCATATTACATAATTCCTGGCACATGGTTCAAATTGCAAATTACATAACTCCTGGAATGGTATAAATTGTATATTATATAACTTGCATGGCATAAATTGTATATTACATAACTCCTGGTATTGTATAAATTGTATATTACATAACTTTTGGCATGGCGTAATGCATAACTCCTAGTATGGGATAATACATGACTCTTTGCATATTTGCATATTATATTAACTGCTGGCATGGTATAAATGATATATTACATAACTTTTGGCATGGTATAAAGTGTATATCATATAACAGCTGGCATGGTATAAATTGTATATTACATAACTTTTGGCATGTATAATGCATAACTCCTAGCATTGTATAATAAATAACTCCTTGTATATTATACTACATAACTTCTGGCATAGTATAATAGTATATTACATAACTTTTGGCATGGTATAATGCATAACTCCTAGTATGGGATAATACATGACTCCTTGCATATTATAGTATATCACTCCTGGCATGGTATAAATTTCATATTGCATAACTTTGACATAACTGTTGCCTTCTTTGACATTCATGCCTGTCACAGAGTTTGTCTCACAAAATCCATCCACCTCTTTGCACACCCTTGTTTCCTCTTACTTTCTTCCTGTCTGTCCCAAATCTTCTTCACCAGATTGTCTTCTGCTTTTCTGCACACGTGCCTGAACCACTGTAGCCTGGTCTCTTTGATCTTTTCTGCAATTGGAGCTACTTTGGCTTCTGCTCTTATGTCCTCATTTCTTCGTCTGTCCCACAGTGTGCACCCTACCACCATTCTCGGGCACTTCATTTTCATCACCTCTAGCTTCCTCATCTGCTCCGCCTTTACTGTCCAGGTTTCTGTCCCATACAGTAGTCCTGGTCACACTACTGTTTTGTACACCTTACTTTTCAGCTTCCTTGGCATTTTTCTGTCATATACTATACCTGACACAGCTTTGAACACTTCATTCAGATTTACCTTCTCCTCAGCTACCCGTCCAAGATACCTGAAGCTATTAACCTGCTCTACTATCTTTCCTTCTATCTCAATTGTCAGCTTCTTCTGATTTCCCCAATTTGCTGCCATTACCACTGTCTTATCTGTGCTTAGTTTCATCCCATGTGCCTTCAGTTTTGCATTCCTTTCATCTATCCTTTGCTAAAGTTCTTGCTCAGAGTTTGCCAGTAATGCTACATCATCTGCATATAGGAACTTGGTTGTTCTGTCCCCTCTGACATGCTTGTTAATATAGTCCATGAACAATATGAACAACAGTTGGCTCAGAGGTGAACCTGGTGCACACCCACTCCCATTGGGAACTCCTCTGTGAGACCAAACATTGTTTGTTCATACTTCAGTCATTGGGTCCTTGTACATAGCCTGCACTAATTCTGCCATTGTTTCTGGGACTTTGAACCACTGCAGTACTGCCCAAATCAGCTTTCTTGGGACCTTGTCATATGCTGTCTCCACATCTATGAATGTCCAGTTGGACTCTTTCCTCATCTGTAGCCTCTTCTCAACTATCTGTCTTACTGCCAACATCAGGTCGGTTGTGCTGCATCCTCATCTGAATCCAAGCTGCTTATCTCCCATCTTACTTTCTACTACCCTTTGTATCCGTTTATCAAGCACCCTCTCCAGAACTTTCATGCAATGTGACAGGAGTCTGATGCATTTGTGCTGCACCACAGTTGTGAATGTCCCCTTTGTTTTTGTACATTTGTATAAGTATTCTCCAGTCATCTGGGATATGCCTTTCTCTCCACACTGCTATTAGTACCCTCAGGAGCCATTTCTTCCCTATCTCACTCAGCATCTTTATCATATCTGCTGTGACCTCATCTGAGCCTGCTGCTTTCCCTGACTTCATCTTCCTCAGTGCTGTTCTTACTACTTCTAGGGTGGGCTCCTCTTCTTTTTTCATTGTAGGCTGTGTCTGGGGCAGTACAGCTTCTCTGGGGTTTTCTTCATTCAGAAGCTGCTGAAAATACTCCTTCCATCTGCCTTTGATGTCCTGTGGGCTGGTGAGCAGGTTGTTGCTGGCATCCCTTATGAAAGGGTGTCTGACTATCTTCTTTATCTTTCTGTCTTTGCCTTGAAACTTGATATGCTTTCTTTGTGCCATCTGCTGAGTCACTTTTCAGAAGTTGGTAGAGTGCACCCAATGCCTTGTTATTTGTTACTGCAACTCCTTTCTTAGCTTCTTTGTCAGCCAACCAGCATTCCTTCCTAACCGGGTCCATCTTGTCTATCTCCTACTTTTCCTGCACTCCTTCTTTCTTTTGATGACTTCCTGTACTTCTGCATTCCACCTCCACCTTTCCTTATGTATCTTATTCCCTACCTAGCTCGGCCACATATCTCTTCTGTCGTCCTCACACATGCTGTTTTCAGGTGCTACCATTCATCCTCCTCCCACCCCTAACAAACTAGAGCACCTCCCTTGCTCTTATACACTGCTATAGTCATTGACTGACACACAATTCTGGTAATTTCTATGCTCACTTGCTTTGTGATGTGACAAATGAGTGTGCCTCCAGCTCCACAGGTATGCTCAGTCATTGTAGCTATTTCAGCAATTGGTGGAGGTATGATACAATTTCTATTAGGTGGTTCCACAGATTACCAGAGTAGGCTAATACAGAGGTATTATGTCACTGTACATCCCATAACTGAAATTCATTGTAAACACAATTTGTGGTGATTTATACTCCTGTAGATAGTCTTATACTATATCTGTCAAACACTGTACAACCACGAGTGTGGCATTTTTAACAACATAACTTTGATATCGCATATCACTACCATTCAAACACCGGACAATTGATTTAATGAGTGCAATAATGCAACAATGAATCATGTACTGCATTTTTCAGAAGACAAAAATCAGCTGAAAGCTAACTAATATAGACTTCTGTTAATATGTTGACAACATATTACTGACTTCAGAAACAAACTCGATATAAGATGAAATAAAGTGCAGAAACAGCAGTTATGTACGTAACTGTGAAAATTGCTAACACTATGACAACAAATTCTGGAACACATCATATTACTGTTATGTGTTATCATTACAAGATCAAATTATTTTTAGTATTAAGGTCATGTACTGCATTTAACTTAATTTTTGCATAAGGAAACAGGAAGAAATGCTCCTGCAGCACATTCATAGTCTCCTCTGATATTAACCAATTCACTGTCTTTCTTCAAATCTTTCAGTGAGTTAGTGATTTTCCTACAATGCATTGAAAATATGATTCAGAAAATGTAGCTGAGTTGTAATTGTTGTTCATATGTCCTTCTCCACATTTATATATTTTAAACTAACTGAAATATGTTTCTTAGTTTACACACTAAGGTTTTTGCAGAGCCCACGTGGCTGTTCTTTAGCATCTGATAGAGAGTAGAAAACATTATGCCCTATTGTGACAATATTATGTTGTTATGGGAACAAGTGTGATGTCAGTGAAGTGCTGTATGATCTAAGGCAGAAATAAAGTAATTAAAATAGAATACATATGATGACGATATTTGGGTGGCCTAATGGTTACGGTGTTTGCTTTAGAAATGCATGGTGCAGGGTTTGAATCTCACAAGAGATAATTGGCTTAGCTTAAAATCGTTTACAATGGGAATTAGCCTAATACTAACCTCTAAACCATATGCTTTAACTTACACTCAGTCACAGTAAAAGCAGACAGGTAAAAAAGAATATTTTTTGTACACCTTTCTCCCCTATGTATACAGAAGACTTTGCCCATTTTCCTCTGTTGTGGCATGCTCTACACTGTGGCCACCTCAGAATGAAAGTGGACTGGTTGTGAGTTTTGTCATTCTTAAGCAGGAATAAACTGAAAAGATTTAAAATAAGAAAATTGAAATTTTATATCTGATTTCACAGATTTCACAGGTTTCACATATGATTTCTAAGCTAATGACCCCAAAGGGCCTTTTAAGCCAAGCTATGCCAGGTTATGATACCATTCATTTTCTAGGGAGTTTAACTTAGGCAAGAGTGGTTGAGTATTTACACATTTCTTTCTAATAAGGACATAGGTGGCAGATCAGGGTAATTTTCCAAATGCACATCCAATGAGCCAAGTTGTGCTTGAAAAAAGTGCAGAAAGGAGCTTTGTTTCCCATGCCTGTTCCAAAAAAGGGCTAGTCTCTGAAACACATACCTGTCACAGCAACATATCCTGTTTGTGCTGCTGATGAGGTTTAAGCCCCCTAGATTGTCTATTTATGATACTATTTGTTTTGTGTATGTGAATCAGTTTAATTAGAGTGGGATGCTTTTTAGGCCAGGCTAAGATACCCTCTAGCAGTCTGTAGGAGACTGAGTATATGAATAAGGAAAAGGCTTTGAGGCTGTCCATGTGGAACATTCTGTCTACACCATATTTTCTTTTGTGAGGAGCCTTTGTGAACACTGCATTTGTTGTATGTGCATGATCAGATATATTGTACTCAACAACTGGTTTAATGAGGGCAGAGTACAATAGAACAATGACATCCTTGGACATAGATGCATTAACCTTGCTTATACGTTGTTTAGCACAAAATGATTTCCTTACTGCAGCAGACATATGATGGTCAAAATCCAAGTCACCTTTTAGGATCATAGGATCATAGGAGGTTACTACGCTAATGACCCTGGGGCCCTTAAAAGCCTAGCCAAGGGTTTATCCACAAAAAGAAACCTCAGTCAGAAACTGTCACCCCTGTCATTGAGGGACACAGGTGGAACCCCTGAGACAAATTTGTGGTTTCCCATCCACTCATCAAGGTTGAGCATGAAGAGGATCAGTGAGGTATTCTGTTTGACATGTATGGGAAGTCTATTCCAGAGATGGAACAGCCTCTGGGAGACAAACCTGTCTCTCCAGCAGGTTTTGTTAATGTCACATATTAGATTCAGGCCTTTCAAGCAGGAAACACATGAGGAGTTAGACTTATGGATATGGAGCATCTCTAGTAGGGCAGGGTCTGAGATTGCCTTGTAGGCGACACACAGACCACCTCTGAGCAATCTGTATGATACCGAGTAGAGTGATAGTGATTTGAGCCTGTCTGCATAAGACATGTGTTGGAGGCCATGAATTCTCTTTGTGAGGTATTTCAGTGGCCTTTCCAGTTTTTGTAGATGTTTGGAGAGGTACATACCAAATGGGGTGTTATACTCAATTATTGGTCTAATGAGGGAGGAGTATAGAGAGGTAATAATCTCCTTTTTTTTGGATGCAATCCCTTTACTTATGATATGAACCAAGTAAAGGGGTTTCCTGACCACTGCTGCTACATGATGGTTGAATGTGAGGCTGTTATCAACCTGAGTGCCCAGGTCTCTCACCACAGGTTGTGTGCTTAGGGGGTTGCCGTCGATGTGATAATCAGTAGGGGCCATGTTTTTGCAGAATGGTATAATGATACTTTTTTTGCATTTAGCTTGAGGCCATGACTTTGGCACCAGTCATTAGTTGCTGTGAGACCCTCTTGCAGTATGTTAACATCATTTGGAGAGTCAATGGCAGCACCCAACGTACAGTCATCTGCAAACTTGGTCAGCCACAGGCCTTTTATCTTTGCCTGGACCTCTCAGAAGTAGATGCCAAACATTAGGAGTCCCAGGACAGATTCCAGGGGAACTCCACTAGTGATAGGTCTGCTATTGGAGGTGGATGTGCCTATTTTGACTTTGAGGGTCCTGTCGGTGATCAGGTTGGACCATAAAGCTGATTTTCAAATTATATGTGTTCTTAAGTATCTGACCATAGGGTCAACTATTTTGGATGATTTATCAGTGCATTAATTTCCTGTGGTGGCTGTCTTCCTGAAAGATGCTATTATACCTTTTTTGGCATTGAGTTTTAGACTTTGACTCTTGACACAAGTTATCAGTCTTTGTGAGGCCTTCTTGGAGGATCTTTGTGCCTTTGGGAGATTCTGTGACTGCTCCAAGTTTGCAATGATCTGTGAACTTGATCATCGAGAGGCTTTGATGTTGGCCTTGACCTAAGTGAAGTAGATTTTAGAAAGGAGCAGCACCATTACCAAGTCTGGGGAATCCACTAGTGAGTGGCCTTTTCGTGGAGGTAAACTCCTCTGTCTTGATTTCCCTTGTCGTATCTTTGAGTCAGCTGGCTGTCCAGCAGATGATGTTGAGGTTTATACCTAATTTTGTAAACTTGTCTACATTGCTTGAGGGGGGCATTGTGTCAAAGGCTTTGTCCAAGTTGAGGTAGTCAGTATGCAGTGCTTTTCGCCTTGTTCATTGCTTTGGCGACTTCCTTGAAGATATTCATCAGATTGAGAAGGCATGAGCAACACTCGATGAAGCTAAACTGGAAAGTTTCCTATATTGTTATTTCTTAAGTCCATTATTATTCTTTCCATGGCCTTACATATGAGATTAATCAAACTTATGGGTTGACAGAGGACTGGATCCATGGATGGCCCACCCTTGCGCAGAGATAACAGCTGCAGTCCTCTATCTATTGGGTATGAGGCCTGTTTGGTAGTTATAAGTGAATAGTACATTTGGTGGGCCTGATAGGTCATACTTGGAGCTATTAAAGACCTGTCTTGGGCTTTATTATATTTTATATAATATTATATATTATACATTATTATTGGGGACCATTGATGTAACACTCTTGGCTGTGGAGAGTGCATTGAGGACCGGTTCCTTAGTGATAGTTGGGGGCATTATGGTTGAGGGTATTTCCTAAGGAGTATCTGGTGGAAGGTGGTAAAACTGGAGCTAAATTTGTTGGCTAGTAGATTTGTTATATTTTCTGACTCAGTATAGGGGACTCCAATTACAATTAGATCAGCATATTGTTGTTCATTGCCTTTGAGGTGTAAACATAGCTGAAGAATGTCTTGTGATTGTCCTTAGCCTGTGAGACTAATTTTATCTCAAATTTGGCTTTGGTTGACTTAATTAGTCCCCTGAGCTGTTTATTTAGTTTGATGAGGGAGTTCTAATCTTGCTTGGCATAGCACTTCCTATTTTGACCATGTTTTTTTCCTTTGGCTTTACAACCAACCTATTGATGCTGGGGTTCCACCAGGGTGGTTTGAGTTTGCCCTGGGCTTACTTCTGGTCAGTACTGCTGTCTCTGTGCAACTGTATAAATGACTGTACAGGGTTTTTATGAATGACTCTGCATAGGCAGTGATGTTCCCTGGGTTTGGAGGAGGGTGAAGTTTTGCCAGGGTTTCATTTAAAGTAGGAAGTTTGTCTTGAAATAATTCCTAAAAGTTCCAGGGTTATCTGGTGTCACAGTTATTAATTTTAATTTGAAAATCAGCTTTATGGTCCAACCTAATCAGTGAGAATATTGCAGGCAGGAGCGTGCATTGTTCCCCAATGTTGTTAAGGACTGGGTCATGGATGTTGCCAACCCTAGCGAGCTGGTCCAGGGCATTCATGTTGACAAAGTCCAGAAATATTTGTGCCTGCAAGCTAGAGGTCATGTTTGATTCCCATGTGTATGTCATTGGACTGAATGGGTAATGTCCTCAGTACATTTAGGTAAGTGTTTTGGGTTTCCTGGATCATAGAGGGGGCATTTATAGCATGCAAGGATGTGACATGTTGTACATGAAAAATCTCCATCTCAATCAATGCATAATAATAAAGCCTTGGACTGCAACAAATTAAACAAACCATCCTTTCTTTGTTTTCTTGGATATTTTCATTAAATTAATATGGCCACAATATTTATTATTTGTTTACCAGGAATATCTGATGTGGAATGAAGCCAATTTTCAGCAGAGACCTAGGGAGAAATACTCTAGATGCATGTCCTTGAATTGTGGGAGAAAACCCACATGTACACAGGGAGGACATGCAGACTCTACACAGAATTGAACCAGAGAACCACTTGCAGTGAGGTGACAACACTACCACTGCACCACTACATCATCAAAAAACATTTAAATTTTAGGCAAAATAATATAGCAGAGATAAATTTACTTATTTTTAATCACAAATTCTTTTAATGTCCTAGGATTCCAGTACTCTTTTCATAGAACATAAAACAATGGTTTATTTGCATAAGAGAAAGCAATGCACATTCCCTTAAACAGAATTAATAAAGATAATCTTATATGCTAGATAAATATTGTACCATGTCTGTAGAAGTATTTGCATTTCTGTGAGGTTATCCATGCCTGGGTGCTAATTTAACTATCAGCTGCTAAGTTTCAGCTGAAGCAGTAGGTTTCAAACAGACCAACTGTTGAGCAGCAGATTTCCTGTTTTCATGCAAAATTCCTGTAGTAATTTATCTGTGTATGCTTTCAATCTAAGACAATTGACCACTTAATCCAATGCAGGTTCATGGGTGAATTAGACCCTATCCCAGCACCATTGAGTAGGTGTGTGGCATAGAAGTTCACACACACACACTCACTCCTACATGGTGCGCATGTGCACACACACACACCCACAGAGACACACACACACACACTCTCACTCCTAAATGGTGTGCATGTGCACATACACACACACACACACACACACACACACGCACACGCACACACGCACACTCTCACTCCTACATAGGTTCATAGGTTCATAGGTTAGTACTAAGCTAACTGCACTTGCGAGCCATTGGAAGCCTAGCCAATTATCCCTTGTGAGACTCAAACCCTGCACCTTGTGTTTGCAAGGCAAACACCTTAACCATTTGGCCACCCTCCCAACCCTGGTGCACACACACGCACACATGCACACAAGCACACACTAACACACATACACACATACAGACACAAGGACACATGCACACACACACACACACACACACACACACACACACACACACACACACACACACACACACAGCGACACACACACATTCACACACACACACACACACACACACACACACACACACACACACACACACACACACACACACACAGATGGAGACACATACACACACACACACACACACACACACACACACACACACACACACACACACACACACACACACACACACACACACACACTGATAGTTCATCTGTGGCACATCTTTGGGATATGGATGGAGACTGCAGCGCCTAGTAAAAATCCACGTGGGCACAGGAGGATGTGCAATGTTTGCAGAGATGTGCTCCAGTTTAGAACAGAAATAGTGAACTAAGTTCTGTGAGGCAGCAGTGTTACCACTGTGCCAGAGCAGAAGAAAAAACACCAGTTAAAAAAATAATTCAGTAGTATTAGGAAGCGCAACTGGAACCATGTTTAAATGTAATGCCTCAGTCTTGAATATGTGACCTATTCTTTAAGGCTGAGATCTGAAGTAAATCAGCCATTAAATGTGCCGACAGCTGCTGTCATGTGAGAACTGGATTGTATTCTCTGGCTGATATACAGCCTGCTAATGATGGATTCCCTGAGGTTATACTGCTGTGATATGAAAAAAAGAGAGTTTTGTGTGCACTTAGAGGTAATCTTAAATGACATAATCAAGACAGCAATTGCAAGTAACTGCGGGTAAATGAAACAGGAAATACTTGCATGTTGCTTAAGAATATAGAGACATAAAACAACACAAAATGGGAACACAGTTCTGGAGGGAAGATTGTATTTGGTGTTATATATTGTGAAAAGCAACTAATAAAATATTTTGGATTGATGTGGCAATCAAGAAGAAGCTGGCAAAACAGGAAAATAAAATGGGTTTAGACAGCTGGTCTTCAAATATTACAAAAATAGATGAAAGCAAATACCACAAAGTCTTTCATTTTGCTACTGCAAGGTGATCACACACACACACACACACACACACACACACACACACACACACACACACACACACACACACACACACACACACACACAGGCATACTTACAACCAGCGCTAGGTGTTTTGTTGTAAAGGATGGGAAACATAACATTTAAAGTCTGCCTGCAGTCAGGCATACTTACAACCAGTGCTAGGTATTTTGTTGTAAAGGATGGGAACTTACTTACTTACTTACTTATGCCCGTCACCCTTGACAGGGTATGGGCCACCAACTACAGCTCTCCACCGAATCTTGTCCTGGGCCAGCTGTTCTATTTGGTTCCATGTGTAGCCTCTAAGCTTAGCATCTGCCTCAAAGTCTCGCCTCCAGGTGTTTCGTGGGCGGCCTCTTCCTCTCTTCCCCTGAGGATTCCAGCGCAACGCCTGTCTTGTAATATTGTTTGCTGGTTTGCGAAGAGTATGCCCGATCCATCTCCACCTCCTCCTCTTAACTTCTTCCCCAATCGAAAGTTGGTTGGTCCTTTCCAAAAGGGTGGCGTTGCTAATAGTGTCTGGCCATCGAATCCGTAGAATCTTCCTGAGACAGCTATTTGTAAATGTCTGAAGTTTTTTAGTGGTGTTCTTGTTTAACCCCCAGGTCTCTGCCCCATACAGCAGTACTGACTTCACGTTAGAGATAAACAGCCTTATCTTGTTGATCAAGGATAGTTCTCTTGTTTTCCAGACCCTATTTAACTGTATGAAGGCTGCTCTTGCTTTTCCTATCCTTGCCCTGACATCAACTTCTGATCCGCCCTGCTTGTCAATCATGCTGCCAAGGTAGGTAAAGGACTGCACTTCCTCCAGTGGCTTCCCTTGCAGAGTGATAGGGTTAGTATTTGTGGAGTTTAATTTAAGGATCTTTGTCTTCAGATTGTTAATGTTAAGACCCACCTCTAGCGCTGTAACTGCCACCAAATCTGTCTTGTTTTGCATTTGCTGCTGGCTGTGAGAGATGAGGGCGAGGTCATCAGCATAGTCCAGATCTTCCAGCTGATTCCATAGGGTCCATTGGATCCCATTTTTCTGTCCTGCAGTAGATTTCTTCATAATCCAATCGATAACTAACAGGAAGAGGAATGGTGACAGTAAGCATCCTTGCCTGACCCCAGTTTTTACTTGAAAGCTTTCGGAGAGCTGCCCTTCCATGTATAACCCTGCATGATAGACCATTGTATGAGTTCTTTATCAAATTTACTATTTTCGTTGGTATACCATAGTGCTTCAGAAGGCTCCACAGTGTCTCTCTGTCCACGCTATCAAACGCCTTTTCAAAGTCAACAAAGTTGATATACAATGGTGAGTTCCATTCAACTGACTGTTCCACAATTATTCTGAGCGTTGCAATTTGATCAGTACACGATCTATTTTTGCGGAAGCCTGCCTGCTCTTCTCTCAGCTTTTTGTCAGTGATGTCCTTTATCCTTTCCAAAAGGATACGGTTGAAAACTTTTCCTGGAACTGATAGAAGATTGATGCCTCTGTAGTTGTCGCATTTGTTAAGGTCCCCTTTCTTGGGAAGCTTAATGAGATGGCTCTCTTTCCATTCTGAAGGAACAGTTTCCTCTGCCCAGATTCTTTCAAAGAGTGGGTACAACATCTCCACTGATGTATTCAAGTCTGCTTTAAGGGCCTCTGCCGGGATGTTATCTGGTCCTGCCGCTTTCCCATTTTTCATTTGGATGATGGCTTTCCTGATCTCCTCCTTGCTTGGCTTTTCACAATTGATTGGTAGATCTTCATTGGCTGGCTCAATAATTGGAGGGTTTAAAGGTGACGGTCTGTTTAGAAGTTCTTCAAAGTGTTCCACCCACCTTTTCAGTTGATGTTCTATACTATTGATGGTTTTCCCTTGCTTATCTTTAACAGGTCTCTCTGGCTTACTGTACTTTCCTGAAAGTTGCTTGGTGATATCATACAACATTTTTGTGTTACCACTGTAAGCTGCCAGTTCTGCCTCAACTGCCAACTGTTCCACATAATTGTTCTTGTCTATTTTAATGCATCTTTTGACCTCTCTGTGGGCATCTGCATATTCTTCTTGGGCCTTGATCTTTGAAGCTCTGGTTTTACTGTTGTTTACTTTTGCCTTCTTCCTCTTTCTGTCTTCTATCTTTACCAGTGTTTCTGCAGTGATCCACTCTTTCTGATGATACGTTTTAGGTCCCAGTGTCTCTTGACAAGCTAAGTCTACAGCCTTTTTCACATTCTGCCAAGAGCTGTTTACTCCACCCTCCTCAACCAGTTCTTGTAGCACTTCAAATTTGTTCTTCAGTGCAATGTTGAACTGTTCTTTTGTCTGAGAATCTTTCAATAGATGAACATTGTATTTGATTCTCCTAGATGACTCTTGAACCTGGGTTCTTTTTAGCTTTAGCTTCAGTCTAGCCACCACCAAGTGATGGTCAGATGCTACATCTGCCCCTCTTTTCACTCTGACATCTTGTAATGTTCTTCTAAACCTTCTACAGATGCATATGTGATCTATCTGGTTTTCTGTTGTGTAGTCAGGGGAGACCCATGTATTTTTGTGTATCCGTTTGTGGGGAAAAATGCTGCCTCCAATGACCAAATTGTTGAGAGCACATAGATCAACAAACCTTTCACCATTCTCGTTGATTGTTCCCAGAGCATGTGTACCCATGATTTGCTCATATCCTATGTTACTGGATCCGACCTTGGCATTTATATCGCCCATAAGGATAGTAAGGTCTTTGTCTGGGTATGTCTCGAGGATTTGCTGCAGTCTTTCATAAAACTGATCTTTATCTTCCTCTTCACTGTCATTAGTTGGTGCGTAGCACTGGACCACATTCATTACAATTTTCTTCTTCTTTGTACGGAATGAAGCTGTGATGATCCTGGGGCCATGTGCTTCCCATCCAATCAGGGCTCTCTGGGCCTGTTTAGCCAACATAAGACCAACCCCTTGGGAGTGAAGTGCTTCACTGTCCTCATGTCCAGAATAAAGCAACAACTCTCCTGTAGATAATCGACACTGACCAGCCCCTGTCCACCTTGTCTCGCTGATTCCCAACAAACTCAAGTTGTTATTTCTCATTTCTGCTGCCACTTGGGCTGCCTTGCTTAGCTCATACATGGTCCTGACATTCCATGTGCCAATGTTTATTTTCCTGGTAGAGAGAAGGGTGCTCTGCTTTGTGGCGTCCTTTCGGCTTTGGCCACAAAACTTCATAAATCTTCCATTTGAAGAACCCTCCTCTTCCAAGACAAGATTGTCTGTGTTTCCTGTAGTTGGTGTTTTTGTAGCAAATAGTTTATTACGGGATGGGGTTGCTAACCCTAAGCCCAACCCTCCTCCTTTTTCAGCCGGGCTTGGGACCGTCCTTGGTGGAGTTAAAGGATGGGAAACATAACATTTAAAGTCTGCCTGCAGTCAGGCATACTTACAACCAGTGCTAGGTGTTTTGTTGTAAAGGATGGGAAACATAACATTTAAAGTCTGCCTGCAGTCAGGCATACTTACAACCAGCGCTAGGTGTTTTATTGTAAAGGATGGGAAACATAACATTTAAAGTCTGCCTGCAGTCAGGCATACTTACAACCAGCGCTAGGTGTTTTGTTTTAAAGGACGGGAAACATAAAATTTAAAGTCTGCCTGCAGTCAGGCATACTTACAACCTGCGCTAGGTGTTTTGTTGTAAAGGATGGGAAACATAACAATTCACATCTGCCTGCACACCAGAATCCTTACAATCTGTGCTAGGTGTTTTGTTGTAAAGGTTGAGAAACATAAAATTCACGTCTGCCTGCACGCCAGCATCCTTACAACCTGTGCTAGGTGTTTTATTGTAAAGGATGGAAAACATAACATTTAAAGTCTGCCTGCAGTCAGGTATCCTTACAACCAGTGCTAAGTGTTTTGTTGTAAAGGATGGGAAACATAATTCACATCTGCCTGCACACCAGCATCCTTACAACCTGCGCTAGGTGTTTTGTTGTAAAGGATGGGAAACATAACAATTCACATCTGCCTGCACACCAGCATCCTTACAACCTGCGCTAGGTGTTTTGTTGTAAAGGATGGGAAACGTAGCATTTAACATCTGCCTGCAGTCAGGCATACTTACAACCAGCGCTAGGTGTTTTGTTGTAAAGGATGGGAAACATAACAATTCACATCTGCCTGCACACCAGCATCCTTACAACCTGCGCTAGGTGTTTTGTTGTAAAGGATGGGAAACATAACATTTAAAGTCTACCTGCAGTCAGGCATACTTATAACCAGCGTTAGTTGTTTTGTTGTAAAGGATGGGAAACATAACATTTAACATCTGCCTGTAGTCAGGCATACTTAAAACCAGTTCTAGGTTTTTTATTGTAAAGGATGGGAAGCATACAATTCACATCTGCCTGCACGCCAGCATCCTTACAACTAGCGCTAGGTGTTTTGTTGTAAAGGATGGGAAACATAACATTTAAAGTCTGCCTGCACGCCAGCCCTGCAGTCAGGCATCCTTACAACCTGCGCTAGGTGTTTTGTTGTAAAGGATGGGAAACATAACAATTCACATCTGCCTGCACACCAGCATCCTTTCAACCTGCGTTAGGTGTTTTGTTATAAAGGATGGGAAACGTAACAATTCACATCTGCCTGCACACCAGCATCCTTCCAACCTGCACTAGGTGTTTTGTTGTAAAGGATGTGAAACATACAATTCACATCTGCCTGCATGCCAGCATCCTTAGAACCACCGCTAGGTGTTTTGTTGTAAAGGATGGGAAACATACAATTCACATCTGCCTGCACACCAGCATCCTTACAACCAGTGCTAGGTTTTTTGTTGTAAAGGATGGGAAACATAACATTTAAAGTCTGCCTGCACGCCAGCCCTGCAGTCAGATATACTTACAACCTGCGCTAGGTGCTTTGTTGTAAAGGATGGGAAACATAACAATTCACATCTGCCTGCACACCAGCATCCTTACAACCAGTGCTAGGTGTTTTGTTGTAAAGGATGGGAAACATAACATTTAAAGTCTGCCTGCAGTCAGGCATACTTACAACCAGCGCTAGGTGTTTTGTTGTAAAGGATGGGAAACATACAATTCACATCTGCCTGCATGCCAGCATCCTTACAACCACTGCTAGGTGTTTTGTTGTAAAGGATGGGAAACATAACAATTCACATCTGCCTGCACGCCAGCATCCTTACAACCAGCACTAGGTTTTTTGTTGTAAAGGATGGGAAACATAACATTTAACATCTGCCTCCAGTCAGGCATACTTACAACCAGCGCTAGGTGTTTTGTTGTAAAGGATGGGAAACATAACAATTCACATCTACCTGCACACCAGCGTCCTTACAACCAGTGCTAGGTGTTTTGTTGTGCAGAGGGAGTAAACAATGTTGGTGCTAACACAACAGTTGTTACCTTGGGATACTGAACCTGGTTACATTTGTGTGTGGACACCACAATGTGCCTGGACAGGAACATAACAATGAGTGCATTGTACTCTGTGGTCTCATAAAAGCAGTGTACAGCAGGGAAAATAACTTAATTCAGCCTGAGTGAGATGCATTAAGGTGTCATGTGGGATAAACTGGTGGATGTCCTGCCTACTGTTGCTGCTACATGATATTCAGAAGGGAAGGACGTGTTGATTTAGGTGTCAAGGTCCCTGGTTACTGCATCAGTTCAGAGACAATATAAGCTATGGTCTAAGTTGGGGGTGAGTGGTTTTTGCCAAATAGGTTCATAGGTTCATAGGGTGTAACTAGGCTATTGACCTGAGGATCTTTACAAGCATAGCTGTGGAATCCTAATATAATAATCGATAAGAGATATTGTTTATGCCCAAGTTTTTTCTAGCAAGGACTACCCATGTACAGGAGAAAAGGCAGAATTCCCCGGCAGAAATTTACGGTTTCCCATCCAGTCATCCAGGTTGCAGTTAAACAGGGTCATGGATGTGCTCTGCTTGATATGGATTGAAAGCCTATTCCAGAGGAGTGGCAACTTCTGGGAAATGTATCTGTCTCTCAAGCAGGTCCTGTTTATGTCACAGGCTAGATTGAGGTCCCTGGAACGAGTGACTCTAGTCCCATTTGACTTACAGATGTGCAGCATTTCCATCAGATTTGGGTCAGAGATAGTCCTATAAACAAGACACAAGTCATCTCTGAGTAGTCTATATGCTACTGAGTACAGTGCCAGTGACTTCAGTTTATCTGTATACGATACATGCTGGAGACCCTGAATTTTCTTAGTTAGAAATCTCTGACATCTCTCAACTTGCTGCAGGTGTCTGGTATGGTATATACCAAAGGGAGCATTATATTCAATAACAGGCCTGATGAGGGATGAGTACAGGACATTTATAACCTCTTTTGCCCTTAAGGCGATGCCATTGCTAATCAGGGGACACTCTGACTGTTGTCGATCTGTGAGCCAGTTTACAAACTACCTGACAACATAGGCGTTGATATTCATCTGGGTTAGTTTGTCAATGATGCCTAATTGTGGGATAGTGTTGAATTGTATTTATTTATTTTATTTTTTATTTTATATTATATATTATTATATTTATTTTATTATATTCGTTGAAGGCCTTGGCCAAGTCAGGATAGGCTGTGTGCACAGCTTTGCCCTCGTCTGTGGCTCTGGTCACGCTCTCGAAGAAGTTCACCAGGTTTAGGAGGCGTGACCTGCCCTTAACAAAACTGAACTGTGACCGATCCAGGCTTTGGAGGTCACTTATATCCTTATTGATGAGGTCACTTATATCCTTATTGATGAGGTCACTTATATCCTTATTCATGAGGTCACTTATATCCTTATTCATGAGGTCACTTATATCCTTATTGATGAGGTCACTTATATCCTTATTCATGAGGTCACTTATATCCTTATTGATGAGGTCCATGAGGATTAGTTCCATTACCTTACAGGTAAGGCTGGTTAAACTTATGGGTCTATAAAAGATTCTTTGTTTGTTGGCATTACAATAAACTTTTATTCACTTCTACCTGGTTTCATTGAAGGTGTTGTGGACTGTATGAGCTTTGAATAGAGGTGAATTCCCAAGACACAGAGACAGAATTCTGCACACAGTGCATTTGCTGTTTTTTCTTTTCTAGTTGAACTTTTATGGTTGCTGCACTGTTTGCTTCAGTTGACTTATGGGTCTATAGTTACCCAGGTCAGTTACCCAAGTCAGTTGCTGAGCCACCCTTGTGGAGTGGGATAACAGGCACTGTCTTCCATTCAGTGGGGACAAAGCAAGTACTCAAGCTGTGGTTGAATTGCCTATTGGAGTAGCTAGCTCTTTTTTTAGAACATTAAGACTGCAGCCCAGAATGCCATCTGGTCCCATGAAGGCTGCGTTCTTAGCCTTGGAGAGAGCATTGATGACTTGCTCTTTGGAGATGCAGGGAGGACATGATGAAGACATGGACTGCGGTATGATTGGGGAGGATGGGGGGAATGAAAATTTTGCCAAACATGTCTGCTAGCAGGTTTGCAATCTCTGCAGGGTCATTCTGTGTGTGATGCCATCCACAATTAGTTCAGCACACATTTGACTCTTACCTTTAAGGTTGTGGATGTAGTTGAAGCCTTATGGTTATCCTTGGCTATGGCTGTTAAGTATTTCTCATAGTTGCTCTTTGTAGATTTTACAAATTTGTATTTTTAGACAGCAGCTTCTTTCACTTATTGTATAATTTATTAATGCTAGACGTCCACCAGGATGGTTTATTTTTTCTTGAGGATATTGTTTTAATCCTGTCTGGCACAGCTGTGTCTATACATCTGTGTAGATGTTTATAGAGGGTATCAATGTATACCTTAGTATAGCCGTCAATCCCAACTGTGGAAAACTGGAGTTTGGAAAACAATTATACCTTCCCTTAGGAGTGTACAGTTAGTTTTGGTGAAGTTTTTTAGCCTGACTTCTCCTTTGAGGAGTTCTGGTGCTATTGCTACTTCAAAAATGACTGATTTATGGTTGGAGTTAACTAATATGGGCCCTACACTTGAGGCGTTGCATTGGTCACTCATATTGATGAGGACCAGGTCTAGAATACTGGAGCCCCATGTGAGGTTGTGCACTATTTGTTCCAGGGCATTTGAGTTAACAAAGTCCAGAAAGTTTTGTGCAGGTGAGTTTGGGCTCATATTAGGTTCTCAATTAATGGAAGGATAGTTGAAGTCACCCATGACTAGGGTGTTAGCTTATACCTTAATTGTTCCAAGTAGGCCTAAATAAGCTATGTGGACCATACCTCTCAACCATACTGAATTCCTCAGTAAATGCTGGTTTTGAAGGCAAAATATTGGAGTGCCATGAATTCCTGAGTGGCCCCTTTAATTTCCAAATTTTCTGGGTTGTTTTTGAGTTTGTTATAGGACAAATGTGTTCCTGACGTCATCATGCGCAGGCATGATGAAGTCAGAATTCAGCTGCCAAGCCATTCATTACTGCTTAATTTTTAACATTACTGCTCCGCAAGTCTTCTCAGGCAGTGGTTAGGCAAACATGGCAGCAAGGGGGTTGCTTATACTGGTCTTATGTGCTGTTTTTAGACAAGTGGAAGATGTTGCTGCATTGATTGATTTTTATACAAGTGTACTATTATTAGCCGCTGGAGTGATTTTCTTAGACATGTGGATTTCCAGTGCGTGTGTGTAAAATGCCCCAGATAGGTATAACTGGTATTTAGGGTTACTCAGACTCAAACCCTGTACCTTAAGTACAAGAAGCAAGAGCCTAAATATTCTACCCATACCACCACTTGTGATTCAAGGAGTTAAGTCCATAGTTCTCAACTGTCTGGAATGTTTGGCTCATACTTTTGGTCTGTTCCTCTTAAAATGTGTGGTTTTCTGGCAAACCAGTGTGAACTGAATTCACTAAATAATGATAGCCATCTAAGTTTCAGTTTTCCTATCTTTCAGGAAACATATGATAACACAAAACATTTTATTCTAGCAACTTTGTAAGATTATACAAGCAATGTTTAAAATTTGTCCCTGGTTTTGGGCCTTTGTCTCCCCCCCAATGCATTTTGGCTTTTTCCCGATTTTTTGTGCTGCATAGTTCTTCAAGGGAGAGGAGTTAGTGCTGCTTATGCTAAATATGTTTATGTTGTTAGTAGTACAACAGGTAGTATACTTCCTTTTGATGCAGAAGGCTGTGAGTTCTACTCCCACAGTATATAGAGGGATTGGTGATATTGTACTGTGTTGTACTTTTAAAGGGGTTGGATGCTGCAGTAGTTAGAATGTCCTCTTTGGCAGAGATAGCTAGTAACTATGAACGGGTCTATATTACAACGTCGAACCCACAGGAGTCCGAACATTGTAATATCGAACCCATATGTTCGAAATGTGAAAATAGCGACGCCACGGAACACAGATATTTTTCCCAGGGAAAAAGAATTGGTGCGCCGTTTTCATGGCTTTGCTATTTCCTCCACTGTGGTGTGATCTTGGAGTTGGTATATTTAAGTAGGGGGGTATTAGGGCACAGCACCCACGTTGGAGGGTGTGGAGGGCAAAGCCCTCCCATATTAGTATATGTTTAAAGTGTACGTGGTTTTTTTTTTTTTTTTTTTGTACCAGAACAGCAATTTTTTTCCATGGGAAAAAAAATGCTATTCTGTGTTGTCGTACTTCTTGCATTTCGAACTTCTGGGTTTGATATTACCTTGTTCGAACTCTTGTGCATTCGACGACGTAATATAGACCCACTATGAACCTGTTATCAGTTTGCTATCCATCCGCTATTGCGATATTACTAGCTTATCATTTTTTTAATGTAACATAGGCAATTTATTCTTCAAGGCACATTATTTGTAGATGATCATTTTTAAAAAACATCTGAAGGCAACGTTAGTTCAGAGCTTAAATGTAAGTGTTTCAAAGGTAATGTTTTGTATGGATAGTTCTGCAATAGATTGCTTAAATATATTCCATAGAAAATGTTGTTGTTGTTGTGTCTTTCGACTTTTCCCGGTGAGGGGTCGCCACAGCGGAACTATATTGTTTCATAATGATGATCTTGTAGAAATTATATTGAATGTATTCCTAGTGTTAGCTAAATCCATATATTATTACAGTTATATGAATTCAATTAATTGTTACACTTCTCTGCTTTGAAAGAACTCAGTCTGTAAATCTACCTATCTGCTGATTTCCTCTGTTTAAATCCAGCACATTTATTTTCTGTCTGTAGAAGGTTGAAGCAGTTAATTTTATTTTTATAAAAGAAAATTGTATTTTAGTTTTGCAGTTTACATAAATTCAAAGTTTGATACAGGTTCAAATATTAATGTAAATAAAACAATATTCTGTTTATTTTGTGTATAATATTTTGTTTGTTCTTCAATTTGCTTTTAAAAGTTGGTATCCCACAATTCCACTGGAGTGAGTGGGACTATATCATTATGCATGTAAATATTATGTTAATTAGCATATAGATTTGCACCTATTTTTCATATGCCTTTGTCCAGATTTTTTATGATTTCAGGTTGAGATGTATGGTGTGGGCATCTTGGATCATGGAAGGGGACCTGTAACTGATGATGATCTGAAGGGGGGACTTACCAATGGTAATTTGGTCTTGGAGTTGTTCCATAGAGTTTTCTTGTCTAACCAGTCTAGAGGTGTGGTCTGAAACTGTGGAAGGCATTGTAGCCTTGCAAGGCCGGGCTACTTTTTGCAGCATTGAGCCAGGTTTCTGTGACTGCACAGAAGTCAACATCTTCCAGGGAGTGTTTCTAGAAAGTGCAGTTTCTGATTTAAACGCCTAACATTTAGCTGCATGACCGTTAGTTTCTTTGTGTTTGATATTTTTACATTGGGAATTTTGTTGTTGTGTCCTTGCCTAACAAAGGTATTATGGGGGAGGCAAGTTCTTTAGCCAGCAACTGAAAGCCTAGAGGTGCCAGTTGAATACCATCTCTGGCAAAGCAGTGTGGTCTATCCACCATGTCATCCCAGCCTGACAGGACTGGACCCCTCTAGAATGACACCAGAAACTAAGCCAAATATTGAAGTCAATCATTTTCTGCTTATATTTCTGTTTACATTGTGGTATCATCCTAGGCAAGGGTAAAATGCTGCTGAAAGCTAGGGACATACTTGCCTGGGACACATATTCAGAGAGCTGAATCATGTCTCTCTTCATATAGTCCAGAGAGGTACATCTCAAGTCGATCACACTAATATGAACTACGATGGAGTCATAACAGTTCTTGTTGTTGAGAGACTTGAGTGCATATGTGATCTGGTGAATCCTTGCACCACACAGGGAGCTGAAAGTAACCTTCTCCTTGTTCAACCTGGTGAGTGGGGCATCTGTATGTCTCAGTATAGCGTCACCTATAGGTAAAACATTTACAATAGTTGTGCATTGCCTTAAGGCCTTATTTGGTGAGACACAGGTGCTAGGGGTTTTGTGTGTATTAAGTGCTTTGGGTGTTATGTCAGGTGTAGCATGTTTGCATTTTGGAGGTCTCTGGTGTTTAGGTAGGATTCTGGAGAGTACCTTTCATATGAAAGTTAATGTGTTGGGTGCATATTACAAATAGGAGTCATGGTATGTGAGCTGACAGCCTGTTTAGTATTGCTGTTCTGGGTGCAAGACAGCAGTGATTCCAGATTCTTAGTGTAGCAGCATCTTTGACAAATTGTACTTGAATGATTTAGGAGTGAGGGGTTGCCAGTGTACAGGAGGTAGTTGCTACACTGCCTCAGAAAAGCCACATCCCCCAGACTGGCAGGAGAAACAGAGGGGAAACTGGTAGTCCATAATGCAAGGTTTGAACCTTGTATCTCAGCAGATAAGGAGAAAGCAATGGGGGTACCAGGCAGGATGCTATTTTAGGGTGACTAACCTATGGGGTATAAAGTAGGAGGTCTATAAAAAGGGGGGATCTACAGGGTCTGATGTTGATAGGTAAGAGGCAAAATCTCTGCTGGTGTATCACTGAACAGCTGGTAGCTATTCAATAGCTGCTCTGCTAGACAGCAGCTACTAAGGGAAATACATCAATTGGCACTTTTGCGTGTATAACCACCAAGAGATACTCCCTCTGTGCAGCGGCGTGCGATAGTGTGTTATGTGCAAGCAAGAGCAAAACAGCTGATACAAAGAAACCAGTGAAAAAGTGAGCCCTGAACCAGTAACATTGAATTCGATAGTCCTATAATATGCTCCTGCTACAAGGGTACAAGGGGGCTTCTAAAAAAGATTTCCTGATTTGTGGTGCTCAGTCTACAAGCAGAACTCCAGGGGTCCAGGGAAGTAAATACTGTGGGAAGAAACAGCCAGGGAATTGTTATGGCTAGGCTTGTAGAGGTCCTAGGGCCGATAACCTAGTACCAACCTATGAACTTATGAACTAAATTCAGCCGGTCTGAATCCAGTGTATACCACCACTAACAGAAGTGCAATTTGACAACAGAAGAAAAGTAGGATATTTTTTTAATTAAATAAGCAACAGTGTAAAATGCAGCATAGGTTTTCTTGAATTAATAACAGCAAAGGAATAAAACAGCAGAAACAGATATTTTCTTAAATTAAGTAAAAGCAGCAGTTGGTGTGAAATAAAAAGTGCAACAAATGCAGCAGTAAAATACAGTGCAAAGCAGTAACAATCAGTACAGTTTTTTTTCTCTCTAAATTTAAGTAATTTAATGAGCTCTTTGCTCAGCTCCACTCAGCTTAGTAAATGTCTTGGAGAGGGTCACGGGGACTGTGGATACAGGGATTGTGGATACAGAGACTGTGGATACAGGGACTGTGGATACTGGGACTGTGGATACGGAGACTGTGGATACAGAGACTGTGGATACAGGGACTGTGGATACTGGGACTGTGGATACAGAGACTGTGGATACAGGGACTGTGTATACTGGGACTGTGGATACAGAGACTGTGGATACAGGGACTGTGGATACGGAGACTGTGGATACAGGGACTGTGGATACTGGGACTGTGGATACAGGGACTGTGGATACGGAGACTGTGGATACGGAGACTGTGGATACAGGGGCTATGGATACAGGGACTGTGGATACTGGGACTGTGTATACGGAGACTGTGGATACAGAGACTGTGGATACAGGGACTGTGGATACAGGGACTGTGGATACAGGGACTGTGGATAAATTGCATTTAACTTGAGCCTTTTTTTCAGTGTGCTGTTGTTTAGTGAGGATTAGTTTGTGCTGTAGTGACACTAAATCAAGGGATAATTGGAGAATAACACCCAACATGCAGTCATCAGCAAGCCTCGTTAGCCATAGATCTGGATGTCAGATTGGAGGGGCCCCAGCACCCACATGGCTAGTGACTTTCTTGCTTTCTGAGATGACATCTGCTACTTTAAGTATGTGAGTTTTAGCTTTCAGCCAGTTTGCTGTCCACTTTACCACATCTTAGTTTACTTACAGTACCAGAATGTGCAATGGAGTCAAATGCCTTTGCCAAGTCCAGACAGGCTGTGTGACCACTATCCACAGTCCCCATGACCTTCTCCAAGAGGTTTACTTAGCTGACTGGAGCTGAGCAAAAATCTCATTAAACCACTTAAATTTAGAGATGCAAAAAATAAATTCCCACACCGCTGTGGTGAACTGCCTAAAAAACAACAACAGCTTTTGCATTTTGAGAGCCCGGATTGGCTGCTTTCCCTTTCCAGTTAATGTAAAGAGAGATATGACTACGGGTTTTGACTGAGTCATTTGTGTTCTCACTTCTTACAATTTTTGTTTTTTTAAGACATTTAAACTATGCGATCAGCATGATAATACAATAACTAGTTATTTCTACATGTTATTTTTACATGGTATTGCTTATATGACTTAATGATATCATCGTGGCAGATTAACGCTGATGCATCAAAAAGGGATAGAAACATTTATTAGTAATGACTCTGTCAAGCTCCAAGGCTGACCATTGATCAGACTACATTAAATATGGTTGGTGGCTTTTGCATTTTGAGAGCCCCCATTGGTTGTTTTTCTCTTCCAATCAATGTAAAGAGAGATTTGAAGTGCTTTTATGCCTCCACTTCATAAAGAGGTGGTATGTTTTGAGAAAATAGTTGAGGCTCACATAAGAGAAATGTTAAAAAATGTTCAAGTGTTAGATGATAATTTAACCAAGAAAGAAAGAGAGTTGTTGGACACATTGAAAAAATCTGGTTTATACAGATTTATGAAGCCTGATAAGGGAGGGGGCACGGTGATTACGACCAACATAGACTACATTTCTGATATTATTTCACTGTTAAACAGAGATGAAACATATAAAATTGTGTCACGGAATGAGATCAACAGGGCTTACATGAAGATTGATGTCTTCTTACGAGACGCCCTTTGTCAGGGGTCAATTAATGAGAGTGAATTTAACTTTTTGATGGTTAAATTTCCAAAAACACCGATACTGTTTGGTATCCCCAAGACCCACAAGGGTGTGGATCATTTGGAATATAGGCCTATAGTTAGTGCAAGGGGATCTAAAACGGAACCCATTGCTGCCTTTATAGACATTTCACTAAAAACTATATTTGATGAGGTCGACCATATTATAAAAGATTCATGGCACTGTCTGAAAAGATTCAAAGACTTAGGAAGTGTTGAAAAGAGTTTGGTTTTTTGACCATAGATGTGGTTAATTTGTTTTCGGTTATTCCGCAGGAACAGGGTCTTGAGTTATTTTCTGAGGCCATAGTTAAAAGTGGGTTGTTTAGTGGCCAGAAAACTAACTTCCTAATAGGCATGATGGAAGTAGTGCTGAGGAATAACTTCTTGAATTTTGAAGGCGACCTCTTCCAGCAGGTGTCAGGGGTAGCAATGGGGGCCAAATGTGCCCCCTTATTTGCTAACGCGGTTCTATTGACGTGGGAGAGGGAACATATTTTCGCGTCCAAAAACCATGTAGAAAGAATTTTGATGTATAACAGGTTTTTGGACGATATTTTGATAGTATGGAAAGGTGACCAAGATTCAGCAAAAGAATTTGTGGACTATTTGGGAAAAACTACCAATTTTTTGAATTTTACTTTCTCCTGGAAGGAAGAGAACATTTCTTATTTGGACTTATTGATTTCTAAGGGGGAGGGGGGCTTTACGAGTAACATCTTTAGAAAAGAAAATTATTCTAACTCCCTTTTGCACTTCAACAGTTACCACCCATTCCATCAGCGGAAGGGATTAATTAAAGCCCAAATGGTCAGGACATCTAGGTTAGTCAGTCGAGATGACGAATATAGAGAAGAAATGTTTAAACTAATTGGGATGTTTATTGACAGGGGGTACCCTTTAAAACTGTTATTAAGTGTTAAAAGAGATATTAACAGAAAGAGAAATGATAGATATGCTCCGATCCTTAAGGGTGGACTGAATAATAGGGAGGTTTCAGATAATAGTATAGAAGAACAAAATGAGAATCTACGGTTGGTGGTGAAATTCAGTGAGATGACACCAGCTTTAATAAAAACAGTGAAGGAAGTTTGGAACTTCTCCTTAAGTGAAGAGGTTAAAAAGATTCTGGGGAATAGTCCAAATGTAGTTTTTAGTAGAGGTGAGAATATGAAGGATATTTTGGAAAGGAGCAAATTAAGAAATTATAGGTCAAATATGAGGAAATGTGGTTTTTGTAGAATGTGTAGATTTGTACAAGAAGGTTCATATGTATGTGTAGAAGGATATAAATATTCTATCAAATGTCCGGGACAGTGCAATTGTTGCACTAAAAATATTGTGTACCTAGCCTCTTGTTCTTCTTGTAGTTCGTACTATGTAGGTAAAACCATTAGGAGGCTTCGGGACCGGATTTCGGAACATCTTAGGTCCATTAAAAATAAGGATATGCACAATGCACTTTATACACACACAACAAAATGCAAGTTTTTTAAGAAGTTTTTGTTTTTTGTTATAGGCCGTGTGATTGACTTAGGTGATGGGGGTGATGTGGACAATAAGGTTGGTGCCCTAGAAACTGAGTGGCAGATTAGGTTAGATGCCTGTAGACCGCCAGGGCTCAACGACTACATCTCCATTAAGCCAATTTTAAGGCTAAGATCTCAGTTGTTATAGTTATTGGTTACAACTTAATTGAAAAATCTGATCTATTGAGAACCACTACCAATATTATTATTTATTATTTATCATTTATTATCATATTTTTGTGTATATTTATATATACAAAAATTTTTTATAAATTTTTATTAAATACATTTTTTATTAAAAAATTATTTTGATTAATTAAAAAATTAATGTGTGATTAAGAACTTATGAATTTAACATGTTTTAGAGGTTGAAAGTTATTGTTGTAGTGTTTGTAAACTGTAATAAAATTTTTTAATAAAGTAGTTAGGGTGAGAGGGGTTTGCTTCAACCTATAGTAATGTGAGGTAGGGTATTTAAAAGTGGTGCACATTGTTGTATATTAAGACTCTGATGATGCCTATGTGTTTGGCGAAAGCATCTTTTTATGCTTAGTCTTACAGTTTTGTATTTATTTTGCCTACTTCAATAAACTGCTGTTCATTTCGCTGTGAGTCATCTTGTTGGATTGGCGGCTGGACTTTGTGGTGTTCAATTTTCTTTTTTGATTCTGCCCTGGTGGGTGTTATTGTTTTTTATTCTGAGAGATTTGACTATAGCTTTGACTGAATCATTTGTATTTTTTATTTCTTATAATTTTCCTCTTTTCAAGACACTTAAACTATGCAAATAGCATGAAAATACAATTACCAATTATTTTTATATCTTTTATATGACATTGCTTATATAATTTAATGACATCATACGAAATCACAATTAAATTGTACTGAGATTGGCTACTGCCATGCTCTGAAAACTCTTAATGGCTATTTACATCAGCTAATTTGCATTCAACATAGGATTTGGATTCCCAAAGTGATTAGTAGGTGTGTTGCTAACAAGCAAAAGCTATTGGCTTTACATATGTAAAATAGATGGAACGATCTCTAAAATAATTGGTTACAATTACTTTTATTGTTTCTGGATTGGTTGATTAATTTTTTATTTAAGCCAACAATTGTCCCATATTATATAACAATCCGAGGAAGATTTAATCAAAAGTGCTTATCGTTTGCTAAGAAAAGGACATTTTTTGCTCTGCTTTTAACTTGTTTTCATTAAATTTGTTTTAAGATAGCTTCTCGTTTATGGATTTTTTTGAGATACACCTGCTTTTCCACAGGACGTCAGCCTTTGTGAACCTACTGTCATTGTTTTGCTTAAATTTAGAGATGTAGCTTGAGGTAAATGAAAAATACTCATCCCTGTGATTACACTGAATGCCTACGGCCCAGAAATTAAACCAAACATAAATAAATAATAATGTTCCGAAAGCAGATGGGGAAAATATGAGAGGACTACTTGCTCCAACATGCAACATTCTTTCATTACTTAAGTGGTCCCTCTCCACCACCTACTTTCTAGCCCAAACAAACCCTATACAACCTACTGGTTATGCATTAGAGAAAGACTTAGTTAGTATCCTGAGTTGGTTAGGCAATTTCTTTACCAGCTGTAAAATAAATGTGTGCAAATACTGTTTGTTATTGTTTTGGATATAAGGTTTTACAGCTAGATGGCTTCTGTAGTTAGATAAACAAACTTTTTTGTCCAATATACCTTAACAAATTGTAATTGGTTCTTATAGCTTATTGCATGCATCCATTTCTTATAAAATGGGAAGGAAAACTGACCAATCACACTTATTCATAGCTTTTGTTTACTGGGAAAGTCCGACTCGGCACAGGACTTATTGTCAGGGGAGGCCCAAGAAGAAAGGCTCCATTGCACAAACAACAGTAATAAACGGGTATATATCAGCATTTCGAAAATTTAATAGTTCGAATCACAAAATATTGAATTGAAATGATCGAACTATTACATTTTCGAATGCCGATATAAAAAACCAAAAAACAAAAAAAAACCCCTAAAGGGTGTAGGCAGGGGGGCAAGCCTCCCTGCACCTCCCACACCCCCCACTACTTAAAATACCAACTCCGAGACCACACTACATCCTGGAGATTTCCATTTACCCGTTCGGTGTTCTGCACTCTCGACATTCTCACATTGACAATATTGCATTCGATATTGTCAACGTTCGAGATGCTGATAGGAACCCTAATAAACCAGGTGGCATTATCATTTGAAGGCATTTATATACAACAATCTTTACAACATTTTTCAAAGCAGGGAGAACTGGATTGTAAATCTGATACAGTAAAAAGGCAGCCATGTTGTTGTTATTTTTAACAGAAAGAAAAATGTCTTACAAGAGGTATAGTGATGAAAGAGCCAGAGTTGGGAAATAGAAGGCAAGGGTCATTCAAGCTGAAGGGGTTTAATAAAAGGTGGGGGAAGTGAGTTCATAGGTTTATAGAAGGTTACTAGCCTAGCAGCCCTAGAGCCTTTACTTCACAGAATTAATTTATAAACAGAGTGGGTCTGTGATCATCATTGGCTACCCCTGTCCATGAGGGACATGAGTGCCACCCAGGAGCAAATTTGTGGTCTCTCATCCAGTTATGTAGGTTGCATTTGAATAGGGTCAGTGAGGAGCTGTTTTACATCAGTGCGGGATCTATTCCAGATAAGCAGCAGTCTCTGAGACGTATCTGTCTCTCCAGCATGATGTGCTAATGTCACAAGTTAAACTGAGATTTCTAGAGGGAGTGACTCTTGAGCCATTTGACTGGCAGATGTGCAGAATTTCCATTGGGGCAGGGTTGGAGATTGCCCTATAGGCCAGGCACAAGTCACCTCTCAGCAACCCATAAGATACAAAGTGAAGTGAGAGGGCTTTTAGGCTGTCCACGTAGGTCATGGTTTGAAGTCCCTGTATTTTCTTAGTGAGAAACCTCTGAGGTCTCTCCAGCTGCTCCAGGTGCTACAGTGCATGTAAGAGAAGAATACGAAGGGAAATGAGCAGGGATGAGGTTGGAGGGGAGAGATGTCCTATCTGGTGCAGCACATCTGCAGATCCAGGAGGTGAGTAAGTGAGACTTTAGCTGTAGTTTCAATGACTTTAGTGAGCAGTCCTGTCTTACTGTTATGAGGATGGAGTTCTGGGATTTTGACAGGCAGAGTTATTAGGTTTTGATATGTGTGGAAGGTCTTTGTCAGAAGAGCGCAAGCTTCTGGGTAGGTTATATGGTTGTACGAGGTTGGCCAGAGATGAACAATTATTTGGTTTATTAGAGTATGGATAACATGGATTTGCTGAGGTAGTTTTAGCCACTGGAGGTCTCTGAGGGCCAAACAGTGATGTAATCTCTGGGGAGGTTGGTTACCTATTTTGTGACCTTGGTGTAGCATTGCTGGTGTTTATTTACTTGAGTTAGTTGGACGTTTGCCAGTATAGGTGTTCAGTACAAGAGAGAGTAGATATGAGGATTGCAGTTTTGTCGAAATGGGTTGGGGGGATTGTTAGAGGTGACAGGGTGAGTTGTAGAGTGCTTTTATAGAATGAACACATTAGAAAGAATTTGATACCATAATCCTACCTAGTGTAAAAGTTATAACTCTACACAGGTATGATTTAAAATGGTCAGAGGAGATAAGTGACATTAAAATACACTATAAAACATGTACTTATCATATGCAGACTACTAACCATGAAATTCATACTGCAGAAAAATACACATTCCATTTAATAAGTGGAATAAGGTACTTGGGGGTTTGCATGCTACAGATATTACTGCACATCCAGAGATTGTAAGTCATTTGTCCTTCAGGCTTGTGTCTCATAACACCCCTTGGCATGCTGTAGTATCTGTGCAATGCACACCCCTTATGTCTTATTGCAAACTTATGTAACCTAATCACTTACTGTATATATCACTTTATTTTAATGCAACTAGAGTATAGTCTCTTGATGAAATGAAGAATGTTGACTTGTCTTTTAAGAATGCACCATTTTTTACTTCCTGGGCAGTGGTAAAATAGACCTGCTTCCTCCAGATACCAAACTTTAGTATATAAATAAGTAAATAAAGGCATAGTGACTGGGAACAAACACAACATACATGCTTAACCTATGTGAGTGACATTCCAGAACAGTTGCTTTTGATATTGCGAGGGTGCATAGGTTCATAGGTAGATACTAGGCTATTGGCCCAAGGGCCAACGTAAGCCTAGCCAGCAAGGTTCCCTGGCTTACACCACCCAAGAAAGTTATTTTCCTGTGCCACTGTCGATCAGAGACACAGAAGTGATCCCTGGGGTGTATTTCCTATTTCCTATCCACTCATCAAGATTTTTCTTGAAGAGTGCCAATGAAGAACTTTGCTTGACATAGATGGGTAGCCTGTTCCAGAGTATGGGAAGTCTCTGGGACAGGAATCTATCCCTCCAGTATGTCCTGTTTATTGTGGTGACAAGGTTTAGTTCCCTAGAGCATGTAGTTTGGAGGGATTGGGATTTCTTTAGGTGTAGCATGTCCAACAGCTCTGGGTTTGACATAGCTTTATATGTTAGGCAAAGATCACCTCAGAGTAGGTGATATGCTACGGAGTAAAGCTAGAGTTTTTTGAGGAGGTCAGTATAGGGAATTTGTTTGAGGCCAGTAATCCTCTTTGTGAGGTACTTCTGTGGCCTTTCCAGCTGCTGCAGATGTCTTGTGAGGTACATTCCAAAAGGGGTGTTGTACTCTATAATGGGTCTAATGAGTGCCGAGTAGAGGGGAACAATGACCTCTTTTTTCCTGGATGAGAACCCTTTTATGATGAGGTGTGCCATGTAGAAGGACTTCCTGACTACTGTGGCGATGTGACTATCAAAGGAGAGACTACTGTCCACCTGGGTCCCAAGGTCTCTTATCACACATTCAGTGTTAAGTAGATTGCTGCCTATGTGGTAGTTCATGGGTACAGAGTTTTTACCAAAGGGGATGACATTGCACTTTCTGGCATTGAGCTTGAGGCCATGGCTCTGACACCAGGCATCTGTCTCAGCGAGGCCCTTCTGTAGGATGTCCATATCATTTGGGGACTTGAATATGGCTCCTAGTTTGCAGTCATCTGCGAACTTCGTTAGCCAGAGGCCTTCTGTGTTAGCCTGTACTTCAGAGAAGTAGATACCAAACAGGAGAGGTCCCAGGACTGAACCTTGTGGTACTCCACTTGTCACTGCTTTGAAGTCAGATTTGGAGTCTGCAACTTTTAGAGTGTGGGTTCTGTCAGTGAGCTAGTTGGCAACCCATCTTGTGACATAGGGATTTATACCTAGTTTAGTGAGTTTATCTATAATTCCAGAATGGGGGATGGTGTTGAAAGCCTTGGCGAAGTCAAGATAGGCTGTGTGAACTACCTTACCCTCATCTACGGCTTTGGTGACTGCCTCAAAGAAGTCAATCAGGTTCAGGAGGCATGCTCTGCCTTTCACAAACCTGAACTGGGTGGGATCCAGAGTTTGGAGGTTACCAATATCTTTGTTTATGAATTCCATGATGATACGTTCCATGGCCTTGCAGACTAGGCTCGTCAGGCTAATAGGTCGATAGTTCCCAGGATCAGTGGTGGCTCCCCCTTTGTGGAGTGGGATAACTGTTGCTGTGCGCCATTCAGTGGGCACAAAGCTTGATGTGAGGCCATTATTGAACATGGTGATTAAGTGGGGAGCCAGTTTGTTCTGAAGTTCATGTAAAATGCAGCCTGGGATGTTGTCCGGTCCCATGGATGCTGTGTTTTTTGCTTTAGAGAGTGCAGCTTTTACCTGTGTAGCTGTGATTACAGGGACTCTGCATTCTTCTTGTATAGATATGGGCCCTTTAGGGGGGTGAGGGGGGGTAAAGTTAGCACTGAACCTATCTGCCAGGATGTTGGTAATACCAGTTGGTTCTGTAATTTTCGTGCCTTTATGCTGTAACTTAGAGCAGATCTGGGTGTTGCCATCGAGATTCTTGACATAGCTATAGAATGCTTTGTGGTTGTCCTTAGAATTAATGGTGATTTTCTTTTCATAGCTAGCTTTGTAGGATCTTATAAGGGATCTCAGCTTCTTACTGAGGCTTACCAGGGGGCTCCTCCACTCATGAGATTTTACTCTCTTTTGTAACAGTTTCTTACTTCTGTTGTACAGTTTGTTTATGGCTGGGGACCATCAGATTGCCTTCCTTTTTTTGGAGGATAGCAACTTGGTTCTGTTTGGGATAGCACGATCCATGCACTTGTGTATGTGTTTATAGAGTGCATTTGTGTAGGATTCAGCAGTTGTAACTGTATTGTCCATCTGCATGGGTATCATGAAGTTCTCCACTTCTGTCTTAAGAAGCATGAAGTTGCCTTTGGAGAAATTTTTTACCGTAGTTTCCTTAATGGGAGGTAGGAGCAGGATGTGGATATCAAGGGTGATTAGCTTATGGTCGGATCGGACCAATGAGGAGTTGACTTCAGGTGTGGAACACCGGTCACTCATGTTGGTAATGACTAGGTGTAGGATACTGATGCCCCTGGTGGGGGTGTGGATAAGTTGATCCAGGGCATTGGAGTTTATGAATTCCAGAAAGCGTTCAGCTAAGGAGATGGTACATGACTAGTTTGTCTGGCAGCTATCTACAGCACTAAAGGCCTGATGGATGAAATGCTTGAGCCTAGCAGGAGAGTTAAACTCTTGACATTTGGCAGCATTATGAGAAATGCCTGGTGCTGGAAGAAAACAGGAAAAAAAAAGAGAGAGAGAGAGACAGAGACAGAGAGAGAGAGACAGAGAGAGAGAGAGAGAGAACATTCTGTGGGCAGTACTGTGGGATCTGTCTAGTGCAGAGACAAGAAAAATGAGAAAGGGAAATTGAACTTTCAGTAGGTAGCAGGGGGACTCATTATTTAATATTTCTGCCTTGCAGCTCTACAGTATGGGCTTTATTCCTGACCTCTGGTCACTGTGTGGGTGGCATTTAAATGCTCTCTTTGCCTAAGCATATTTTCCCCGATACCATCCTGAAGGCATCTAGAGTGAATGGCTGCACTAAATTATACCTATTACATTTAGCCCTGTCTTTGTGAGAAGAGTTGTGGTTAAACTGACTTGTGAAGGACTAGTCCCGTTAAGCTCTTAAAAAATAAATAAACTGAATTAAATTAAGAGCTAGGGTGGTCATAGTTGCCTGCTGCAGAATCCTTGCTGCAGCACAGACAACCCAGGATCTACTTATGACCTGGGCCGGGGGGGAATTGGCTACAGAGAGGTCAGAACTGGCAAGTCTGTCATGTGGGGAGGAACATCTCATAAGTGCAATGTTCAACTAAAGGTCATTTTATTATTTTAGATTTGTTAGTCGGCTTCTTCCTGAAGCAAGCAGATAAAGTACTGTACTAAAAGCAAACAGTAAATACATAAAGGCAATTTCAGTTTAATTAAAACATATAAGTGGAAAGCAAAGCAAGTCATGTGTACATGGTTTCTTACATGAGTCATGGTGTGGGAAAGAGAGACAGGCCGTCTTCAGTAGCAGAAAGATAAGAAGATGTTTCTAGAAACAACAAACCTACTAATTTTTGTGGAACACATAGATTAGAGTGACTGGAAAAGTTGTGTGGTGACGTTTATCAATTACACAGCTACATTAAACATGATGACAGATGCGAGATTAAAGGCATTGCTATTGCATATGGCTATCTCATACAGCTTGGTCTTCAATCTGGTTATTGACTGGGGTGCCTTTTGTATATAGTCTGCATATTCTCCTGTGGTCACATGGATTTTTGCCTGGTACTGCAGTTTTATCCCAACATCCCTATGACTTATTGTGTGCACCCATTACTACACTGGCATCATGTTTTTGGTTGGTTTCTCTGCCTTGTGCCCACTGAATGACAGGATATACTCTGGCTCCCCACATGCTGAAGAGGATAAAGAGGGCTATCAAAAAAAGAGAGAAAACAGCATTTCATATGCACAGAAAGTTGTTATTAGCTGTAGTTGAACAGTGTAGTTACAGCTCTCATATGTGGGTGTTCTGCATACACTGTGTGCTCACTAAAAGTGGAATAATACTTCAGAACTATTGGCATACAGTGTTGACTCATAGTTAGTAGCCACAGAATATGTCAGAAAATGGCCACAGAATGTTTGCCCATGGGTGACAGCATTAGTAGGTCAGAAAATCAACACTTAGAACTGAATCATGGGTGACAGTCACTGTCACTTAGCCCTGACCTGTTGGTGATCGTTACAGTGTGTGTTAGAAGTAGTAGCATACAACGCCAACTCGTAGGTAACAGCCATAAATAATGGGGATTCGAATGCCCCAAAATAGGGGCAAATTTTAAATACCGAACTTACAAACTTGAAAGGTTGATACCATAGCATGTTTTGCATTAGCATGAATTTTCTGAAGAGTATAAAGTCTGAAACTCAAATGTCTGTCATCATTATCTGACTTTAATCTTTAATGACTTGCCAATGATTTGCCAGAAAAACACACTTTTATGAAAAATAGACTAAAAATATGTGGCAAAAATCTGGACATTCTGCGAAAATCTGTACAGTTGAGAGGTATGCACTAGCCACAAACTGCATCAGAATATTGTAATGCAATGCCAGATCACAGCTGATAGCAGTAGTGTTCAGACATGCTATCATGCAATTCCAACTCATAGGTTATAGCCATACTATTTTACAAATGTTGACATGCAGTGCTGACTCGTGTAATAGCCACACTGTCTCAGAAACACTGACATGCAGTGCTGAATCATAGTTGATAGCCATGCTATGTCGGAAACATTGATATGCAGTGCCTACTCATGGGTAATAGCCATACTGTGTCAGAAATACTGACATCCAAAATAATTGGAAATAAGTGCCAAAACCAACTAGTAATCCACAAACAAAAGCACTCTGAAGGTCCACCAGAAAATATGTAATAGAACATCTGATGAAGTCAGTGGATGAAAACGCTGCTTTTATAGTATAGAGCGTTTATGTGTTTAGTGCCTTTATTGTCACATTAAAGCTTTCTGCCCATGAAAGTTGCTGCTCGCTTTATTGGTGGATCTTCAGAGTGCTTCTGTTTGTGGATTATTGCGAAATATTGACATGCAATGCCAACCCATTCGTGATAGCTATATTGTATTTAAAAACATAGACAAGCACTGCTGACACATTGGTAATAGCCATAGTGTGTTAGAAATATCAGCATGCAATGCTGACTCATGGGTGATAGGCATATTGTGTCAGAAACATTGACATGCAAGGCAAAATCATGGATGACAGCCATAGTGTGTTAGAAATATCAGCATGCAATGCTGACTCATGGGTGATAGCCATACTGTGTCAGAAACATTGACATGCAAAACAAACTCATAAGTGGCAGCCATAGTGTGTCAGAAATATCAGCATGCAATGCTGAGTCATGGGTGATAACAGAAGCATGTCAGAAACATTGACATACAGTGCTAACTCATGAGTCATAGCCAAACTGTGTCAGAAATATTAGCATGCAATCCCAACTCATGGGTGATAGCCATAGTGTGTCAGAAATATCAAAATGCAATGCTGAGTCATGGGTGATAGCTTGACCATGTCAGAAACATTGACATGCAGTGCTGACTCATGGGTGGTAGACATAGTGTATCAGAAATATCAGCATGCAATGCCAACTCATGGCTGATTGCATACTGTATCAAAAACATTAACATGCTTTGCTGACTCATAGGTGATAGCTATAGTGTATCAGAAACATTGACAGGCAGTGCTGATTCATGGGTGATAGCCATAGTGTGTCAGAAACATTGGCATGCAGTATTGACTCATGGGTGATAGCCATAGTAATGTCAGAGATATAGGCATGCAATGCCAACTCATGGGTAATAGCCATACTGTGCCAGAAACATTGGCATGCAGTAGTGACTCATGGGTGATAGCGATAGTAATGTCAGAGATATTGGCATGTAATGCCAACTCATAGGTGATAGCCATACTGTGTCAAAAACATTGACATGTAAAACAAACTCATAAGTGGCAGCCATAGTGTGTCAGAAATATCAGCATGCAATGCTGAGTCATGGGTGATAACAGAAGCATGTCAGAAACATTGACATACAGTGCTAACTCATGAGTCATAGCCAAACTGTGTCAGAAATATTAGCATGCAATCCCAACTCATGGGTGATAGCCATAGTGTGTCAGAAATATCAAAATGCAATGCTGAGTCATGGGTGATAGCTTGACCATGTCAGAAACATTGACGTGCAGTGCTGACTCATGGGTGGTAGACATAGTGTATCAGAAATATCAGCATGCAATGCCAACTCATGGCTGATTGCATACTGTATCAAAAACATTAACATGCTTTGCTGACTCATAGGTGATAGCTATAGTGTATCAGAAACATTGACAGGCAGTGCTGATTGCCAGATGATAGCCATGCTGTGCCAGAAACATTGACATGCAGTGCTGATTCATGGGTGATAGCCATAGTGTGTCAGAAACATTGACATGCAGTGCTGATTCATGGGTGATAGCCATAGTGTGTCAGAAACATTGGCATGCAGTATTGACTCATGGGTGATAGCCATAGTAATGTCAGAGATATAGGCATGCAATGCCAACTCATGGGTAATAGCCATACTGTGCCAGAAACATTGGCATGCAGTAGTGACTCATGGGTGATAGCTATAGTAATGTCAGAGATATTGGCATGTAATGCCAACTCATAGGTGATAGCCATACTGTGGCAGAAACATTGGCATGCAATGCTGACTCATGGGTGATAGCCATGCTGTGTCAAAAACATTGTCATGCAGTATTGATTCATGGGTGACCGCCATAGTAATGTCAGAGATATTGGCATGCATTGCCAACTCATGAGTGATAGCTACAGTTTGTCATAAAGATCGTGACATAGTTTTAAGTCATGGGTGACAGCCATAGTATACCATAGTTATTTCACATGCAGTGCTGACTCACAGGTGATAGCTGCTGCTATCCTAACATTTTGTGAATCTTACCTACAGGGCTCTCTGTTTGATGAGTGGTATAAATTTACACTACATTTGTGAACAAATTTGAGGCGTATTGGCCATTAAGGAGCTTGATGATCTGGTCGCCATGTTAAATTCGCTAAGATTAAGGAAAGAGAAGACGGAGTTGCTGAAGTCTTTCGCTATGAGATTAGCCTTGAATCCCTTTGACACTGCCTATAAGGAATCATTCTACCTTCTCCTAATGTACTGGATGTTTTGTGAGTGGGTTGCAAAACAGGTACAATATTCTATAACTGGTCAGGTAAGAGCTCTTAAAAGTGAAACAGTTGCCTCTCTGGCATGGATTTGAGTCCTAAGAAGATCAGGTGGGCAACGTCATATGCAGTGCAGATGATAGCAGCCATATGGGTATCAAATGACAGTTCACTCACAGGGACTCCAAGGCCTCTTGCTAGTTTGTCAATGTTTATTTATTTAGTGTATAAATTTGGTCATAATGGTGCTGGAATATTGCCAAATGCCAGAAGGCTGTATTTTTTAAATTGAAGATGAGGTGATTTCTAATGAACCATTTGGGTGTAATGTTAAGTGCTATTTAAAAGGAAGAGGTGTCAGTGGGTTGATGGACGGTGCTCCCAAATTTGCAATCATTTCTGTATTTGGTAAGCCAAACACTGGAATCAGTTTTATCTTCTGAGAAATTGATAGGAGGGGTTCCAAGTTAGAGACTTGAGGGATTCCATGTGGATAGCAGCCACCACTTCTTACTTCTTGTACAATGACGTGCACGGTTATAAACCCATTTTATTTCAGGGTTACTTACCTTTCGATCTCTAATTTTACATATGATTCCATCATGGTATATAGTGTCAGATGCCTTAGCCAAATTGATGTAGGCTACATGGACAGATAAATCAATGTCCAGTGTGATGGTCACACTCTCAAAAAAGTGTGGGGTTATGCACACAAGCTTTTCCTTTGACAAAGCCATATTTGGTTATGCCTGAATAAATTCTGTTGTTATGCACACAAGTTTTTCCTTGACAAAGCCATATTTGGTTATGCTTGAATACAATCTGTTGTTATGCACACAAGTTTTTCCTTGACAAAGCCATATTTGGTTATGCCTGAATAAATTCTGTTGTTATGCACACAAGTTTTTCCTTGACAAAGCCATATTTGGTTATGACTGAATAAATTCTGTTGTTATGCACACAAGCTTTTCCTTTGACAAAGCCATATTTGGTTATGCCTGAATAAATTCTGTTGTTATGCACACAAGCTTTTCCTTTGACAAAGCCATATTTGGTTATGCCTGAATAAATTCTGTTGTTATGCACACAAGCTTTTCCTTTGACAAAGCCATATTTGGTTATGCCTGAATAAATTCTGTTGTTATGCACACACGTTTTTCCTTGACAAAGCCATATTTGGTTATGCCTGAATAAATTCTGTTGTTATGCACACACGTTTTTCCTTGACAAAGCCATATTTGGTGATGCCTGAATAAATTCTATTGTGACCTTCTCCATCACCTTTCAAATTACACTTGCGAGGCTTCCTAGCACATAATTATCAAGGTTTGTGGAAGGTCTGGGACCATAATATCTTATATCAGGGATGCAGTCAAAAGTCAAAGTCAAAAGTCAAAAGTAACTTTATTTTCATTTAGTTCTACCCAAGTGTAGATTAAATGAAATTCTATGCAATCAGCTCATCATGGGACAGACAAAAATTAATCACGTACATAGAAAGACATAATTTAAAACAGCATATAACAATACTACCACCGTCTTGTGAATCAACTCTACACTTAAGTGTATAGCTACATATATTCCTAGAAACACACTTGTTAAGGTAATAACCACACACATCTAGCAGCAATGTCCAGGTAACAGTTTTGCACATGAATCATGTACCACATTATGGGTGAACAAGCACATAGCAATAGCAGCTGAATTAAAACTATTGCACCTGGGTTAGTAGTATAAATTATAATGGTTGGCTGGGCTTAATAAATAATAGATAAAAAAATATCTCACAGTGAATGGGAAGTCTCAACTTCCTGACCTGTTAATGATCAGACCTAATGTTGTAGTTAAGAAGTCTGATCACCTTCAGATAAAAACTGTCTTTGAATCTAGTTGCCCTAAATTGAATACTGCAGTATCTTTTACCCGATGACAGGCTCCTAAACAGACTGTTTGCAGGATGATTTGATTCATTTAGTATTTTGGTGGCTCTTTAGGTTCCTCGATGTATAAAGATCCTGGAATGTGGTCAGACTAGTGCCAGTTATTCTCTCGGCAACTCTCACCACTCTCTGCAGGGATTTCTTATCTGTGACCAAACAGCTCCCATACCATAACAAAAAATTGGATGTTAGGATGCATTTAGTTGCTGCTCTGTAGAAGGTGGAAAGTGCTGACAATGGTAGTTTCACCTTTTTGAGTCTTCTTAAAATGTGAAGACATTGGTGTGCTTTTTTTACTATGTGGCAGGTTTTCCCAGACCAAGAGAGATCATCAGAGGTATGAACTCCAAAGAATTTGGTACTACTTACCATTTCCACCATCTCTCCATTGATCAAGAGTGGTTTATGGGGTGTTTGCCTCCTCCTGTAGTCTCCAATGATATCTCCTGTTTTACTTACATTCAGGTTAAGGTTGTTTCTTGCACAACAGGCAATCAGTGCGTTAACCTCTTCATTGTATGCACTCTCATCCTCTCTCCTGATGAGACCTACGACTGTGGTGTTGTCAGCAAACTTGATGACATGATTTGTACTGAAGTTTGCTGTGCAGTCATGGGTTAGGATAGCAAACAATAGGGGGCTGAGAAAGCAACCCTGAGGAACACCTGTGTTGAATAATATGCTCCTACAGGTATTCTTGCCCACACAAACCTTCTGGCCGTTAATCAAAAAAATCCAGGATCCAGTTGCAGAGGTGTTTGCTGATGCCCAGATGTACTAGCTTATTGATTAATTGCATAGGGACAGCTGTGTTAAATGCTGAGCTAAAGTCAATGAATAGCATTCTCACATAGTTGTCCTTGCTCTCCAGATGCTCAAGAGCAAGATGCAATGTAACCACTATTGCATCAGCCGTGGATTTGTTTTCTGTGTAAGCAAACTGCAGAGGATCAAGTGAGGTGTTAAATATATCCATGAGGACTGTACATAGTTGGTATGCACAGCTTTTTAACATCTTACCCAAGATATTACCTGGACTGGCCACCTTTCTGGGACTAACTTTCTGTAGCACCCTTTTTACTTCCATCGGGCTAAGACTGAGTACTGCATTATACTGCTCTGTGTGTAGCCTTTGCACAGGTGTAGTATTCCTCTCCTCAAATCTTCCAAAAAAGCTATTCAGCTTGTCTAGAAAGTCAGTGTTATCACCACATTGTGCAGCTCTCATTTAATAAACTAAACTATTAGGGACCATTATTGATGACGAATTGAAATATAATTTGCACATCCAACAATGTATAATAAAAAACATTAAAACTCGGTCTACTATATAGGAACAGAAAATTCCTAACCCCTGACACAAAGCTCTCCCTTGCTCAAACAGTCCTACTTCCCTCCCTACTCTATGCAGCCCCAATCTTCACTAATCTTCAATATACTCTTCTAACCAAGCTTGAACAAACAACATAAAACTGCTTGCCTTGCCACTAGTTCTCCGTATCACTCACACTGTCTTTCTCTCAACAAACTTCAATAACTAGAATTCTCCCAACAACTTCAATTTGCTCAGTTTAGAATCCTACACTCCATTCTTCATAAACCTGCAGCCTGCCCTTCCCTATCCTCCCTTGTCACCTATTACACTCCCAGTCGCTCCCTTCGTACATCAAATCAACAGCTCCTTACCATTCACAAACCTAACAAAACATAGGTAAACTCCTTTACAAACACACAGTATCGCAGGCCTGGAATAAACTTCCTTCATGCATTAGAAACACCCCAAACCTCCTGCTCTTCAAAAAACAACTCAAACAATTTCTACATTAATCTAAAACTTGCTGTTGTCTTCACTCCACCTAATCCTTGCTGAATCTTCTCCACTAACAATAAAGTCCTTCTGACTCTTCTGACCACCACTCACAAAACACAACTATTAGACTCACTCAACTACCTTTTCCCTTTATTTTACCAACCACAAGAGAAGAAAAAATATATACATAAATATATATATGGGCCCCCTTCAAAACATCTAAAACCAATAACATCTAATTTCACACTGAGAACAGAACATCTAAAACTCATAACATTGAATTTCATAACATCCCCTCCACATATAATGACACCAAACTACCAAACACACTTTTAACTAGGTTTCTGCAGGGGCTTGATACAGTGGGGTTAGGAAATTAACTTTTTCCCACTGTAGTGTGATCTTGGAGTTGGTATATTTAATTTACGTGTGTGTGTGTGGGGGGGGGGGGGGGGCTGCCAAAACATAGTAAAAAGTGTGTTTGGTAGTTTGGTGTCATTATATGTGGAGGGGGTGTTATTTTCTTTTGATTTGTAGTGTTAGATGTTATGAAATTCGATGTTATGGGTTTTAGATGTTTTGGGTTTTAGATGTTCTGGTCTCAGTGTTATGAAATTAGATGTTATGGGTTTTAGATGTTTCAAAGTAGACCTATATATATATATATATATATATATATATATATATATATATATATATATATATATATTAATGAGTTTGATGTTATGTACCTAAAATAATTTGTATTTTTTTTCAAGTCACATACTATTTATTATAAATTGTTGATCATCATGTCTCACACTATGCATTACTTTAATTCAATTGTTATTTCTTATTTTTTACTACTTGCCTTTCTATACATTGTATAGTGTATCTGTTTCTGGAGCTTTTCTACTTGGTCTCTATTGAAAATGGGCTCTTCTGCTCAGCTGGACCAACCTGGTTAACAAATGTCAAATAAATAAATAAAATAAATAGTCCGTGATTTGTTGTGTAGCCTGCCACAACCGTCTGGTATCCCTCATGACCTTGAAGTGGTTTAGTACCTTCCTCCCATATTCCCTCTTAGCCTTTTATGCCCTTCTTCAGGTTTGCCCTTGCCACACTTAAGGCTTCCCTGTCGTTTTCCATGAATGCTGAATTTTGTGTCTTCAGAAGATCATAGACCCCACTTGTAAGCCATGGCTTTTGGTTATTTCTTATGATGATGCTTCTGATCTCTGTGACATCATCAATGCACTTTATGATGTAAGCCATCACTGCTTCAGTGTATTCATCTAGGTCGATGTGCTGGTCTGTTGTGGCTGCCTCATTGAAAATGCTTCATTTAGTACATTCGAAACAATCCTAGAGAGCTGATAATGCCCCCCCCCCAGGCCAAATCCTGATCTGTTTCACCGTGGGTTTTTCCCTGACCACAGCAGTTTTATAAGCAAGCATCAGCATGATAGAAAGATGATCCGAGCTGCTGAGGTGTGGATGCCACACTGCTTTGTAGGCTTGCTTTATATGGGTGTACATCTTATCCAAGATACTTCTACCCCTTGTTGGAACGTTTACATGCTGGTTGTAATGGGGGAGTACTGACTTTAGATCAGCCTGGTTAAAATCACCAGCTATCACATGAGCAAACACAGGGTGTTTATTCTGCATGTCACAGGTAGACTGGTACAATTGTCTGAGTGCCTCATTTGTGTTAGCAGTAGCTGGGATATGCATCACTGTTATGCAGATTCCAATTAGCTCTCTAGGAATGTAAAACGGTCTTCATTTTATAGACAGATACTCCAGATTCGTAGAGCAGTGAGACATAATGACCACACAGTTACTGCACCATCTGTTATTCACATAAATGCAGACTCCTCTTCCCCCAGCCTTTCCACACGGTGCTTGGCTTCCATCTACATGAGGCAGTGCGAAACTCTCTAAATTAACTGCATTGTCACTGATATTGCTTGTGTAGCCATGCCTCAATAATCATAATTAAACAAATGTCTCTCACCTTGTTCTTTGAAGAGTAAAGAGTTAAGTAGTCTATCTTGTTGCCAAGAGAATGCACATTTGCAAGCAGTATTGAGGGCAGTGCAGGCCTGTGAGGGTTTGCCTTTAGTTTAGCAGCAGTACCAGCCCACATCCCTTTTTCTTGTTCTTTCACATCTCCTCCAGCCTGTTCCAGCACCTGCCATTTCATGTTTCAGGCACTTAGCAGCATGAAGGGTTAAGATCCTTATCTTGTAGGGGTCTGAGACTGTAGTAGGCCCCACAGACTCTGCAGACAATAGAACAGCAAAGCAAACATGTTACTGTTGCATTAAGATGTGAATAAACACATATACAAAGATATTTCTGATTGTACAAATTAGGTGTTTTGATCTCTCATCTGATCCTATGGAACTAATATGTCTGCCATTAATTAGGGCAGATGTGAACTTTTCAGATGAAAATTTCTGGCTGGAAGAAAGAGTGGATGAGGTTCTAATTTCTGATCTGAAATCTAGCATGTTTGATCTGTTATGGTGCTACCATTGTGTTCTGACACACACCGCATTATTGGTCCTTTCCAGTCATTTTTCGGATGTGGCTTTAGGAAGCCTTATTTTTGTCATCCATCCTCATGGCAATTTATACCTTATTTGAAACTTTAATTCTATTGATTAGTTTATTATTATTATATTAGTTTATTGAATTCTTTTTAGATCAGATTGACTTTAGCCTTCTTGCACTGGGTTGGGTAAAGTCTGATGGCTTTGTACACACTTTTTTGGTGTAACTAATTGTCAGTTTGCAGCAGCACCATTTCAGTTTATTGTAGAATTTCTACTACATCTATGCTTCATTGGGATGAATCTATCAATGCCATTATTTAAAGTTCTGAAGAGGGCTGTGAAAACGTACACATAGGTTGTGAGAGGGGTGTAATAATCAGTCTTGGTTGAGTGATGGAAGGTGATTGTTCAGCCAACATAGTTGTTGCTTAAAAATCCTTAAAGATGTTATCATTCTTATTAGGTTTGGTTTAATATACATAACAAACATCACTACACTATGAATGGGGGAAAAGAGGATTGGAGTAATATCTATTTTAACACAGCTGGCATGATTGTTATCCCTCTGTTATTTTTTTACAACTTGTTTGAGATTATTAAAGTTTAAAGTTTAAAGTCTAGTAACTTTGTACCTGTCAGTCAATGGAGAGATAATTAAGGTCAATGAGCAGAAATGTATTTCCGTTAGTTGAAGGGTTGTACATTTATCAAGGAAGTGGTCATGTTCTCCTGACGACATGGAGGGATTTATGATGAATGTTCCAAAAATGTTTTTTGTGGCATTTATTGCAGCCTATGCATGGAATATTCTATGCCCACCATTTGTTTCTATAACCCTCATTGGCTTCTAAAAATGGATACAAATGTCATTGCTTAGTTCATAGGTTCATAGGTCTTTACTAGGCTAACGACTACAAGGGCCTTTTTAAGCCTAGCCATGCATCCCAAATCTCTGACAAATTCTGATACCCTTGATAAGTGTAAGCATGGGCCTGGGAGACAAACCACTTACAGGTTACTTGTGTGCATCAGAGACATAGGCGCCAAAGCAGGGATGAATTTCTGGTTTCCCTTCCAATTGTCCAAGTTGCACTTGAATTGGGTTAGGGAGGAACTCTGCTTCACATGGATGGGGAACCTGTTCCCATAGATGGGGTAGTCACTGTGATACATATCTATCTCTGCAGCAGGTCCTATTTATAACACAGGCAAGGTTTAAGTCTTTAGAATGGGTAATTCTGGTACTGTCTGTTTTGTGGATATGCAGGAGGTCCATCAGAGTGGGGTCTGACAATGCCCTGTATGCCAGGCATAGATCTCCCCTCAAAAGCCTGTAGGAGACAGAATACAGGGATAGGGCCTTGAGGCAGTCTGCATAGGACATATTACTTATGCCCTGCATTCTTTTAGTGAGGAACCTCTGTGGACATTCCAGTTGCTGGATATGCTTGGTTAGGTACATACCAAAGGGGGCATTGTACTTAAGGATAGGTCTGATGAATGCCAAATGCAGTGGAACAATGACGTCCTTGGACTTGGATGCCATACCTTTGTTTATAAGTTGCGCAACATAGAATGATTTCCTACCAGAATCCAAATGCAATGATAAACCAAACAGCAGTAAAGGAAAACACAGTCCGCAGCCTGGCAATTGATGCTTGAAAAAGCTGTACTGGCTTGGCAAATATGCCTAAATGCTTGGTATTGGCCTGGGTTAAATGAGTGCCTATCGATTAAAAGTGTGTTGAAACTTAAAGCTCTTAAAAGATAAGTCAACAAAGCCATAGATGAGGGTAAGGTGGTTCACACAGCCTATCTAGATCTCGCCAAGTAATTCAACACCATCCCTCACTCTGGAATTATAGATAAACTCACTAAACTAGGTATAAATCCCTATTTCACAAGATGGGTTGCCAACTGGCTTACTGACAGAACCAACACAGTGAAAGTAGCAGACTCCAAATCAGACTTCAGACCAGTGAAAAGTGGAGTACCACAGGGTTCAGTCCTGGGTCCTCTCCTGTTTGGTATCTACTTCTCTGAAGTACAGGCTAACACAGAAGGTCTTTGGCTAACTAAGTTCACAGATGACTGCAAACTAGGAGCCATAATCGAAACTCCCAATGATGTGGACATCCTACAAAAGGGCCTCACTAAGACAGACGCCTGGTGTCAAAGCCATGGCCTCAAGCTCAATGCCAAAAAGTGCATTGTCATCCCCTTTGGTAAAAACTCTGTACCCATGAACTACCACATAGGCAGTAGTCTACTTAACATCGAAAGTGTGATAAGAGACCTTGGGACACAGGTGGACAGTAGTCCTTCCTTTGATAATCACATCGCCACAGTGGTCAGGAAATCCTTCTACATGGCACACCTCATCACAAAAGGTTTCTCATCCAGAAAAAAAGAGGTCATTGTTCCCCTCTAATCACTCATTAGACCCATTATAGAGTACAACGCCCTTTTTGGTATGTACCTCACAAGACATCTACAACAACTGGAAAGGCCAGAGAAATACCTTACAAAGAGTATTACTGGCCTTAAACAGATGCCCTACACAGTCCATCTCAAAAAACTCCAGCTTTACTCCATCACATATCGCCTACTCAGAGGCGATCTCTGCCTAACATACAAAGCTATGTCAAACCCAGAGCTGTTGGACATGCTCCACTTAAAGAAATCCCAATCGCTCCGAGCTACACACTCTAGGGACCTAAACATTGTCACCACAATAAACACAACATGCTGGAGGGATAGATTCCTGTCCCAGAGCATTCCCATACTCTGGAACAGACTACTTATTTATGTCAAACAGAGCTCCTCATTAGCACTCTTCAAGAAAAATCTTGATGATTGGATGGGAGATAAGAAATTAATGCTGGGGATCACTTCTGTGACTCTGCTTGACAGGGCCACAGGAAAATAATTTTCTTGGGTAGCAAAAGGCAGGGTACCTTTTTGGCTAGGCTTATATAGGCCCTAGGGCCAATAGCCTAGTACCTACCTATGAACCTATGAACCTATAACAACACAATACTATCTATGACATTTTAAGATATAAGATTCTATTAATTTTAATTTGTATTTATTTAATGTGTTTTAGACTTGTATGGGGTGTGTATTAATTATTTGGATTCTTATTGGTTGGTTTCTGTGGTGTCTTAGTGTGAAGTTGACTATTCTAATGTAATTAAAGGAATTAAGTATACATTTTTATTGTATCTGATGAACTTCCTTATAAGTGTGACAGAACAAAAGCGTTTTTGTTCATTATTTTACTTATCATTGTAATAAATACAGGTTTTGTGGATTTCCTCTTGTGGACTGTGTTTTCCTTTTCTGCTGTATGGAATGATTTCCTCACCAATATAGACACGTGATAATCAAAGGCTAGATTACTATCTATGTATGTTCTTAAGTCCCTGACTACTAGGTCAACTCAAAGGGGTGTGTCGTCAATATGATAAATACCAGGGATGGACTACTTCCTAAAGGATAATATTATGCATTTCTTGGCATTTAGTTTTAGTCCATGACTTTGACACCAGTTGTTTGTCTGTGTCAGCCCCTCCTGAGAACACTTATGTCAGTGTGAGATTTAATGACAGCTCCTAATTTGCAATCATCTGCAAATTTAGACAGCCAGAGACCACTGACATTGGCCTTGACTTCTGAGAAGTAAATGCCAAAAAGGAGCGGTCCAAGTACTGATCCCTGAGGGACTCCACTTGTGACTGGCCTCTTTGTTCATAGGTTCATAGGTAGGTACTAGGATATTGGCCCAAGGACCTATGTAAGCCTAGCCAATAAGGTTCCCTGGCTTACACCACACAAGAAAGTTATTTTCCTGTGCCATTGTTGAGCAGAGACAAAGAAGTGATCCCCAGGGTGTATTTCCTATTTCCCATCCACTCATCAAGATTTTTCTTGAAAAGTGCTAATGAAGAACATTGCTTGACATAAATGGGTAGCCTGGTCCAGAGTATGGAAAGTCTCTGGGATAGGACTCTATCCCACCAGCATGTCCTGTAGAGGTGGACTCCCCAATTCTATCTTCCTGGGTCCTGTCTGTGAGCCAGTTGGCTATCCACTGGGTGACATATGGTTTTGTACGTAACCTCTTGAGTTTTTCAACAATGTCCATGTGGGGTATTGTGTCAAATGCTTTGGACAGGTCAAGGTAGGTGGTGTGAATGATTTTGCCCTCATCCATTGCTTTAGTGACCTTCTCAAAGAAGTCCACCAGGATGAGTATGCATGATTTGCCCTTGACGAAACCAAACTGGGTTGGGTCCAGTGTCTGTGGGTTTGCTATATCTCTATTGATCAAATCCATGATAATTCTTTCCATGACTTTCCATGTAAGACTAGTGAGACTTATGGGTCTGTAGTTTCCATGGTCTGTAGGTGGCCCACCTTTGTGCAGAGGGATGATTGTTGACTTTCTCCATTCATGAGGCACGAAACCTGTTTGGAGGCTACAGTTAAATAGTAATTCCAGAGGCCCTGATAGGTCATGTTTCCTGCTATTTAGAAGGCATCCTGGGATATTGTCTGGGCCCATTGATGCAGTGTTCTTGGCCTTACAGAGAGCATTAAGGACCTGCTCCCTAGTGATAGTAAGGGGAGTTATATTTGATGCTATATCTTGAGGGAAGGTTGAGGGGGGAAAGGTGGGGAAAGTTAGAGATTAATTTATCAGCCAGGAGGTTTGCTATATCTTCTGGCTCAGTATAGGTAGCTCCTTTTACAATGAGCTCTGCACACAATTGTGTATTGCCTTTGAGGTTGCAGACGTAGCTAAAGAATGCTTTGTGGGTGTCCTCGGCCTGGGAGGCCAAATGTACCTCAAATTTGGCTTTGGTAGACTTTATTTGTCTTCTGAGTTGTTTGTTTACTTTAATGAGAGTGCTTTTATCCTGCTGGGTGCTGCACCTCCTAATTTTTGCCATGATTTTCTTCCTCCTGTTATACATCTGATTGATTTTGTGATTCCACCAGGGTGGTTTGTTTTTTGAGTTAGTTCTGTACTTCTTCCAGGTGGCTACAGCTGCCTCTATGCAGCTATTATCATGCTTGTACAGGGTTTTTGTGAACAGTTCTGCATAGGCAGAAGTGTTCTCAGGGTTTATGGGGGCTTGATATTTTGCCAGGCTCTTACTTAATAGCAGGAGGTTAGCTTTAGAATAGTTCCTGAATATTCCCAGTTTAGCTCGGGGTCCAGGTTTTATTTTTACTTCAAAGGAGACCATTTTGTGGTCTGACCTTACCAGGGAAGGCATTACAGTAAGGGATGTGCAGCACTCTCCCATATTAGTGAGGACCAGATCCAGTATGGTTGCACCCCTGGTTGGTGTATTGACTATCTGGTCCAAGGAGTTTGTGTTTACAAAATCCAGGAATCTCTGTGCATGTATGTGTGATGTTGTATAGGATTCCCAGTTAATAGTAAAGTAATTAAAGTCACCCATGAATATGGTATTGGGTTGAATGTTTAGGGTTTCTAACAGGTTTCAATACATGGTATGGGTTCCCTGGGTCATAGAGGGGGACCTATAGCTTGCAAGGAAGTGGTATTGGATTTTACCTATGGTGATTTGAATGTGGACCAGCTCAAGTGCATAGTTCTGTTTGAGTGGAAAGAGAAGTAACCGTATATTTCTGGACTACTGGAGACGTCTGTGAATAATATCTCTATGACAACAGAAAAGCTGATTTCCTCAAAGATCGAGTAAACCTCTAGCGAGAGTCTTCAGATGCATTGATGAATCTCAATTTTAACTTATTGTTTCCTGTGGATTTTCACTTGGAATGTGTATTAATTTAACCTTACCTAAAAAAGGCACAAGAAAAAAAGTCTAGAAGTACCCTAAACCCCACTGAGGACAGGTGCAAGCCACACCTTGCAAAGTAGGTCTGTGACCCCAAGTTCTCCTACGTGGAGAGGTACCAAATCTTCTTGGATCAATTCAATGATCTAAGTCGGTAGATGAAGCTAGATTGAAGTTAATTGCAAGCTAGGCGCAATGCGCACCTGCGATTTTTACTTGGGAGGTTAGGGGCATTTCATTTTGCAGTTAGCTAAACCTCCCCCTTGCAGATAACCTAATTTTCCAAATCTGGCTCTCAGTTGCTTTGTTCTCTGTCTTGGTGGGCTCCAGCTGCATTATTTATGAAACTGATGTATGACAGAGCCTCTCCTATCACACTGAGGACAATGCCTTTGACTTTATAAAAGCACTCAGCTTACAACTATGACTCAACAAACAGAAACAGCAGCAAAGATTTTATGACAGTTAAGGACTCCTTGTACCATCTAGTCGTCCAGTTTTACCCATCGTTTAGATAAGCCGTAGCTCCTGTTTAGGCAAACCTTTGTTTTTATAATTTATTTAGAGGGCATAAGACCTGCCTTGTGTGAGTCTATTGATTCTTGAATTCTGTCTGGCTGTCTTTGAGACTTCCACCCCTGAGGGAGGCTTTTCCAATCATCCAGCACCCTTCTGTGAATAATACTTTCTTGCTTCTGTGATGAGCTTTCTATTCTTGAATTCATATTGTCTTTATATGCTTTTTTATATATTCTTCTTTTGACTAACTTTGACTCTGTAGTTTCCTTAAGGTACTCAAAAAGCTTTTATCATTTCTCCTGTTTACATCCTGTGGACCAAGAACAGTTTCGGGTTCTTTCCTGTCTATGTTATCAGGTTCTAGATTGTCTGCAATGCTTATGCAGTTATCATCTTACATACTGTAACAAAGATATGTGTTCATATTCATACAGTGAAAGTAACAGTAGGTGATATTTCTGACCTGCAAATTATAAAACCTACAAACTCAGCACTTCTGCCCTACCCATGTATGCAGGCAAAGCTAAGGGCCAAAGGTATGAGATGTCTAAAAAAAAATCTGAACAGTTAGCAGAGTTAGAAGATATAAGGACTTGGGGCACTCTGTCACTGGAATGTATCTTACTGCCAACCCCTTCTGTATGATTCTTGGAAATACTATTAACATTTTCTAGGGTCCAAAAAATAATATACTTGAAGCTGTCCAGTTATGATGTTGTAAAAGAAAGTCATGACACCTATTTAAACATTATATCATACAACAGCACTTCTGTTTTCAGGGCCAGCCTTAGAAACTGTGAGTCTCATTTCAGACCATTTGGTGGTTCCCCCACCCAACTTCTTTCAAATTAAGTATTAGGAATATATTCTATTTACATTTGCTGTTTTGGAAAGAAAACAATATAATACAGTACCTATGATAATTGGCTTATTTTGATGTAAGGCATATTAAAATAAAAAACATAAGATACACCTCACTTACAAGTCTGTACCCTCAACAGAAACCTCTACCCTCAATGGGGTGACTTCTATTATAGACAACTGACTTTTCACCACAATGTCACAAATCAGCATTAGATATTACCAATTCAAAGTGATTACATTGCATGAGCAGAGTCAAAAATATATTATATAACTTGATCTCACATGCAAAACTGCCTTCTCCTGAGAAATCAGCATAAAGTACAGTAACATAATCAAAACAACAGGCCTAGATTTAATAGAAGTACGTCATCTCCAAAGGAACCCATCTCTCACAGTATACTGGTGATCGATTACTTCACCTTTGTAAGTAAGTCTCTACTAAAAATATAATGAATGCATAACCCAAACCTTGTTTGTATAAATTCTAAAGGCATCCACTTTCTTAAAATAAAGGTGTTAAATAAATGAGCAGTTGGAGCTTAATTCTGCATTGTTGTTGGTATGTGTTTTTTTAATTCTTATGTATTAAGATATGACTGTCGTGAGTTTACCTGCAAATGAACATTAAATAATTTTTATCAACTCATATTACTAAAACTGATATGTTTAACATTTATATTTCAATGTTATACATCAACTGGTTATTCACTGCCCCCCCCACAAAAAATGTCAGGCTAGTTTGATAACAGCGAGATATTCCCAAACTATTTAATATAGGAAAATTCTTTAGCACCATGGCAAACAGCCTTTACAGAGTAAAACAGTAACACATAAAAAACTTCACCTTATGTAATAGCATCAGATTTTAAATATTGTTCTTATAAACTTAGAAGGTTGCTAGAATAACATGATTTGTGTTAGCATGCACTTTCTGAAGGATAAGAAGCCTGGAATTTAAATGTATGTCATTATGTAGTGACGTCAATCCTCAGTTATTTTCTAGAAAAAACACTCATTTTATGAAGAACGTACCAAAAATATGAGGCAAAATGTGGACATTCTGCAAAAATCTGGACAGCTGAGAGGTAATACACTAAAATTACCTTATATCTTATTTATGTTATTTATTTATTTATTTGCAGTTGGTTTATTTGCAGTTGGTTTACCAGGATAGTCCATTGGGCCTAGAAGAACCCATTTTCAATGGAGTCCTGGGGAGAAAAACTCCAAAAATAAATAATTACAAACAAAAGTTACAATCAAAGCTCTTGTTACAGTATGTACAAAAGTACTAGTAGAAACATTGCATTTAAACATACAGTTTCTAAAGCAAAAATGACAATAAAAGTTTTGGTTTTACTAATTATAGACAAAATATTTCATTAAACAGAGACAATTTATGCGATAAACAGTGTCATCATTGTAAATCTAGAGTAGTTGTTTACACATGGATTGATTCCTGCCAAAACCATGTATGGTTAGTATGCTGATGTTCATGGACGCACTGCAACAACTTTCAGATGACTGATAAACGAGTACGCAGAGTAGGTAGAAGTAGGACGGGCGATGAGCAGTTGGGATTCAGATCAGGATGTGTCACAACTTACCCAATGTTTGCAGTGAGACAGATAGTTAAGAGGAATCTAGAGATGAGAAGAGTCCAAGTGACTGTTCTTATATTTGAAGAAATCTTATGACAAGGTTCCAAGGACATGTTTTGGGCAGTCCTGTGGTGGTTTGAAGTCCAAAAAACAGAAGCTAAAATCAGTGCAAACTATGTACAGGGGACCCAATTACTGAAGTATGAACAGTGTTCAGTCTAACTAAGGGGTTCCCTTTGGGATTGGGTGCGCATCAGGGTTTATTTATGTGCCCACTGCTTTTCATACTAGTGATGGGCTACATTAGCAAACAGGTTGATGGGGATAGATCAACAAAGTTGTTGTATTTATTTATTGACAAAAAGGAGCAGAAATGGAAGTTTAAAGTGTAAACTATATAGTTATGAGAGAAAGAAGGTTAGCAGTGCAAGTTATGTAGGGTGGCAGCTAGAGCATTCCCATTGGGAGGCTAGGTATGAATGAAGAGTTTTTTTGAAGGTAGAGTTAGTAGGGGTAACACGAATGGGTGATGGTAGGGAGTTCCAGAGTCATGGCAGCCTAAAGGATAGAAGGTATTTGCCTGGTGGACAAGCTGGTTTGTGTATTTCAAGAAGATTTTGGTTGTTAGACCTTAGTACTCTGTTGGGTAGATGCATTTTAAAGGCAGAGGAGAGGGAGGGACAGATTGAGGGGTTGAAAATAAGCTTGTGGGCCAGAGTGAGTTGGGTATAGATAAGGTGGTTGGGTAGTTCTAGCCAATTTAGTTTGTGGAGAGATGAACAATGGTGAGTAGAGGACCTCTGGCTAGTGGTGAACTTGGCGATTTTGTTGTAACAACATGAGAGTTGATTTTTCAGAGATGATTGTAGATTAGTTAGGAGTGGAGATCCATAGAGAAGGGAGGGGAAAAGAAAGCATGTAGACAGGGTACGTTTAGTGGAGGGTGTAAGATAATGGTATTGACGGTAGAGCATACCTAATTTTTTATGGGTTTTTTTGATGTTTAGTTGTATGTGGGAATTAAATTTGAGCTGATTGTCAATTTGGACACCAAGTAGCTTGGTCTCTGATAACAGTTCCAGAGTTGTGTTGTTTTGACTAGAAATACAGAAAGTGTTTGTGTTGAGAGGGGTGGCTTTTGAGGGAGTGAATACCATTAATTTGATTTTAGAAGCATTGAGTGCTAAGTGATTATTTTTCATCCATTGTTCAGTGGTTGAAAAAGCGTCTTGAGTTAGCTTTAGAAGTAAAGGGGCTGAAGTGGCAGAGCAAATAATAGTTGAGTCGTCTGCATATTGAATGATGTTTGAGAATGGGATGGAGTTACGGAAGTCATTAATAAAGATGTTGAAGAGGAGGGGCCTAATATTGAACCTTGTGGAACATCAATTGGGGTATTAAGGAATGAGGAGGTGGCCTTTTTCCATTTTACTGATTGATGTCTGTTGGATAAGTAATTGGAGAACCAGTTCAGAGAGGAAAGAGATAGGTTAAGCTTAGACAGTTTAGCTAGAAGAAGGTTATGGGAGATGTTGTCAAAGACCTTAGAAAGATTCAGTAGAAGGGTAGAAACAATATGACCAGAGTCTCAGGCTTTATTTACTGTTTCCAGGAAGGAGAGGAGGGCTGTCATAGTACTGTGGCCTGGTCTGAAGCCATGTTGTGTGGGAGTTAGTAGGTTGTTATCAATGAGGTATGGTAGGAGTTGTAGTTGGATACACTTTTCAAGGAGTTTGGAGATGGGACGAAAGTTGGAGACATTGTTATTGTTACCTCCTTTATGTAAAGGTATGATAAAGGCCTTTTTCCCAATACTGGGAACTGTGCTTTCTTGGATAGAGTGGTTGATTAAAATACTAATGGGGTAGGCAATGGCTTCAGCAGCTATTCTGAGGAATTGTGAAGGAATACTATTGGGAGCATTTGAACCAGACTTCAGTTTTAGAAGGATTTTTTTATGTTAGTAGTGGGTATGGGTTTTAGTTAGAAATGTGGAGAGTGGGGGGAGGGGATATTTGAAGGTGGGAGAGATGAGGAGGGAGGGAGAGTGGAGTGGGTGGTGAAGGTTGTATTATTGGAAGATGGGATAGGTAGTGAACTAGTGTTTGAAGGTGGAAGGTAAGAAGATGAGGGCGGGGCTGGTTTGGAGGGAGTGGAGATGTTGGAAAAAGATGAGGTTAGTTTAGAAATAGAATTGATGAAGAAGGAGTTAAATTGAGTAGCCAGGTCTATGTCAAGAGTGTTTGGATCGGGAGTGGGGGTGTCTGGTTTACTGGGATTAAGGAGAATGGAGATACTTTTCCAGAATTTTTGAGGGTTTGTTTTATTGTTGTTTTGGAGTAAGGAGAAGTAGTTTTGTCTGTTAGTGGTGATGAGTTTCTTTACTTTATTTCAAAGTGTTTTGTATTCATTGTAGATGGGGGGGGGTTATTTTTATGGTAGTGGGTCCAGAGTTTGTCTCTTTGCCGCATTGTAGTAAGTGTATTCTTTGTAAGCTAGGGGGCAGTTTTGTTTTTTATTCTTTTTGTTCTTAGGGGAGCATGATGGTCTAGGAGGTTTAAGAAGGTAGTGTTGAAATGGGTGACTGCATTATCTAGAGGAAGTGTTTTTAGAGTATTCCAATTTATTGCCTTTAGAGAGTTAATGAAAGCTGTAGGGTTAAAGTTTTTGAGGTTACGAGTAGTAATGAAGTTATGGGTATGATGAAGGGGTGAAGGGAGACGGTGTGTAAATGTGGGTAAGTGATCACTAAGAAGATCAGGAAGAGTACCACTGTTAGAGAAGTAGTGGGGGTGAGAGACTAGGATCCAGTCTAGGATACTGCCATTGGGCAGATTTTTTGAGGGGCGGGTTGTAGAATTGATGAGCTGAGAGAATTTGTAGAGGTTAATGTTAAGTGGGTTTGAGGGAGACTGAATGGAGGCCCAATTTATATTCATGTCTCCTAGGATTATAGTTTTGTTGCTGATGTTAGTGGAGAGCCAGAAGAGGATGTCTTTGATTGTAGAAATATTATCACCAGGAGGGATGTAGATGGAGACTATACATATATGCTTGAGCTTGTTGATTTGTAGTAGTGTTAGTAGTAATTCAGCATTGTTAAAGTGGGGCGAGGGTTTATTATAGGGAGTAACTGATAGTGAGGATGAGTATAGTAGAGCTATATCACCCCCTTTTTTATGAGATCTGTCTTTTCTAATAATAGAATAGTTGGGTGGGATTATTTCAGAGTCTTTTATGTGGGGTTTTAATCATGTTTCAGAGATGGATAGGATGTCAGGTTTGTTGTGTGTGAGCCAGGCATGCAGGTTTGGAATTTTGTTGACTATGCTTTGGGAGTTTAGAGCAGTAAACAATATGGACTTATTAGTAGTTTTTGAGGAGGGGGGGACCTGGGTTAGGATGGATATCTCCTGATTGTAGACTGGTAATTGGGTATAGGGTGAAGTTAGGGAGGTAACTTGAGAGTTTAGAGTATACATTGGACTCAATTATGATACTGGAAGACCTTCTAGTAATTATGGGAGTGAAATATCTATGTGAGGTAAGAAGTTTATATTGAAAAAATAGATGGATAATTATAGGATATAGGTGTGGTGAAATTGGCGTGTGTGAGTGTTGGAGATGTATGTTCAGATGGTTAGTTGTGTGGAAGGGTTGGGAATAATAGATAATATTGGGATGGGTAAGGTGGAAAATATAGGAACTCAGTAGGAGTAATAGTAGTAGAAAGGAGATGTATATAGGTTTTTCAAGCATAATGTAATGAGGTTGTTAAGAGTTGTTATGTAGTTACTAAGCTGTTTGAAAATGCAAGAGTGATTATATTTATTTTGGAGCAGGAAAGGATTATAAAATTAAAGAAAGTAGTGGGGAACAGAGTATTGTTTGTTGTGGTGATGGTATTGGGGTGTTTGTTAGTGATGTGATTAGAGGTGAGAGTGGGTGGGGTAAGGGAAGTGATTAGAGGTGAGAGTTGGTGGGGTAAGGGAATGGGTGGTTCCAGGAAGAGAGAGCTTGATTGGATAATTTGAGTGGCAGGTGTGGTTTGTAGAGGATAAAGGTAGAGGTGCTGGGGGCGGGTGAGATTTGGGGGCAGGGTAGGGGAGCGGAGTGAGCCTGTAGGGCGAACGGAGCAGGTTCAGCCAAGGAAGGCAAGGGAAGATCAAGAACCTATCAGTAGAGTGAGGAGTGCAACAGGTAAGTACAGGGGACAGGGGTATAGTTGGATAGAGTGGGCTACAGTGATTTAAGAGAGGAAAGTAAGATTAGGGCTTTGGTGTTTTAACGGGAAGAAGGTAAAGATTAAGCAGAATACAAGAGAGTTATTAGGGTGGAAATAGATTAGTGAGGAGAGGGCACCATCTAGTGGCCAGATGCTGAGATGCAACTGTGCTCCACAGAGGCTATGTAAGGGGTAGATTGAATAAGGAGAGGAGGAAGAGGACAGTGTAGGTCAAGGGAGCTGGGAGAGGAGGAAGGATGGCTGTACAGAAAGTAGAGGAAGGGTTGACTGCTGGCTTCTTGGCAGGGAAGCATTCACAACACCTAGCAGGGCTAAATAACTATAGTAGAGTAGGTTTAGCAGAATAGAACTCCTTCCTACCTTCCTCTTCAGAATAGAACTCCTTCCTACCATTTGCACAGCAATATTAGATTGAAAGGTTGGCATAATACTTAAGGTATTTACCTTACAGACATAAGGTATTGGGTTTGATCTCTATGTGGGGTAACTGACTAGGCTTAAAACAGTCCACATGGGCAGTAGCCTAGTACCGATCTATGAACCTATGTGTGCTCTGAATGCTTTTTCAAGCAGTTTCCAATAAGACTTTTTCAAACTGTCAGCTGTTCTAAGATTGTGATTATTTATTGGACCTGTTACCTCTACATTAACTGCCATGACCTCTGTAGCAACACAGACATATATTTGCATATGATTCCCTCCCTCCCTTTTGTTTCTCTTCGTTCTCTTCCACCATGCCACTTTCCTAAACACTCTTCTGCTTGCCTCCATCCTTTCTATCAAATGATTCTCTTTCCTCTGCCAATTTTCCTGATCCTTTTCTGATTTCTTATTTATCATGAAACAGATCCCTTCATTCTTTAGACCATACCTTTTCCAGAAAATACACAAGTTGTTGTATATTCATTTCCCCGTCTGATTTTCCTTAGTATTTATTTAAATATTATACCTACATCTTCACCCCACATTCCTTAGACTTTGCTCCTGCCCTGTTCTGTTTGGTAGCACCTTTTTTGTATGCTCTGAATTTCTAATGCTTCTCTGTTGCGGTATCAAGCTCACTGACAGACAGCCTCCCTATATACAAAATGAATCCACAATGCGTTTTCAGTGTCATTTCTGTCCCTTTCTTAGTTTAGTTAGAGCTAAAGAACAGCTTGCAATGCTAGTGTGTTTCTTGTGGTGTATTTGATGATGATCTGTACTTCTACTTATATCTATGTTATTAAAACTGCCCTAATTTTATGCTAGGAATATCCCTCATTTTTGACTCAATATTTTTTCTAATTGTTGGCAATCATCTGGAATATTTTCACTCTATACTGTTTTAATATTTGATATAATACTTTCATACCCAAACAAACAACAGTGTGTTAATATGTATGAGGTATGTTTTTAGTTTTCTCCGATAAGTGCAAAAGTGGAGAAGGGAGAAAAGTGAATGACTGTTTAAAAAGATATTAGAGGTGAGACCGAGATCAAGGTGGTACATTTAATGACTATAACTGTTTGTAATACTCAATAAAAATAACATCCTGATATTTAGAAAGTTTTGAGAAAGTTACAGAAAAGTGAGCATAGTTGTTAAGGAAATTTAAACTTTATAGCTACACAGTAATTTTTCTAAACATAATATAGTCTGAACAATATCCTTGTATTCTATCAACTTTTTAAATAACACAAAAAGATAAAGGACTGGATTCCAGAACAATGGAGTAACAAGAGCAGACATCACATCTCACCTCCTGGAATGACAACATCCCAGAGATGGGATTTGCACAATTGAATATCTTGCAGCAAGATATTCAGTTGAATGAATTCTTGCTATGGCCAGATGAGGCAACGAGACAATAAGATTATGTAACAGTATATCTTAATGTATCTCGGGTATTTTGAGCATAGCTCAAAACATGATTCAGAACTCGACAGGACTGCTGAATCTAACTGAAGTTGTTTGTCCAGTGCAGCATCTCCGTCTGCATGTCAAACCTGGTATTGCAGGTGGAGTCAGCAAGAGGCAGTGGTCATCTGTGCATCACCTAGTAAACCATTAGAGACCCTTTTGTACTCTATCTCCTATATCTCTGCAAGTCTAATAGCTCCACAAATACCAGAACCAAGAACTTAAATCTTCACTATCAGATAAACAGACTGCAGTGAACAGATAGATTCATTATACCGTACCTCCCCCACTTCTGGAATAAAATTCTGCAGTCTAAGCAAAGTGACATATTATTTTCCCTTATATGGAACCTGGTTGATTGAATGGATATCCACAAATGTACCCCATAGGTTCATACTAGGCTATCTGCCCTAGGGCATTTATAAGCCTAGCCAGAGTGTGTGTGGCTTTCGCCACCCCTTGGAATGAGAATAATATGCCCATTTAGAGTTTAGTTTACTGTGCCTCTGTCTAGTAGTGACACAGAGATGACCCCCGGGGTAAACCTACGATCTCCCATCCACTCATCAAGATTTCTCTTGAAGAGAGTCAGTGAGGGGCTCTGCCTAACATGGACTAGGATTCTGTTCCAGAGTGTAGGGAGCCTCTGGGTTATGAATCTGTCCCTCCAGCACGTCCTATTTATTTCTGTGTTGATGTTCAAATCTCTCGCTCTCGTGGCTCTGGTGGATTTGGATTTTCTGAGGTGGAGCATGTCCATTAATTCCTGATTGGACATGGCCTTGTACGTCAGGCATAGATCGCCTCTGAGTAGGCGGTATGCGACTGAATAGAGCTGGAGTTTCTTCAGCCAGGCAGCATATGACATATGTTTGAGACCCTTGATCCTCTTGGTGAGGTACTTTTGGGGTCTTTCTAACTGCTGCAGATGTCGGGTAAGGTACATCCCAAATGGGGTATTGTACTCAATTATGGGCCTGATAAGGGAAGAGTATAGGGGCACAATGACCTCTCTTGATCTAGATGTGAATCCTTTCATGATAAGGTGGGTAATATAGAAGGTTTTCCTAACCACCTTGGCAATGTGAGTGTCAAATGAGAGGTTACTGTCAACTTAGGTCTCTAGGTCCCTGATTACTTCTTCCGTACTTAATGGATTACCACCTATGTGGTAATTTGTGGGTACTTTGTTTTTCCCAAAGGGTATGACTATACATTTTTTGGCGTTCAGTTTAAGGCCATGGCTCTGGCACCAGTTATCCGTTTCTATGAGGCCTTTCTGAAGGATGCTTGTGTCCACTGGAGTATCAATTATGGCGCCCAGTTTGCAGTCATCTGCGAACTTTGTCAACCACAATCCTCCTATGTTTGCTTGCACCTCGGAAAAATAAATGTCGAACAAGAGGGGTCCCTGGACCGAGCCCTGTATGACACCGCTTGTGACTGGCTTAGAGTCTGACATGGCTCCAGCAATTCTGACCTTGTGGGTTCTGTCCTTGAGCCAGTTTGCAACCCATCTTATGACATATGGGTTTACATTTAAGCTGGTGAGCTTGTCTATGATGCCCAAGTGGGGTATTGTGTCGAAGGCTTTTGCAAGATCAAGGTAGGCTGTGTGAACTGCCTTACCCTCATCAATGGCCTTAGTGACCATTTCAAAAAGTCGACCAGGTTCAAAAGGCAGGATCTGCCCTTGACAAAGCCGAATTGGGTAGGATCCAGTGTCTGTAGGTCCCCAATGTCTTTGTTTATGAGTTCCATAATGATCCTCTCCATAGCTTTGCAGACCAGGCTCATCAAGCTTATGGGGCGGTAATTTCCAGGGTCCGTAAAAGCACCTCCTTTGTGGAGTGGGACCACTGTTGCTGTACGCCATTCTTTGGGTACATATCCTGTAGTAAGTCTAAGATTAAACAGCAGCCTTATGTGCGGGTTTAGTTCCTCTTGGAGTTCATGTAGCACGCAACCCGGGACACAGTCTGGTCCCATTGATGCAGTGTTTTTAGCTTTGGAGAGGGCGGCTCTCACCTGGGCATCTGAGATGTCAGGGAGGCTACACTCTGCTGGGATAGATATTTCTCCTTTTGGGGGGGGGGAGAAATTTGCACTGAACCTGTCTGCCAGTATGTTGGCCATGTCTGTGGGTTCAGTGTATTTTTTGTCATTTTGGACTAACTCTGAGCATATCTTGGAGTTTCCACCCAGGTTTCTAACATAACTAAAGAAGGCCTTGTGATTGTCTTTAGTGTCTTTTGCGATTTTTCTCTCAAAGTTGGCCTTGGATGATTTTATGAGTGATCGTAGTTTTTTGCTAGTACTGATCAGAGATGCCTTCCCTTTTGGGGATTTTGCTCTGTCATATAGTAGCTTCCTCCTCCTGTTGTAAAGCTTGTTTATGGCTGGGGTCCACCAGACAGGACGCCTGCCTTTGGGGAAATGGGTCTTGGTTTTATTTGGGATTGCATGATCCATGCATTCTTGAAGGTGTCCGTAGAAAGCATTTATAATGGATTCAGTGGTGTGGGCTGTGGTTTCCACTGGCCCAGGGGCCTTGAAGGATACCACTTCAGTCTTAAGAAGTGTGAAGTCAGCTTTTGAGAAATTCTTCACTGTGGTCTTTTGTGCTGGGGGGGGCGGGATGTGGATTTCCAGTGAGATTAATTTATGGTCTGATCTCACCAATGAGGGGTATACTTCCGGTGTGGAGCATTGTGTCCCCATGTTTGTGATGATCAGGTCTAGTATATTATCTCCTCTTGTGGGAGTGGTGACTAGTTGTTCCATCGCATTTGAGTTTATGAATTCTAGGAACCTTTGGGCTAGGGTGTTGGGGCTTGAGTAATGCTCCCAGTCTATGTTTGGGTAGTTGAAGTCTCCCAATATGATGGTATTTGGAGAGACATTCATACTCTCCAGTGTCTTCAGGAAGGCTGAGTGGGGTCCCTGAGTTTGAGAGGGTTGTCTGTAGCATGCTACAAACTGTAAAGCAGTTTTGCCTATGGTTAGTTGCACATGGATGGTCTCCAATGCTTCGTGCATTGCCACTAACCTGGAGGTGTGGGTATCTTTGATGAATATGGATACGCCCCCTCCTTTTGTGGTTTGTTCCAAGTTTTGGGGCCGGAAAACATGATATGAGGTATACCCTGGTAGTGCTGGGGTGCTCTCAGGAGCCTTGAACCAGGTTTCAGTCACTGCACAGACATCGATGTTCTCCATACTGAGGAGGGCTTCGAGAGCGTGCATCTTGAGGTTTAGACTTCTGGCATTGAGCAGCATTACCCTTAGTTTTTTTCCACTCGTGTTTTCTAGGGAGGTAGGTTTGTCTTTTGAGCCTTGCCTAAAAAAGGCACTATGGGGGTGGCAAGAGCCTTGGCCAATATCCAGAAGCCCAGGGGTGACAGGTGCAAGCCGTCCCTTGCGAAGCAGCGTGGCTTGTCAAGCATGTCATCCCAAGCAGACAGACATTGGATCCCCTTAGAATGACACCAGTAATTGAGCCAATTGTTAAAGCTGATCATTTTGTCTTTGTACTGTGGCATTGTTCTTGGTGAGGGTAAGATGCTGCTCAGGGTCAGGGTCATACCGGCCTGGGCTACATAATCAGAGAGCTCCTCTATGTCTCTTTTCATGTAGTCCAGGGAGGTACGTCTCAGGTCATTCACACTGGCATGGACAATGACTGAGTCATATTTGTACTTGCTTTGGAGTGACCTGAGTGCTTGTGTTATGTGGCAGATTCTAGCGCCTGACAGGCAGCTTACTGTAACCTTTTCCTTGTTCAGTCTGGTGAGAGGGATGTCAGTGTGTCTAACTATGGAGTCACCTATTACAAGTGTATCAGGACCAGGACTACATGGCCTAAACCTCCTTGATAAAGAGAGTACAGCCTGAGAATTAATATTTTCAAGGCATTAATGGTTACGAGATAAAATTGCTTAATACCTACTATGAAACCTCTGAATCCTATAAATAGCTTAAAATACAAAAGCTTGCAGCTGCACTGTTACCATGGAGGAGGAAAGCCTGGTATTATCTAGGTGACCAGAGGTTGATTAGTGGCTTGGGAGCTTGATGATCCTGTTTCTGGAACAGGGTCCCCATCCATGTGAAGCAGAGTTCCTCCCTAACTCAATTCAAGAACAACTTAGACAATTGGATGGGGAACAAGAAATTAATCCTGGTTTGGCACCTATGTCTCTAATGGACACAGGGAATCTGTAAATGTGTCATCTCCCAGGCCCCTGCTTGTAAATGTTTCATCTCCCATACTCCTTCGTACACTTAACTGGGGTACCAGAACTTGTCTAAGATTTGGGACGCATGGCTAGGCTTAACAAGGCCCTTGTGGTTGTTAGCCTAGTAAATATCTATGGACAGATGAACCTATGATGGGGAGGTGAGGCTTGCCTATGATGGGGGAAACAAGCACACTTGGTGGAGATCTCATTTGAACTTTCGCAGAGGTCAGAGTTCACAGTGACAGACCACTAGGCTGAATTTGTGGAAGGGTTAGGAGGTGGGTAACACTAAGGGATTGTTGTGGGTCACATCCTCAAACTACTCGTGATTGACTGCTTTCATGGATAACAAACATCAGCATGCTGGGCGGGGCAGAGGAGATAGACTCTGTTCACAGGCCAGCACAGACATGATGGCTCCTACATCAGCATGCTGGGCGGGGCAGAGGAGATAGACTCTGTTCACAGGCCAGCACAGACATGATGGCTCCTACATCAGCATGCTGGGCGGGGCAGAGGAGATAGACTCTGTTCACAGGCCAGCACAGACATGATGGCTCCTACATCAGCATGCTGGGCGGGGCAGAGGAGATAGACTCTGTTCACAGGCCAGCACAGACATGATGGCTCCTACATCAGCATGCTGGGTGGGGCAGAGGAGATAGACTCTGTTCACAGGCCAGCACAGACATGATGGCTCCTACATCAGCATGCTGGGCGGGGCAGAGGAGATAGACTCTGTTCACAGGCCAGCACAGACATGATGGCTCCTACATCAGCATGCTGGGTGGGGCAGAGGAGATAGACTCTGTTCACAGGCCAGCACAGACATGATGGCTCCTACATCAGCATGCTGGGCGGGGCAGAGGAGATAGACTCTGTTCACAGGCCAGCACAGACATGATGGCTCCTACATCAGCATGCTGGGTGGGGCAGAGGAGATAGACTCTGTTCACAGGCCAGCACAGACATGATGGCTCCTACATCAGCATGCTGGGTGGGGCAGAGGAGATAGACTCTGTTCACAGGCCAGCACAGACATGATGGCTCCTACATCAGCATGCTGGGCGGGGCAGAGGAGATAGACTCTGTTCACAGGCCAGCACAGACATGATGGCTCCTACATCAGCATGCTGGGTGGGGCAGAGGAGATAGACTCTGTTCACAGGCCAGCACAGACATGATGGCTCCTACATCAGCATGCTGGGCGGGGCAGAGGAGATAGACTCTGTTCACAGGCCAGCACAGACATGATGGCTCCTACATCAGCATGCTGGGTGGGGCAGAGGAGATAGACTCTGTTCACAGGCCAGCACAGACATGATGGCTCCTACATCAGCATGCTGGGCAGGGCAGAGGAGATAGACTCTGTTCACAGGCCAGCACAGACATGATGGCTCCTACATCAGCATGCTGGGTGGGGCAGAGGAGATAGACTCTGTTCACAGGCCAGCACAGACATGATGGCTCCTACATCAGCATGCTGGGCGGGGCAGAGGAGATAGACTCTGTTCACAGGCCAGCACAGACATGATGGCTCCTACATCAGCATGCTGGGTGGGGCAGAGGAGATAGACTCTGTTCACAGGCCAGCACAGACATGATGGCTCCTACATCAGCATGCTGGGTGGGCAGAGGAGATAGACTCTGTTCACAGGCCAGCACAGACATGATGGCTCCTACATCAGCATGCTGGGTGGGGCAGAGGAGATAGACTCTGTTCACAGGCCAGCACAGACATGATGGCTCCTACATCAGCATGCTGGGTGGGGCAGAGGAGATAGACTCTGTTCACAGGCCAGCACAGACATGATGGCTCCTACATCAGCATGCTGGGCAGGGCAGAGGAGATAGACTCTGTTCACAGGCCAGCACAGACATGATGGCTCCTACATCAGCATGCTGGGTGGGGCAGAGGAGATAGACTCTGTTCACAGGCCAGCACAGACATGATGGCTCCTACATCAGCATGCTGGGTGGGGCAGAGGAGATAGACTCTGTTCACAGGCCAGCACAGACATGATGGCTCCTACATCAGCATGCTGGGTGGGGCAGAGGAGATAGACTCTGTTCACAGGCCAGCACAGACATGATGGCTCCTACATCAGCATGCTGGGCGGGGCAGAGGAGATAGACTCTGTTCACAGGCCAGCACAGACATGATGGCTCCTACATCAGCATGCTGGGCGGGGCAGAGGAGATAGACTCTGTTCACAGGCCAGCACAGACATGATGGCTCCTACATCAGCATGCTGGGTGGGGCAGAGGAGATAGACTCTGTTCACAGGCCAGCACAGACATGATGGCTCCTACATCAGCATGCTGGGTGGGGCAGAGGAGATAGACTCTGTTCACAGGCCAGCACAGACATGATGGCTCCTACATCAGCATGCTGGGCAGGGCAGAGGAGATAGACTCTGTTCACAGGCCAGCACAGACATGATGGCTCCTACATCAGCATGCTGGGCGGGGCAGAGGAGATAGACTCTGTTCACAGGCCAGCACAGACATGATGGCTCCTACATCAGCATGCTGGGTGGGGCAGAGGAGATAGACTCTGTTCACAGGCCAGCACAGACATGATGGCTCCTACATCAGCATGCTGGGTGGGGCAGAGGAGATAGACTCTGTTCACAGGCCAGCACAGACATGATGGCTCCTACATCAGCATGCTGGGTGGGGCAGAGGAGATAGACTCTGTTCACAGGCCAGCACAGACATGATGGCTCCTACATCAGCATGCTGGGCGGGGCAGAGGAGATAGACTCTGTTCACAGGCCAGCACAGACATGATGGCTCCTACATCAGCATGCTGGGTGGGGCAGAGGAGATAGACTCTGTTCACAGGCCAGCACAGACATGATGGCTCCTACATCAGCATGCTGGGTGGGGCAGAGGAGATAGACTCTGTTCACAGGCCAGCACAGACATGATGGCTCCTACATCAGCATGCTGGGTGGGGCAGAGGAGATAGACTCTGTTCACAGGCCAGCACAGACATGATGGCTCCTACATCAGCATGCTGGGTGGGCAGAGGAGATAGACTCTGTTCACAGGCCAGCACAGACATGATGGCTCCTACATCAGCATGCTGGGCAGGGCAGAGGAGATAGACTCTGTTCACAGGCCAGCACAGACATGATGGCTCCTACATCAGCATGCTGGGTGGGGCAGAGGAGATAGACTCTGTTCACAGGCCAGCACAGACATGATGGCTCCTACATCAGCATGCTGGGTGGGGCAGAGGAGATAGACTCTGTTCACAGGCCAGCACAGACATGATGGCTCCTACATCAGCATGCTGGGCGGGGCAGAGGAGATAGACTCTGTTCACAGGCCAGCACAGACATGATGGCTCCTACATCAGCATGCTGGGTGGGGCAGAGGAGATAGACTCTGTTCACAGGCCAGCACAGACATGATGGCTCCTACATCAGCATGCTGGGCAGGGCAGAGGAGATAGACTCTGTTCACAGGCCAGCACAGACATGATGGCTCCTACATCAGCATGCTGGGTGGGGCAGAGGAGATAGACTCTGTTCACAGGCCAGCACAGACATGATGGCTCCTACATCAGCATGCTGGGTGGGGCAGAGGAGATAGACTCTGTTCACAGGCCAGCACAGACATGATGGCTCCTACATCAGCATGCTGGGCGGGGCAGAGGAGATAGACTCTGTTCACAGGCCAGCACAGACATGATGGCTCCTACATCAGCATGCTGGGTGGGGCAGAGGAGATAGACTCTGTTCACAGGCCAGCACAGACATGATGGCTCCTACATCAGCATGCTGGGTGGGGCAGAGGAGATAGACTCTGTTCACAGGCCAGCACAGACATGATGGCTCCTACATCAGCATGCTGGGCGGGGCAGAGGAGATAGACTCTGTTCACAGGCCAGCACAGACATGATGGCTCCTACATCAGCATGCTGGGCGGGGCAGAGGAGATAGACTCTGTTCACAGGCCAGCACAGACATGATGGCTCCTACATCAGCATGCTGGGCGGGGCAGAGGAGATAGACTCTGTTCACAGGCCAGCACAGACATGATGGCTCCTACATCAGCATGCTGGGTGGGGCAGAGGAGATAGACTCTGTTCACAGGCCAGCACAGACATGATGGCTCCTACATCAGCATGCTGGGCGGGGCAGAGGAGATAGACTCTGTTCACAGGCCAGCACAGACATGATGGCTCCTACATCAGCATGCTGGGCGGGGCAGAGGAGATAGACTCTGTTCACAGGCCAGCACAGACATGATGGCTCCTACATCAGCATGCTGGGCAGGGCAGAGGAGATAGACTCTGTTCACAGGCCAGCACAGACATGATGGCTCCTACATCAGCATGCTGGGTGGGGCAGAGGAGATAGACTCTGTTCACAGGCCAGCACAGACATGATGGCTCCTACATCAGCATGCTGGGTGGGGCAGAGGAGATAGACTCTGTTCACAGGCCAGCACAGACATGATGGCTCCTACATCAGCATGCTGGGTGGGGCAGAGGAGATAGACTCTGTTCACAGGCCAGCACAGACATGATGGCTCCTACATCAGCATGCTGGGCGGGGCAGAGGAGATAGACTCTGTTCACAGGCCAGCACAGACATGATGGCTCCTACATCAGCATGCTGGGCGGGGCAGAGGAGATAGACTCTGTTCACAGGCCAGCACAGACATGATGGCTCCTACATCAGCATGCTGGGCGGGGCAGAGGAGATAGACTCTGTTCACAGGCCAGCACAGACATGATGGCTCCTACATCAGCATGCTGGGCAGGGCAGAGGAGATAGACTCTGTTCACAGGCCAGCACAGACATGATGGCTCCTACATCAGCATGCTGGGCGGGGCAGAGGAGATAGACTCTGTTCACAGGCCAGCACAGACATGATGGCTCCTACATCAGCATGCTGGGTGGGGCAGAGGAGATAGACTCTGTTCACAGGCCAGCACAGACATGATGGCTCCTACATCAGCATGCTGGGTGGGGCAGAGGAGATAGACTCTGTTCACAGGCCAGCACAGACATGATGGCTCCTACATCAGCATGCTGGGCGGGCAGAGGAGATAGACTCTGTTCACAGGCCAGCACAGACATGATGGCTCCTACATCAGCATGCTGGGTGGGGCAGAGGAGATAGACTCTGTTCACAGGCCAGCACAGACATGATGGCTCCTACATCAGCATGCTGGGTGGGGCAGAGGAGATAGACTCTGTTCACAGGCCAGCACAGACATGATGGCTCCTACATCAGCATGCTGGGTGGGGCAGAGGAGATAGACTCTGTTCACAGGCCAGCACAGACATGATGGCTCCTACATCAGCATGCTGGGCGGGGCAGAGGAGATAGACTCTGTTCACAGGCCAGCACAGACATGATGGCTCCTACATCAGCATGCTGGGTGGGGCAGAGGAGATAGACTCTGTTCACAGGCCAGCACAGACATGATGGCTCCTACATCAGCATGCTGGGCGGGGCAGAGGAGATAGACTCTGTTCACAGGCCAGCACAGACATGATGGCTCCTACATCAGCATGCTGGGCGGGGCAGAGGAGATAGACTCTGTTCACAGGCCAGCACAGACATGATGGCTCCTACATCAGCATGCTGGGCGGGCAGAGGAGATAGACTCTGTTCACAGGCCAGCACAGACATGATGGCTCCTACATCAGCATGCTGGGTGGGGCAGAGGAGATAGACTCTGTTCACAGGCCAGCACAGATATGATGGCTCCTTCTGTTCACAGGCCAGCACCGATATGATGGCTCCTACATCAGCATGCTGGGTGGGCAGAGGAGATAGACTCTGTTCACAGGATAGCACAGGCATGATGGCTCCTACATCAGCATGCTGGGTGGGGCAGAGGAGATAGACTCTGTTCACAGGCCAGCACAGACATGATGGCTCCTACATCAGCATGCTGGGTGGGGCAGATGAGATAGACTCTGTTCACAGGCCAGCACAGACATGATGGCTCCTACATCAGCATGCTGGGCAGGGCAGATGAGATAGACTCTGTTCACAGGCCAGCACAGACATGATGGCTCCTACATCAGCATGCTGGGTGGGGCAGAGGAGATAGACTCTGTTCACAGGCCAGCACAGACATGATGGCTCCTACATCAGCATGCTGGGATGGGCAGAGGAGATAGACTCTGTTCACAGGCCAGCACAGACATGATGGCTCCTAGATCGGCATGCTGGGCAGAGGAGATAGACTCCGTTCACAGGCCAGCACAGACATGATGGCTCCTACATCAGCATGCTGGGTGGGGCAGAGGAGATAGACTCTGTTCACAGGCCAGCACAGACATGATGGCTCCTACATCAGCATGCTGGGTGGGGCAGAGGAGATAGACTCTGTTCACAGGCCAGCACAGACATGATGGCTCCTACATCAGCATGCTGGGTGGGGCAGAGGAGATAGACTCTGTTCACAGGCCAGCACAGACATGATGGCTCCTACATCAGCATGCTGGGCGGGGCAGAGGAGATAGACTCTGTTCACAGGCCAGCACAGACATGATGGCTCCTACATCAGCATGCTGGGCGGGGCAGAGGAGATAGACTCTGTTCACAGGCCAGCACAGACATGATGGCTCCTACATCAGCATGCTGGGTGGGGCAGAGGAGATAGACTCTGTTCACAGGCCAGCACAGACATGATGGCTCCTACATCAGCATGCTGGGTGGGGCAGAGGAGATAGACTCTGTTCACAGGCCAGCACAGACATGATGGCTCCTACATCAGCATGCTGGGTGGGGCAGAGGAGATAGACTCTGTTCACAGGCCAGCACAGACATGATGGCTCCTACATCAGCATGCTGGGTGGGGCAGAGGAGATAGACTCTGTTCACAGGCCAGCACAGACATGATGGCTCCTACATCAGCATGCTGGGCAGGGCAGAGGAGATAGACTCTGTTCACAGGCCAGCACAGACATGATGGCTCCTACATCAGCATGCTGGGTGGGGCAGAGGAGATAGACTCTGTTCACAGGCCAGCACAGACATGATGGCTCCTACATCAGCATGCTGGGCAGGGCAGAGGAGATAGACTCTGTTCACAGGCCAGCACAGACATGATGGCTCCTACATCAGCATGCTGGGCGGGGCAGAGGAGATAGACTCTGTTCACAGGCCAGCACAGACATGATGGCTCCTACATCAGCATGCTGGGCGGGGCAGAGGAGATAGACTCTGTTCACAGGCCAGCACAGACATGATGGCTCCTACATCAGCATGCTGGGCAGGGCAGAGGAGATAGACTCTGTTCACAGGCCAGCACAGACATGATGGCTCCTACATCAGCATGCTGGGGGGGCAGAGGAGATAGACTCTGTTCACAGGCCAGCACAGACATGATGGCTCCTACATCAGCATGCTGGGTGGGGCAGAGGAGATAGACTCTGTTCACAGGCCAGCACAGACATGATGGCTCCTACATCAGCATGCTGGGCGGGCAGAGGAGATAGACTCTGTTCACAGGCCAGCACAGACATGATGGCTCCTACATCAGCATGCTGGGTGGGGCAGAGGAGATAGACTCTGTTCACAGGCCAGCACAGACATGATGGCTCCTACATCAGCATGCTGGGTGGGGCAGAGGAGATAGACTCTGTTCACAGGCCAGCACAGACATGATGGCTCCTACATCAGCATGCTGGGCGGGGCAGAGGAGATAGACTCTGTTCACAGGCCAGCACAGACATGATGGCTCCTACATCAGCATGCTGGGCGGGGCAGAGGAGATAGACTCTGTTCACAGGCCAGCACAGACATGATGGCTCCTACATCAGCATGCTGGGTGGGGCAGAGGAGATAGACTCTGTTCACAGGCCAGCACAGACATGATGGCTCCTACATCAGCATGCTGGGTGGGGCAGAGGAGATAGACTCTGTTCACAGGCCAGCACAGACATGATGGCTCCTACATCAGCATGCTGGGTGGGGCAGAGGAGATAGACTCTGTTCACAGGCCAGCACAGACATGATGGCTCC
>NC_056747.1:1350555465-1350722965 GCF_019279795.1 Protopterus annectens
ATAAGTGAATTGATCCTTCACTGACCCTTTTCAGGCATAAAATGAGCCCCAAAGGTAAACAGTAATGCAATACATATAAAGAGTTTTTAGCGTACACAGTCATCTAACATTCACTGTGTGGATGAGAGGAACCCAGAGTACTTCCAGGGCTGCAACACTGGGATTCAGGCTTATAGACTGCAAGACATTTCCCTGCAAGGACAATTGGAAGGATATACATCTCAGACTTTCATTTCTGCTGTAGAGACACATAGCTGTGGCAAATACAACATGTAGGCTCACTTGCTTTCTATAGGGCAACACCTGGTGTGTCCTACCTTTTCCCCCCTCTGACTTTAACTGGACAATGGGGTTAGGTAGAAGGATTGGCAGTGGCTGTACAGAATAATGTTAGCCATGGAGCTTTTTCCTATTCATTTAACTATTTCATATTTCCTTACTAAGGAAGGAGATTGGTCAACAGACCCTTTTCATCCATGACACAAGCTCAGTTAAGCTAATAATAGCATGGTGATTCACAAGCTCGTTTTATAAATACAAAGACAGACAGAAGATATCACGTTCATTACATGATACAAAAAGAGCTAACAAACATTCTACAGTTATAAATTGGCAAATGCACTTAATATCAACAACTAAGAACAATTACACTACAATACAGTCAGATAAACAATTTATATATACAATATGTACAATCATATTTTGCTGCTCAGTGAATAAAATCAATTGTTACATGTAATTATCACATGAATAAAATGAGTAGCTCTACAAGCTTCTTTTGGTCTTTTTTTTATCCAGTGGTATAGAATAGTTTTAGATGCAAGGCATGACTCATCTGTCTCAATTTGTCTTCCAGTTTGTCTAACAATCATTAATTGTGAAAACTCACTGCTGCGGAATTGTGTAGCACTGTCTTGAGTATTATTACCTGTGTAGGACTTACTCTTGTAACAATGTCTGCAGTAGCATTAGCTGTGCAGGACTTACTCATGTAACACTGTGTGGAGTAGCATTAGCTGTGCAGGACTTACTCATGTAACACTGTGTGAAGTAGCATTAGTGTGCAGGACTTACCCCTGTAACACTGTGTGCAGTAGCATTAGCTGTACAGGACTTACTCCTGTAACACTGTGTGGAGTAGCATTAGCTGTGCAGGACTTACTCCTGTAACACTGTGTGGAGTAGCATTAGCTGTGCAGGACTTACTCCTGTAACACTGTGTGGAGTAGCATTAGCTGTGCAGGACTTACTCCTGTAACACTGTGTGCAGTAGCATTAGCTGTGCAGGACTTACTCCTGTAACACTGTGTGAAGTAGCATTAGCTGTGTAGGACTTACTCCTGTAACACTGTGTGGAGTAGCATTAGCTGTGCAGGACTTACTCCTGTAACACTGTGTGGAGTAGCATTAGCTGTGTAGGACTTACTCCTGTAACACTGTGTGGAGCAGCATTAGCTGTGCAGGACTTACTCCTGTAACACTGTGTGCAGTAGCATTAGCTGTGCAGGACTTACTCCTGTAACACTGTGTAGAGCAGCATTAGCTGTACAGGACTTACTCCTGTAACACTGTGTGGAGTAGCATTAGCTGTGCAGGACTTACTCCTGTAACACTGTGTGGAGTAGCATTAGCTGTGCAGGACTTACTCCTGTAACACTGTGTGGAGTAGCATTAGCTGTGCAGGACTTACTCCTGTAACACTCTGTGCAGTAGTATTTGCTGTGCAGGACTTACTCTTGTAACATTGTGTGAGCAGCATTAGCTGTACAGGACTTACTCCTGTAACACTGTGTGGAGTAGCATTAGCTGTGAAGGACTTACTCCTGTAACACTGTGTGGAGTAGCATTAGCTGTGCAGGACTTACTCCTGTAACACTGTGTGGAGTAGCATTAGCTGTGCAGGACTCACTACTGTAACACTTTGTGAAGCAGCATTAGCTGTGCAGGACTTACTGATGTAACACTATGTGGAGTAGCATTAGCTGTGCAGGACTTACTTCTGTAACACTGTCTGGAGTAGCATTAGCTGTGCAAGACCCACTCCTGTAACACTGTGTGGGGTAGCATTAGCTGTGCAGGTCCCACTCCTGTAACACTGTGTGGGGTGGGATTAGCTGTGCAGATCTTACTCCTGTAACACTATGTGGGTAGCATTAGCTGTGCAGGACTTACTGCTGTAGCAGTTTGTGGAGTAGCCTTAGCTGTGCAGGACTTACTCCTGTAACTCTGTGTGCAGTAGCATTAGCTGTGCAGGACTTACTCCTGTAACACTGTGTGGAGTAACATTAGCTGTGCAGGACTTACTCCTGTAACACTGTGTGGAGTAACATTAGCTGTGCAGGACTTTCTACTGTAACAGTGTGTGGAGTAGTATTAGCTGTGCAGAACTTGCTCCTGTAACATGTGGACTAGCATTAGCTGTGCAGGATTTACTCCTGTAACACTGTGTGGAGTAGCATTAGCTGTGCAGGACTTACTCCTGTAACACTGTGTGGAGTAGCATTAGCTGTGCAGGACTTACTCCTGTAACACTGTGTGGGGTAGCATTAGCTGTGCAGGACTTACTCCTGTAACACTGTGTGGAGTGGCATTAGCTGTGCAGGACTTACTCCGGTAACAGTGTGTGGTGTAGTATTAGCTGTGCAGGACTTACTCCTGTAACACTGTGTGAAGTAGCATTAGCTGTGCAGGACTTACTCCTGTAACACTGTGTGGAGCAGCATTAGCTGTGCAGGACTTACTCATGTAGCACAGTGTGGAGTAGTATTAACTGTGCAGGGACTTACTCCTGTACCACTATGTGAAGTAGCATTAGCCGTCCAGGACTTACTCCTGTAACACTGTGTGAAGTACCATTAGCTGTGCAGGACTTACTCCTGTAACACTGTGTGCAGTAGCATTAGCTGTGCAGGACTTACTCTTGAAACACTGTGTGCAGTAGCATTAGCTGCACAGTACTTACTCCTGTAACACTGTGTGAGCAGCATTAGCTGTGAAAGACTTACTCCTGTAACACTGTGTGCAGCAGCATTAGCTGTGCAGGACTTACTGCTGTAACACTGTTGGAGTAGCATTAGCTGTGCAGGACTTACTCTTGTAACACTGTGTGGAGTAGCATTAGCTGTGCAGGACTTACTCCTGTAACACTGTGTGGAGTAGCATTGGCTGTGCAGGACTTTCTACTGTAACACTGCATGTGGTAGCATTAGCTCTGCAGGACTTACTCCTGTAGCAATGTGTGGAGTAGCATTAGCTTTGCAGGACTTACTCCCGTACCACTGAGTGCAGTAGCATTAGCTGTGCAGGACTTACTCCTGTAACACTGTGTGGAGTAGCATTAGCTGTGCAGGACTTACTCCTGTAACACTGTGTGGAGTAGCATTAGCTGTGCAGGACTTACTACTGTAGCAATGTGGGGAATAGCATTAGCTGTGCAGGACTTACTCCTGTAACACTGTGTGGAGTAGCGTTTGCAGGACTTACTCCTGTAACACTGTGTGAGGAGCATTAGCTGTACAGAACTTACTCCTGTAACACTGTGTGGAGTAGCATTTGCAGGACTTACTCCTGTAACACTGTGTGGAGTAGCATTAGCTGTGCAGGACTTACTCCTGTAACACTGTGTGGAGTAGCATTAGCTGTACAGGACTTACTCCTGTAATACTGTGTGCAGTAGCATTAGCTGTACAGGACTTACTCATGTAACACTGTGTGGAGTAGCATTTGCAGGACTTACTCCTGTAACACCATGTATAGTAGCATTAGCTGTGCAGGACTTACTCCTGTTACACTGTGCAGAGCAGAATTAGCTGTGCAGGACTTACTCCTGTAACACTGTGTGGAGTAGCATTAGCTGTGCAGGACTTACTCCTGTAACACTCTGTGCAGTAGCATTAGCTGTGCAGGACTTACTCCTGTAACACTGTGTGGAGTAGCATTAGCTGTGCATGAGTTACTCCTGTAACACTGTGTGAAGTAGCATTAGCTGTGCAGGACTTACTCCTGTAACACTGTGTGGAGTAGCATTAGCTGTGCAGGACTTACTCCTGTAACACTGTGTGCAGTAGCATTAGCTGTGCAGGACTTACTCCTGTAACACTGTGTGGAGTAGCATTAGCTGTGCAGGACTTACTCCTGTAACACTGTGTGGAGTAGTATTAGCTGTGCAGGACTTGCTCCTGTAACACTGTGTGGAGTAGCATTAGCTGTGCAGGACTTACTCCTGTAACACTGTGTGGAGTAGCATTAGCTGTGCAGGACTTACTCCTGTAACACTGTGTGGAGTAGCATTAGCTGTGCAGGACTTACTCCTGTAACACTATGTGGGTTAGCATTAGCTGTGCAGGACATACTCCTGTTGCACTGTGTGGAGTAGCATTATCTGTACAGGATTTACTCATGTAACACTGTATGGGTAGCATTAGCTGTACAGGACTGACTCCCTTAACACTGTGTGCAGTGGCATTAGCTGTGCAGGACTTACTCCTGTAACACTGTGTGGAGGAGCATTAGCTGTGCATGACTTACTCCTGTAACACGGTGTGGAGTAGCATTAGCTGTGCAGGACTTACTCCTGTAACACTGTGTGGAGTAGCATTAGCTGTGTAGGACTTACTCCTGTAACACTGTGTGGAGGAGCATTAGCTGTGCAGGACTTACTCCTGTAACACTGTGTGGAGTAGCATTAGCTGTGCAGGACTTACTCCTGTAACACTCTGTGGAGTAGCATTAGCTGTGCAGGATTTACTCCTGTAACACTGTGTGGAGCATTAGCTGTGCAGGACTTACTCCTGTAACACTGTGTGGAGTAGCATTAGCTGTGCAGGACCAACTCCTGTAACACTGTGTGGATTAGCATTAGCTGTGTATGGCTTAATCTTGTAACACTGTGTGCAGTAGCATTAGCTGTGCAGGACTTACTACTGTATTACTGTGTAGAGTAGTATTCACTGTGCAGGACTTTCTCCTGTAACACTGTGTGAGTAGCATTAGCTGTGCAGGACTTACTCCTGCAACACTGGTTGGAGCACCATTAGCTGTGCATGACTTAGTCTTATAACACTGTGTAGAGTAGCATTAGCTGTGTAGGACTTACTCCTGTAACACTTTGTGAAGCAGCATTAGCTGTAAAGGACTTACTCCTGTAACACTGTGTGGAGTAGCATTAGCTGTGCAGGACTTACTCCTGTAACACTGTGTGGAGTAGCATTAGCTGTGCAGGACTTACTCCTGTAACACTGTGTGGAGTACCATTAGCTGTGCATGACATACTACTGTAACACTGTGTGCAGTAGCATTAGCTGTGCACGACTTACTCATGTAACACTCTTGGAGTAGCATTAGCTGTGCAGGACTTACTCCTGTAACACTGTGTGGAGTAGCATTAGCTATGCAGGACTTACTCCTGTAACACTGTGTGGAGTAGCATTAGCTGTGCAGGACTTACTCCTGTAACACTGTGTGGAGTAGCATTAGCTGTGCAGGACTTACTCTTGTAACACTGTGTGGAGTAGCATTAGCTGTGCAGGACTTACTCCTGTAACACTGTGTGGAGTAGCATTAGCTGTGCAGGACTTACTCCTGTAACACTGTGTGGAGTAGCATTAGCTGTACAGGACTTACTCCTGTAACACTGTGGAGTAGCATTAGCTGTGCAGGACTTACTCCTGTAACACTGTGTGGAGTAGCATTAGCTGTGTAGGACTTACTCCTGTAACACTGTGTGGAGTAGCATTAGCTGTGCAGGACTTACTCCTGTAACACTGTGTGCAGTAGCATTAGCTGTGCAGGACTTACTCCTGTAACACTGTGTGGAGTAGCATTAGCTGTGCAGGACTTACTCCTGTAACACTGTGTGTAGTAGCATTAGCTGTACAGGACTTACTCCTGTAACACTGTGTGGAGTAGCATTAGCTGTGCAGGACTTACTCCTGTAACACTGTGTGGAGTAGCATTAGCTGTTCAAGACTTACTCCTGTAACACTGTATGGAGTAGCATTAGCTGTGCAGTACTTACACCTGTAATACTGTTTGTAGTACCATTAGCTGTGTAGGACTTACTCCTGTAACACTGTGTGGAGTAGCATTAGCTGTGTAGGACTTACTCCTGTAACACTGTGTGGAGTAGCATTAGCTGTGCAGGACTTACTCCTGTAACACTGTGTGAAGTAGCATTAGCTGTGTAGGACTTACTCCTGTAACACTGTGTGGAGTGGCATTAGCTGTGCAGGACTTACTCCTGTAACACTGTGTGGAGTAGCATTAGCTGTGCAGGACTTACTCCTGTAACACTGTGTGGAGTAGCATTAGCTGTGCAGGACTTACTCCTGTAACACTGTGTGCAGTAGCATTAGCTGTACAGGACTTACTCCTGTAACACTGTGGAGTAGCATTAGCTGTGTAGGACTTACTCCTGTAACACTGTGTGGAGTAGCATTAGCTGTGTAGGACTTACTCCTGTAACACTGTGTGGAGTACCATTAGCTGTGCAGGACTTACTCCTGTAACACTGTGTGGAGTACCATAAGCTGTGCATGACTTGCTACTGTAACACTGTGTGCAGCAGCATTAGGTGTGCAGGACTTACTCCTATAACACTGTTGGAGTAGCATTAGCTGTGCAGGACTTACTCTTGTAACACTGTGTGGAGTAGCATTAGCTGTGCAGGACTTACTCCTGTAACACTGTGTGGAGTAGCATTAGCTGTGCAGGACTTACTCCTGTAACACTCTGTGGAGTAGCATTAGCTGTGCAGGATTTACTCCTGTAACACTGTGTGGAGCAGCATTAGCTGTGTAGGACTTACTTCTGTAACACTGTGTGCAGAAGCATTAGCTGTACAGGACTTACTCCTGTAACACTGTGGGGTAGCTATAGCTGTGAAGGACTTTCTCCTGTAACACTGTGTGGAGTAGCAATAGATGTGCAGGACTTAATTCCTGTAACACTGTGTGGAATAGCATAAGCTGTGTATGGCTTACTCTTGTAACACTGTGTGCAGTAGCATTAGCTGTGCAGGACTTACTCCTGTAACACTGTGTGGAGTAGCATTAGCTGTGCAGGACTTACTCCTGTAACACTGTGTGGAGTAGCATTAGCTGTGCAGGACTTACTCCTGTAACACTGTGTGGAGTAGCATTAGATATGTAGGACTTACTCCTGTAACACTTTGTGGAGTAGGATTTGCTGTGTAGGACTTACTTCCGTAACATTGTGTGGAGCAGCATTAGCTGTGCAGAACTTACTTCTGTAACACTGTGTGGAGTAGCATTAGCTGTGCAGGACTTTCTCCTGTAACACTGTGTGGAGTACCATTAGCTGTGCAGGACTTACTCCTGTAACACTGTGTGGAGTAGCATTAGCTGTGCAGGACTTACTCCTGTAACACTGTGTGGAGTAACGTTAGCTGTGCAGGACTTACTCCTGTAACACTGTGTGGAGTAGCATTAGCTGTGCAGGACTTTCTCCTGTAACACTGTGTAGGGTAGCATTAGCTGTGCAGGACTTACTCCTGTAACATTGAGTGGAGTAGCATTAGCTGTGCAGGACTTACTCCTGTAACATTGAGTGGAGTTGCATTAGCTGTGCAGGACTTACTCCTGTAACACTGTGTGGAGTAGCATTATCTGTGTAGGACTTACTCCTGTAACACTGTGTGGAGTAGCATTAGCTGTGCAGGACTTACTCCTGTAACACTGTGTGGAGTAGCATTAGCTGTGCAGGACTTACTCCTGTAACACTGTGTGGAGTAGCATTAGCTGTGCAGGACTTACTCCTGTAACACTGTGTGGAGTAGCATTAGCTGTGTAGGACTTACTCCTGTAACACTGTGTGGAGTAGCATTAGCTCTGTAGGACTTACTCCTGTAACACTGTGTGGAGGAGGATTAGCTGTGCAGGACTTACTCCTTTAGCACTGGGTGAAATAGCATTAGCTGTGCAGGACTTACTCCTGTAACACTGTGTGGAGTAGCATTATCTGTGTAGGACTTACTCCTGTAACACTGTGGGAAGTAGCATTAGCTTTGTAGGACTTACTCCTGTAACACTGTGTGGAGTAGCATTAGCTGTGCAGGACTTACTCCTGTAACACTGTGTGGAGTAGCATTAGCTGTGCAAGACTTACTCCTGTAACACTGTGTGGAGTAGCATTAGCTGTGCAAGACTTTCTCCTGTAACACTGTGTGGAGTAGCATTAGCTGTGCAGAACTTACTACTGTAACACTGTGTGCAGTAGCATTATCTTTGTAGGCCTTACTCCTGTACCACTGTATGAGTAGCATTAGCTGTACAGGACTTACTCCTGTAACACTGTGTGGAGTAGCATTAGCTGTGCAGGACTTACTCCTGTAACACTGTGTGGAGTAGCATTAGCTGTGCAGGACTTACTCCTGTAACACTGTGTGGAGTAGCATTAGCTGTGCAGGACTTACTCCTGTAACACTGTGTGGAGTAGCATTAGCTGTGCAGGACTTACTCCTGTAACACTGTGTGGAGTAGCATTAGCTGTACAGGACTTACTCCTGTAACACTGTGTGGAGTAGCATTAGCTGTGCAGGACTTACTCCTTTAGCACTGGGTGAAATAGCATTAGCTGTGCAGGACTTACTCCTGTAACACTGTGTGGAGTAGCATTAGATGTGCAGGACTTACTCCTGTAACACTGTGTGGAGTAGCATTAGCTGTGCAGGACTTACTCCTGTAACACTGTGTGCAGTAGCATTAGCTGTGCAGGACTTACTCCTGTAACACTGTGTGGAGTAGCATTAGCTGTGCAGGACTTTCTCCTGTAACACTGTGTGGAGTAGCATTAGCTGTGCAGGACTTACTCCTGTAACACTGTGTGGAGTAGCATTAGCTGTACAGGACTTACTCCTGTAACACTGTGTGGAGTAGCATTAGCTGTGTATGACTTACTCCTGTAACACTGTGTGGAGTGGCTTTAGCTGTGCAGGACTTACTCTGTAACACAGTGTGGAGCAGCATTAGCTGTGTAGGACTTTCTCCTGTAACACTGTGTGTGGTAGCATTAGCAGTGCAGGACTTACTCCTGTAACACTGTGTGGAGTAGCATTAGCTGTGCAGGACTTACTCCTGTAACACTGTGTGGAGTAGCATAAGCTATGCAGGACATACTCCTGTAGCACTGTGTGGAGTAGCAGTAGCTGTGCAGGACTTACTCCTGTAACACTGTGTAGAGTAGCATTAGCTGTGAGGACTTACTCCTGTAGCAATGTGGGGAATAGCATTAGCTGTGCAGGACTTACTCCTGTTACACTGTGTAGAGCAGAATTAGCTGTGCAGGACTTACTCTTGTAACACTGTGTGAAGTAGCATTAGCTGTACAGGACTTATTCCTGTAACACTGTGTGGAGTAGCATTAGCTGTGTAGGACTTACTCCTGTAACACTGTGTGGAGTAGCTTTAGCTGTGCAGGACTTACTCCTGTAATACTGTGTGCAGTAGCATTAGCTGTACAGGACTTACTCCTGTAACACTGTGTGGAGTAGCATTAGCTGTGCAGGACTTACTCCTGTAACACTGTGTGGAGTAGCATTAGCTGTGTAGGACTTACTGCTGTATTACTGTGTAGAGTAGTATTCGCTGTGCAGGACTTTTTCCTGTAACACTGTGTGGAGTAGCATTAGCTGTGCAGAACTTACTACTGTAACACTGTGTGGAGTACCATTAGCTGTGCAGGACTTACTCCTGAAAAACTGTGTGGAGTAGCATTAGCTGTGCAGAACTTACTCCTGTAACACTGTATGGAGTAGCATTAGCTGTTTAGGACTTATTCCTGTAACACTGTGTAGGGTAGCATTAGCTGTGTAGGACTTACTCCTGTAACACTGTGTGGAATAGCATTAGCTGTACAGGACATACTCCTGTAACACTGTTTGGAGTAGCAATAGATGTGCAGGACTTAATTCCTGTAACACTGTGTGGAGTAGCATTAGCTGGGTAGGACTTACTCCTGTAACACTGTGTGGAGTAGCAGTAGCTGTACAGGACTTACTCCTGTAACACTGTGGAGTAGCATTAGCTGTGTAGGACTTACTCCTGTAACACTGCGTGGAGTAGCATTAGCTGTGCAGGACTTACTCCTGTAACACTGTGTGCAGTAGCATTAGCTGTGCAGGACTTACTCCTGTAACACTGTGTGCAGTAGCATTAGCTGTGCAGGACTAACTCATGTAACACTGTTGAAGTAGCATTATCTGTGCAGTACTTACCCTTGTAATACTGTGTGGAGTAGCATTAGCTGTGCAGGACTTACTCCTGTAACACTGTGTTGAGTACCATTAGCTGTGCAGGACTTACTCCTGTAACACTGTGTGGAGTAGCATTAGCTGTGCAGGACTTACTCCTGTAACACTGTGTGGAGTAGCATTAGCTGTACAGGACTTACTCCTGTAACACTGTGTGGAGTAGCATTAGCTGTGGAGGACTTACTCCGGTAACACTGTGTGGATGAGCATTAGCTGTACAGGACTTACTCCTGTAACACTGTGTGGAGTACCATTACCTGTGCAAGACTTACTCCTGTAACACTGTGTGGAGTACCATTAGCTGTGCATGACTTACTACTGTAACACTGTCTGCAGTAGCATTAGCTCTACAGGACTTACTCCTGTAACACTGTGTGGAGTAGCATTAGCTGTGCAGGACTTACTCCTGTAACACTGTGTGGAGTAGCATTAGCTGTGTAGGACTTACTCCTGTAACACTGTGTGGAGTAGCATTAGCTGTGCAGGACTTACTCCTGTAACACTGTGTGGAGTAGCATTAGCTGTGCAGGACTTACTCCTGTAACACTGTGTGGAGTAGCATTAGCTGTGCAGGACTTACTCCTGTAACACTGTGTGCAGTAGCATTAGCTGTGCAGGACTTACTCCTGTAACACTGTGTGGAGTAGCATTAGCTGTGCAGGACTTACTCCTGTAACACTGTGTGGAGTAGCATTAGCTGTGCAGGACTTACTACTGTAACACTGTGTGGAGTAGCATTAGCTGTGCAGGACTTACTCCTGTAACACTGTGTGGAGTAGCATTAGCTGTGCAGGACTTACTCCTGTAACACTGTGTGGAGTAGCATTAGCTGTGCAGGACTTACTCCTGTAACATGTGGGCAGTAGCATTAGCTGTGCAGGACTTACTCCTGTAACACTGTGTGCAGTAGCATTAGCTGTACAGGACTTACTCCTGTAACACTGTGTGCAGTAGCATTAGCTGTACAGGACTTACTCCTGTAACACTGTGTGGAGTAGCATTAGCTGTGCAGGACTTACTCCTGTAACACTGTGTGGAGTAGCATTAGCTGTGCAGGACTTACTCCTGTAACATTGTGTGGAGCAGCATTAGCTGTGCAGGACTTACTCCTGTAACACAGTGTGGAGCAGCATTAGCTGTCCAGGAGGACTTACATTGTGTGCAGTAGCATTAGCTGCACAGTACATACTCTTGTAACACTGTGTGCAGTAGCATTAGCTGTGCAGGACTTACTCCTGTAACACTGTGTGGAGTAGCATTAGCTGTGCAGGACTTACTCCTGTAACACTGTGTGGAGTAGCATTAGCTGTGCAGGACTTACTCCTGTAACACTGTGTGCAGTAGCATTAGCTGTGCAGGACTTACTCCTGTAACACTGTGTGGAGTAGCATTAGCTGTGCAGGACTTACTCCTGTAACACTGTGTGCAGTAGCATTAGCTGTGCAGGACTTACTCCTGTAACACTGTGTGGAGTACCATTAGCTGTGCAGGACTTACTCCTGTAACACTGTGTGGAGTAGCATTAGCTGTGCAGGACTTACTCCTGTAACACTGTGTGGAGTAGCATTAGCTGTGCAGGACTTACTCCTGTAATACTGTGTGGAGTAGCATTATCTGTGCAGGACTTACTCCTGTAACACTGTGAGGAGTAGCATTAGCTGTGCAGGACTTACTCCTGTAACACTGTGTGGAGTAGCATTAGCTGTGCAGGACTTACTCCTGTAACACTGTGTGGAGTAGCATTAGCTGTGCAGGACTTACTCCTGTAACACTGTGTGCAGTAGCATTAGCTGTGCAGGACTTACTCCTGTAACACTGTGTGGAGTAGCATTAGCTGTGCAGGACTTACTCCTGTAACACTGTGTGGAGTAGCATTAGCTGTGCAGGACTTACTCATGTAACACTGTGTGTAGGAGCATTAGCTGTACAGGGCTTACTCCTGTAACACTGTGTGGAGTAGCATTAGCTGTGCAGGACTTACTCCTGTAACACTGTGTGAAGTAGCATTAGCTGTGTAAGACTTACTCCTGTAACACTGTCTGGAGTAGCATTAGCTGTGCAGGACTTACTCCTGTAACACTGTGTGCAGTAGCATTAGCTGTGCAGGACTTACTCCTGTAACACTGTGTGGAGTAGCATTAGCTGTGCAGGGCTTACTCCTGTAAGGCTGTGTGAAGTAGCATAAGCTATGCAGGACATACTCCTGTAACACTGTCTGAAGTAGCATTAGCTGTGTAGGACTTACTCCTGTAACACTGTGTGGAGCAGCATTAGCTTTGCAGGACATACTCCTGTAACACTGTGTGCAGTAGCATTAGCTGTGCAGGACTTACTCCTGTAACACTGTGTGCAGTAGCATTAGCTGTGCAGGACTTACTCCTGTAACACTGTGTGGAGTACCATTAGCTGTGCAGGACTTACTCCTGTAACACTGTGTGGAGTACCATTAGCTGTGCAGGACTTACTCCTGTAACACTGTGTGCAGTAGCATTAGCTGTGCAGGACTTACTCCTGTAACACTGTGTGGAGTAGCATTAGCTGTGCAGGACTTACTCCTGTAACACTGTGTGGAGCAGCATTAGCTGTGCAGGACTTACTCCTGTAACACTGTGTGGGGTAGCATTAGCTGTGCAGGACTTACTCCTGTAACACTGTGTGAAGTAGCATTTGCCGTGCAGGACTTACTCCTGTAACACCGTGTGGGGTAGCATTAGCTGTGCAGGACCTACTCCTGTAACACTGTGTGGAGTAGCATTAGCTGTGCAGGACTTACTCCTGTAACACTGTGTGGAGTAGCATTAGCTGTGCAGGACATACTCCTGTAACACTGTGTGCAGTAGCATTAGCTGTGCAGGACTTACTCCTGTAACACTGTGTGGAGTAGCATTAGCTGTGCAGGACTTACTCCTGTAACACTGTGTGGAGTAGCATTAGCTGTGCAGGACTTACTCCTGTAACACTGTGTGGAGTAGCATTAGCTGTGCAGGACTTACTCCTGTAACACTGTGTGCAGTAGCATTAGCTGTACAGGACTTACTCCTGTAACACTCTGTGAAGTAACATTAGCTGTGCAGTACTTACTCCTGTAACACTGTGTGGAATAGCATTAGCTGTACAGGACATACTCCTGTAACACTGTTTGGAGTAGCATTAGCTGTGCAGGACTTACTCCTGTAACACTGTGTGGAGTAGCATTAGCTGTGCAGGACTTACTCCTGTAACACTGCGTGGAGTCACATTAGCTGTGCAGGACTTACTCCTGTAACATTGTGTGGAGCAGCATTAGCTGTGCAGGACTTACTCCTGTAACACTGTGTGGAGTAGCATTAGCTGTGCAGGACTTACTCCTGTAACACTGTGTGCAGTAGCATTAGCTGCACAGTACATACTCTTGTAACATTGTGTGAGGAGCATTAGCTGTACAGAACTTACTCCTGTAACCCTGTGTGGGGTAGCATTAGCTGTGAAGGACTTACTCCTGTAACACTGTGGAGCAGCATTAGCTTTGCACTACATACTCCTGTAACACTGTGTGCAATATAATTAGCTGTGCAGGACTTACTCCTGTAACACTGCATGGAGTCACACTAGCTGTGCAGGACTTACTCCTGTAACACAGTGTGGAGCAGCATTAGCTGTGCAGGACTTACTCCTGTAACACTGTGTGGAGTAGCATTAGCTGTGCAGGACTTACTCCTGTAACACTGTGTGGAGCAGCATTAGCTGTGCAGGACTTACTCCTGTAACACTGTGTGCAGTAGCATTAGCTGTGCAGGACTTACTCCTGTAACACTGTGTGGAGTAGCATTAGCTGTGCAGGACATACTCCTGTAACACTGTGTGCAGTAGTATTAACTGTGTAGGACATACTGCTGTAACACTGTGTGGAGTAGCATTAGCTGTGAAGGACTTACTCCTGTAACACTGTGTGCAGTAGCATTAGCTGTGCAGGACTTACTCCTGTAACACTGTTTGGAGTAGCATTAGCTGTGCAGGACTTACTCCTGTAACACTGTGTGGAGTAGCATTAGCTGTGCAGGACTTACTCCTGTAACACTGTGTGGAGTAGCATTAGCTGTGCAGGACTTACTCCTGTAACACTGTGTGGAGTACCATTAGCTGTGCAGGACATACTCCTGTAACACTGTGTGCAGTAGCTTTAGGTGTGAAGGACTTACTCCTGTAACACTGTGTAGGATAGCATTAGCTGTGAAGGACTTACTCCTGTAACACTGTGTGGAGCAGCATTAGCTTTGCAGGACATACTCCTGTAACACTGTGTGCAGTAGTATTAACTGTGCAGGACATACTGCTGTAACTCTGTGTGCAGTAGCTTTAGCTGTGAAGGACTTACTCCTGTAACACTGTGTGGAGCAGCATTAGCTGTGCAGGACATACTCCTGTAACACTGTGTGCAGTAGCATTAGCTGTACAGGACTTACTCCTGTAACACTGTGTGGAGTACCATTAGCTGTGCATGACTTACTACTGTAACACTGTGTGCAGTAGCATTAGCTGTGCAGGACTTACTCCTGTAACACTGTGTGGAGTAGCATTAGCTGTGCAGGACTTACTCTTGTAACACTATGTGGAGTAGCATTAGCTGTGCAGGACTTACTCCTGTAACACTGTGTGGAGCAGCATTAGCTGTGTAGGACTTTCTCCTGTAACACTGTGTGGTAGCATTAGCTGTGCAGGACTTACTCCTGTAGCAATGTGTTGAATAGCATTAGCTATGCAGGACATACTCCTGTAACACTGTGTGGAGTAGCAGTAGCTGTGCAGGACTTACTCCTGTAACACTGTATGGAGTAGCATTAGCTGTTTAGGACTTATTCCTGTAACACTGTGGGGTAGGATTAGCTGTGTAAGACTTTCACCTGTAACACTGTGTGTTGTAGCATTAGCTGTGCAGGACATACTCCTGTAACACTGTGTGGAGTAGCAGTAGCTGTGCAGGACTTACTCCTGTAACACTGTGTAGAGTAGCATTAGCTGTGAGGACTTACTCCTGTAGCAATGTGGGGAATAGCATTAGCTGTACAGGACTTACTCCTGTTACACTGTGTAGAGCAGAATTAGCTGTGCAGGACTTACTCTTGTAACACTGTGTGAAGTAGCATTAGCTGTGTAGGACTTACTCCTGTAACACTGTGTGGAGTAGCTTTAGCTGTGCAGGACTTACTCCTGTAACACTATGTGCAGTAGCATTAGCTGTACAGGACTTACTCCTGTAACACTCTGTGGGATAGCATTAGCTGTGCAGGACATACTCCTGTTACACTGTGTGGAGTAGCATTATCTGTACAGGACTTACTCCTGTAACATTGTGTGGAGTAGCATTAGCTGTGCAGGACTTACTCCTGTAACACTGTGTGGAGTAGCATTATCTGTGTAGGACTTACTCCTGTACCACTGTGTGGAGTAGCATTAGCTGTGCAAGACTTTCTCCTGTAACACTGTGTGGAGTAGCATTAGCTGTGCAGAACTTACTACTGTAACACTGTGTGAAGTAGCATAAGCTATGCAGGACATACTCCTGTAACACTGTTTGAAGTAGCATTAGCTATGCAGGACATGCTCCTGTAACACTGTGTGCAGTAGCATTAGCTGTGTAGGACTTACTCCTGTAACACTGTGTGGAGTAGCATTAGCTGTGTAGGACTTACTCCTGTAACACTGTGTGCAGTAGCATTAGCTGTACAGGACTTACTCCTGTGACACTGTGTGGAGTAGTATTAGCTGTGCAGGACTTGCTCCTGTATTACTGTGTAGAGTAGTAGTCACTGTGCAGGCGTATTCCTATAAGACTGTGTGAAGTAGCATTAGCTGTACAAGACATACTCCTGTAACACTGTTTGGAGTAGCATTAGATATGTAGGACTTACTCCTGTAACACTGTGTGGAGTAGCATTAGCTGTGCAGGACTTTCTCCTGTAACACTGTGTGGAGTAACATTAGCTTTGCAGGACTTACTCCTGTAACACTGTGTGGGGTAGCATTAGCTGTGCAGGACCTACTCCTGTAACACTGTGTGGAGAAGCATTAGTAGTGCAGATCTTACTCCTTTAACACTGTGTGGAGTAGCATTAGCTGTGCAGGACTTACTCATGTAGCATAGTGTGGAGTAGTATTCACTGTGCAGGACTTACTCCTGTAAAACTATGTGAAGTAGCATTAGCTATGCAGGACTTACTCCTGTGACAGTGTGTGGAGTAACATTACCTCTGCAAGAGTAAATTCGTTAGCACCGTGTGGAGTAGTATTAGCAGTGCAGAACTTATTCCTGTATTACTTTCCGGAGTAGTATTCACTGTGCAGGACTTACTCCTGTAACACTATGTGAAGTAGCATTAGTTGTGCAGGACTTACTTCAGTAGCACTGCACAGTGTAAAATTGGTTTTGTATGAATTGCTCATGTAGCACTGTACTGAGTAAATCTGGCAGTAATGCACTTACTCCTGTAACACTGTATGCAGTAGCATTAGCTGTGCAGGACTTACTCCTGTAACACTGTGTGGAGCAGCATTAGTTGTGTAGGACTTACTCCTGTAACACTTTGTGGAGTACCATTAGCTGTGAAGGACTTACTCCTGTAACATTGTGTGAAGTACCATTAGCTGTGCAGGACTTACTCCTGTAACACTGTGTGGAGCAGCATTAGCTGTGCAGGACTTACTCCTGTAACACTGTGTGGAGCAGCATTAGCTGTCCAGGAGGACTTACGCTTGTATCACTGTGTGCAGTAGCATTAGCTGCACAGTACTTACTCTTGTAACATTGTGTGAGCAGCATTAGCTGTACAGGACTTACTCCTGTAACACTGTGTGAGCAGCATTAGCTGTACAGGACTTACTCCTGTAACACTGTGTGGAGCAGCATTAGCTTTGCAGGACATACTCCTGTAACACTGTGTGGAGCAGCATTAGCTTTGCAGGACATACTCCTGTAACACTGTGTGCAGTAGTATTAACTGTGCAGGACATACTGCTGTAACTCTGTGTGCAGTAGCTTTAGGTGTGAAGGACTTACTCGTGTAACACTGTCTTGAGCAGCATTAGCTGTGCAGGACATCCTCCTGTAACACTGTATGCAGTAGCATTAGCTGTGCAGGACTTACTCCTGTAACACTGTGTGGGGCAGCATTAGCTGTGTTGGACTTACTCCTGTAACACTTTGTGGAGTACCATTAGCTGTGAAGGACTTACTCCTGTAACACTGTGTAGGGTAGCATTAGCTGTGAAGGACTTACTCCTGTAACACTGTGTGGAGCAGCATTAGCTTTGCAGGACATACTCCTGTGACAGTGTGTGGGGTAGCATTAGCTTTGCAGGACATACTCCTGTAACACTGTGTGGAATAGCATTAGCTGGGTAGGACTTACTACTGTAACACTGTGTGAAGTAGTATTAAGTGTGTAGGACTTAATCCTGTAATACTGTGTGCAGTAGTATTAGCTGTACAGGACTTACTCATGTAACACTGTGTGAAGTAGAATGAACTGTACAGCACTTATTCCCATAACACTGTGTGGAGTAGCATTAGTGTGCAGGACATACTCCTGTAACACTGTGTGCAGTAGCATTAGCTGTACAGGACTTACTCCTGTAACACTGTGTGGAGTAGCATTAGCTGTCCAGGACTTACTCCTGCAGTACTGTATGGAGTAGAATTAGCTGTACAGGACTTACTCTTATAACACTGTGTAGAGTAGCATTAGCTGTGTAGGACTCACTACTGTAACACTTTGTGAAGTAGCATTAGCTGTGTAGGACTTACTCATGTAACACTATGTGGAGTGACATTAGCTGTGCAGTAGCATTAGCTGTGCAGGACTTACTCCTGTAACACTGAGTGCAGTAGCATTAGCTGTGCAGGACTTACTCCTGCAACACTGGTTGGAGCACCATTAGCTGTGCATGACTTACTCCAGTAACACTGTATGCAGTAGCATTAGCTATGTAGGACTAACTCCTATAGCACTGTGTGGAGTAGCATTGGCTGTGCATGACTTACTCCTGTAATACTGTGTGGAGTAGCATTAGCTATGCAGGACATACTCCTGTAACACTGTGTGCAGAAGAATTAGCAGTGCAGGACTTAGTCCTGTAACACTGTGTGGAGTAGCATTAGCAGTGTAGGACTTACTCCTGTAACACTGTGTGCAGTAGCATTAGCTGTACAGGACTTACTCTTGTAACACTGTGTGGAGTAGCATTAGCTGTGTAGGACTTACTTCTGTAACACTGTGTGCAGTAGCATTAGTTGTGCAGAACATACTCCTGTAACACTGTGTGCAGAAGCATTAGCTGTACAGGACTTACTCCTGTAACACTGTTGGGTAGCATTAGCTGTGAAGGACTTTCTCCTGTAACACTGTGTGGAGCAGCATTAGTTGTGCAGGACATACTCCTGTAACACTATGTGCAGGAGCATTAGCTCTACAGGACATACTTCTGTAACACTGTGTGGAGTAGCATTAGCTGTGCAGGGCTTACTCTCATAGCACTGTGTGCAGTAGAATTAGCTGTACAGGACTTAGTCCTGTAACACTAGGTAGAGTACCATTAGCTGTGCAGGACTTACTCCTGAAAAACTGTGTGGAGTAGCATTAGCTGTGCAGGACTTACTCCTGTAACACTGTGTGGAGTAGCATTAGCTGTGCAGGACTTACTCCTGTAACACTGTATGGAGTAGCATTAGCTGTTTAGGACTTATTCCTGTAACACTGTGGGGTGGGATTAGCTGTGTAAGACTTTCGCCTGTGTGTTGTAGCATTAGCTGTGCAGGACTTAGTCCTGTAAAACTGTCTGGAGTAACATTAGCTGTGCAGTACTTACTCCTGTAATACTGTTTGTAGTACCATTAGCTGTGTAGGACTTACTCCTGTAACACTGTGTGGGGCAGCATTAGCTGTGCACTACATACTCCTGTAACACTGTGTGCAGTAGCATTAGCTGTGCAGGACTTACTCCTGTAACACTATGTGGGGCAGCATTAGCTGTGTAGGACTTACTCCTGTAACACTTTGTGGAGTACCATTAGCTGTGAAGGACGTACTCCTGTAACATTGTGTGAAGTACCATTAGCTGTGCAGGACTTACTCCTGTAACACTGTGTGGAGTTGAATTAGCTGTGCAGGACTTACTCCTGTAACACTGTGTGGAGCAGCATTAGCTGTGCAAGACTTACTCCTGTAACACTGTGTGCAGTAGCATTAGCTATGCAGGACATACTCCTGTAACACTGTGTGGAGTCGCATTAGCTGTGCAGGACTTACTCCTGTAACACTGTGTGAGCAGCATTAGCTGTACAGGACTTACTCCTGTAACCCTGTGTGGGGTAGCATTAGCTGTGAAGGACTTACTCCTGTAACACTGTGTGGAGCAGCATTAGCTTTGCAGGACATACTCCTGTAACACTGTGTGCAGTAGCATTAGCTGTACAGGACTTACTCCTGTAACACTGTGTAGGGTACCATTAGCTGTGTAGGACTTACTCCTGTAACACTGTGTGGGGTAGCATTAGCTGTGAAGGACTTACTCCTGTAATACTATGTGGAGCAGCATTAGCTGTGCACTACATACTCCTGTAACAATGTGTACAGTAGCATTAGCTGGGCACTACATACTCCTGTAACACTGTGTGCAGTATAATTAGCTGTGCAGGACTTACTCCTGTAACACTGCGTGGAGTCACATTAGCTGTGCAGGACTTACTCCTGTAACACTGTGTGCAGTATAATTAGCTGTGCAGGACTTACTCCTGTAACACTGCGTGGAGTCACATTAGCTGTGCAGGACTTACTCCTGTAACATTGTGTGGAGCAGCATTAGCTGTGCAGGACTTACTCCTGTAACACTGTGTGGAGCAGCATTAGCTGTCCAGGAGGACTTACACTTGTAACACTGTGTGCAGTAGCATTAGCTGCACAGTACTTACTCTTGTAACACTGTGTGGAGTACCATTAGCTGTGTAGGACTTACTCCTGTAACACTGTGCAGAGTAGCATTAGCTGTGTAGGACTTACTCCTGTAACACTGTGTGCAGTAGCATTAGCTGTGCAGGACTTACACCTGTAACACTGTGTGCAGTAGCATTACCTGTGCAGGACTTACTCCTGTAACACTGTGTCGAGCAGCATTAGCTGTGCAGCAGTTACTCCTGTAACACTGTGTGGAGTACCATTAGCTGTGTAGGACTTTCTGCTGTAACACTTTGTGGGGTAGCATTAGCTGTGCAGGACTTACTCCTGTAGCAATATGTGGAATAGCATTAGCTATGCAGGACATTTAGACACCATATTAACAATGTCTTGGTTCACATTTGGCCTAGTTTGTGCACAAAACAGAAGTGACATTTAGACACCATGTTAACAATGTCTTGGTTCACATTTAGCCTAGTTCATACACAAAACAGAAGTGACATTTAGACACCATGTTAACAATGTCATGGTTGATGTTTGTCCGCCATACCGACATTTTGGCTCATTCTTCTCCTTTATTTCGACCTTGTTGACCTTTGTGTATTTGACATAGCACTTTATTTTATCTTCATTTTATTTATTTTATTTTATTTTATTTTATTTTTATTTTACAATTGCTTACTGGGAGAGTCCGACTGAGCATAAAGCCCTTTTTCAGCGGAGGCCTGGGGAGAAAAGCTCCATTGTTAGTAAACTATTTTGTTAGTGGAAAGAAAATTGTATAATACAATAAAGAAAAAAACAGTAACAGACATTCATAACGGTAAAAAGACTAGAACAGAATAAATTGGTCAGGTGGGAGACAAGACCAATAATCCTGTATAACAATGCTTCTAGAAGACAGTTCTACCAGTACTAGCAGGTAGTGACATTGTATACAATAATAGTGTAATTATGATACTTAGTTTTATATACAGGTAATATACAGGTAACATAGCAAACAAGACTTAAAATCTGATAGATATTAACAGTGAGAAAGAAAGAAACCAACATAAGGAAGTCATATGACTTAAATTCAATGCTCATTACATATGCAATTAAAATTTTAAAATCAGCTAGTTCCATGGTTTGGGCTACCCATGGTCGGTACATGTACAAGTCCAGGAATTGGTGAGGTGAGCTTTAATGTGATGCTTGAAGTATTTTAAGGTAGTTATAGTTCTAATTTCAAGTGGTAAGGCATTCCACAGTTTAGCAATGTAGTAGGAGTATAGGGAGTCACCTGAGCTATTTTCATTCCTGGTTACTTCAAGTAGAGATTTATTAGTGGATCTTAGTGGACGGGTACTTATATGGGGATTGAGGAGGCCTTGTAGAGCTGGTGTTTTATGGGGTTTATAGTACATTTGGTGGGCAGTAGAGAGTTGTGTGAGAATGAGTTGGTGGGAACATTCTTAACCAAGATAGTTGTCTTAGGGACTTACAATGATGGGTTCTAGGAGGACAGCTAGTGGCAAATTTAGCTATCTTATTATAGCAGACATCTAGCTTGCTTTTTAATTTGTTAACCAGGGTAGAAAGCTGATTCATGTGGTCCATGTTCAAGTTCTGCCTAGCCTAGAAATTACAAAAAAGAAAAGAAAGCTAAATAGTACAATAGGAGCAAATTAAATCTGAAATAAATAAGGAAAGATTAATAATATCTGACTATTAAACATGAGAGAGAAGGTAATATACAATAGTTTTTACAAAGATTACTTAAAAGTATGGCTATATTTGGTTACTATACAATATTTACAATAGTAACTTTAAAGGGACAATCCCAGGGATTTTTTGTTTTGATTCAGCCTTTGTTTATATTTCAGGTTTGCCTTTCTGAGCATGTTCACCTTTGGCTGAGGAGAGTGGGAGGTGGGGGAAGAGTGCCTGAAGGAAGTTTCAAAGGTGTTGGCCAAATTCCATCTCAAATTGCAGTTGTACTGACGACAGCACTCCCTGTGAGCCATTCATTAGTTTAATCTGTGCATTTTACCCATTGAGAAAAGTAGTCATTCAGGTATTTTATGACCTGACTGCTGCTGTTACTCTAGAAAGCACACCAGTAATGCAAGGCTTTTAAAACATTAGTGAACAGAGTTTTTTGTTTCTTTTATTTCATATTTTATTCTGTGGTAATTGTGAATCCTGGCAATCTACAATAACTTTATGGCATGGCTTCTGCCTATAGAAAGCATCTGAGTCAGGCAAGCAGTAGTGGAAACCATATTTTTCTTTCTTTCATGCTTTACTGTATTCTGATTTTTGAATACTAGCCTGATGTAGTGACTTTCTGACCTGCTGGTAATTCCATACATTAATAGACACATTCTTCTGTTCCTTTTTCAGCTTCTAGTTTGATATGTGCTGATTTCAGAATACTACCAGACAAATGCACTGTTTTTTATGAGTGGGCTGCTTGTACATCTGTAGAAGCATGAGTGATGCAACATTTAAAAATGAGTATAGACTGATGTCCCTTTTCTCTGGCACAGCTTTCTTTATTTCAGATTTGAGCCAGGCGCTGGGGCCATAGATCCCCAATCCAATGCAAGTTGGAGAGAAACACAAGTCCAAAGATTAGTTTATCCTGGGAGCTGAAACAAGACTGGAATGGTGGATTTACAGGATATTTAAGAGTAAAATGGCACTGTGAATGGGAATGAAGTGACATGTCAAAGTGGGCGTGGCTTCTGTCAGCTTAACTCAGACCCTAATTTTAAACAGTGAGATTGTCCCTCTAAGTGGTGAAGAAAGAAAGAAAGGAAGGGGGGTTGGAACACTTCTGCTCACTGCAGCGAAAGGAAGGGGGGTTGGAACACTTCTGCTCACTGCAGCGAAAGGAAGGGGGGTTGGAACACTTCTGCTCACTGCAGCGAAAGGAAGGGGGGTTGGAACACTTCTGCTCACTGCAGCGAAAGGAAGGGGGGTTGGAACACTTCTGCTCACTGCAGCGAAAGGAAGGGGGGTTGGAACACTTCTGCTCACTGCAGCGAAAGGAAGGGGGGTTGGAACACTTCTGCTCACTGCAGCGAAAGGAAGTGGGGTTGGAACACTTCTGCTCACTGCAGCGAAAGGAAGGGGGGTTGGAACACTTCTGCTCACTGCAGCGAAAGGAAGGGGAGTTGGAACACTTCTGCTCACTGCAGCGAAAGGAAGTGGGGTTGGAACACTTCTGCTCACTGCAGCCCGAAAGGAAGGGGAGTTGGAACACTTCTGCTCACTGCAGCGAAAGGAAGTGGGGTTGGAACACTTCTGCTCACTGCAGCGAAAGGAAGGGGGGTTGGAACACTTCTGCTCACTGCAGCGACGATACAACAGTCATGGCTTGATATAACATCATGCTTTGCTCCTGTGCTTCAAACATAAAGTGTTCTTTACGCATCGGCTATCTGATTTGTGTCCAGTGATTTGGCCATCCATCTCAAACATAGTGGATAACAGCATGTAGTTCTCGATCGGTCTTTGGTAGCTTGTTTAAACTTTTGCAGTCTTATTGAAGTTACATTGTGCTCTGCATGTAGACAGCAACACCGTTTTGGTATCAGACATGGGTCAGACATGTATAGGATTTCTAAATAACATGTCTGCAACAACTAATTGTTTTCAGGAAAATTAATTGCTCTGGCACTGAACCTTCATAGTCTCGTTAAAAGCCTTTGGCATCTGGGTACCACTTTACCAAGATCGTAGGAATTAATTAGTGTAACAAGCAGTTTATAGTTTGAAACACTCAAGCCATACTAAGTATTTGGAGAACCTTTTACATGCTCACATTTGCAAAGCACTTCTTATCAATTGTGAATATCTTTGTTCAGTTTTGCTTAATAACAGGCAAAATGATGTAATACTTGATTATCCATTTTGAGTAAAGCTGCACCTAAGCCATAGTTACTAGTATCTGCATTTACTATTGTTGGTTTTGTGACATCATAGCAGGCTAGAACTAGTTCACTTTTGTGACATCATAGTAGGCTAGCACTGGTGCAGTGTTTGTGACATCACATGATAGCACTGGTGCACTGCTTGTGACATCACAGGCTAGCACTGGTGCACTGCTTGTGACATCACAGGCTAGCACTAGTTCACTGTTTGTGACATCATAGTAGGCTAGCACTGGTGCAGTGTTTGTGACATCACATGCTAGCACTGGTGCACTGCTTGTGACATCACAGTAGGCCAGCATTGGAGTGGCTAGGATTTATTTTACTTTATTCTGCTTGTGCGGGTACCCATGATCAGGATACATCTTTCTTTAACAAATTATTTAATGAATTTAATACATTTGAGAGGTTTGATGAAACTTGCCCAAGATGTTAATCTTGCATAGGGCTTGCACTAAGTCAGTTACACAAGATGGACTATAATTTGCCTATAACATTGGTCTTTCTTACATTTGCTTTGATTCCACTAAGCACACATGCTACTACAACTAAGGTACTGAAACTCTGTTTTTTTCCATAACAGCACTTGCTTGAGTTTAATTTCAAGACATTTATTTTGATAGCTTGAAGTACTGCATCTAACACTGAATCGTGCATTATGTCGTCTGGACCAAATACTAGAATGTCATCCATAACAACGATAACAGCAGCAACACCATCAAGCCCATTAAGTGCGTCAGTCAGCTTACATTGAAAGATTTCTTTTGCTGATGATATTCCAAATTGTAGCTTTTTAAAACAGAACTTCCCATTGGAGTGAAGAAGGGTGTCAGCTTTGGGTTATCTTTTTCAAGAGGTATCTACCAGAATCTGCTGGAAACATTTAGAATGTAAAACACTTTAGCATTGGCTCATTTTTGGGCTATGTCTTCTAGTGTTGGTAAGAATAAGCCTTCTTTATATCACTGCATCAACTGCGCTTTTTTAAATCAAACATAATCATACTCAGCATTCTTATTTGCTGGGACTATAAACACACACCACTCGGTCATTTCAGTCACACTTTCTGTTAAGATTTAATATTTTCTTCTTACTTTGGACAACATAGGAAATGGTACCCTCATTGATGTGGTCAAAACATAAAGAATAGCAATCAGTTTCAACTTTATTTTTACTGGTTCATAACCAAGTAGATGAACTTCACAAAAACATCTACACTGACTTGATTTACTCTGGCAATTAGGAATATTTTGTACAGCTCTGCTGAACAGATTATTTATGGACCATCAAGCGCTTAAACTCTCAAATCAGATCTGTGCCCCTTCCAACTAGACATGGCTAGAAATTTATCAATGCAATGGAATTTGACTGCAGGACTAGGAATTTCAGTCTGTGCTTCATGTAACTGTGGATTTCTTGAGAAACTTCTATAGGTGGCACGATATATCACTGTAACATCAGCCTCTGAATCAATTTTAAGACATATACGTGCTCCATGAACAGAGTTTTACTTGCAAATCTTTTTAACTTCAGACGCAGTAGTCATTAAACCTAATAAAACCCTTTTTCGCATTATTTTGGTCTTAGTTTCAGAAACAACCTCTTTATTTAACAGCCATTTTACAAACTGTATCAAAAAGGCCAGAACTCCTATTTTCCTTGCAGCTTCTACCACGTGCAGCAAACTGCCCTAGTTCAGTACCGCATGTATTTGCCAAGCTTGCTCTCAAACTGCCTCTTGTGCGTTAATTTAATTTGAATAGAATTATGCCTGTTTTTAAACATGCTATTATCTCTCTGTTATATCTCACACACATAATTTGACATATTTTAGTTAGCATTTTTAAACCACAAAAATGCCACACACTAGTGGGCACTGAAAAACATGTATTAAAAAACCACCGATAAGACTCCACAGGTTCCACAAGTTGTACAAAAATGTACAAGCAACTTTTATTTACAAAAATATAGTCAGGCTAAGTACTTTCATCCAAAATGTCAGACATCATCAGGACCAAATCTAATACGTATTTAAACAGCTATTAAATAGTAGAAAACATAATCACATGATACAAAAAATAACAACCAATGAAATTAATTCAATAAGAAAAATGCCATAGTCTTGAAAAAGAGGCATAGTTTACATAAATAAAATAAATCATGAATTAAAACGTACAGCATTTATAAAATAGTCACTGGAGCATTATTGCTCCTATATATAACAGTTTATATTTTTTCAAATTTGAGTTTCAATAAACTATGAATATTAAAATTCTTTTTTAATACAGTGAGGGCAGTGACATTAGTCCTGAGTGTCATAGCAACTCACAATATTCACGTTTTGCTTTCTACTTACCTCCTATAGCAGATAACTCAACCTTTTCCAAAACTGTAATAAAAGATACAAAAACCCACACAAAGCATTAGATTCATCCTTTCTCCTAATACAAACTGTATCAATACTATGTGAATGTTGCTAAAAAATTTTTTCTCAGAGGAAGCTCAGTTTTCCAATATAGAAGTTGTTGTAGGTCTTATAACAGGAAAGATAAAATATTACAGTCATACCTACCTACATATACCTGTACCTAACATTATTACAATTATATCTCCACATTTGACTCCACTTATTATCAGTGCAAAAATGTTTTCATTGCATCTGTATTAATGTACTGATATTGCATTAAAAAACACATTTTTTGGTGTAATTTGACAAGCAGATTAGGCCTTCTCCTCCCTTTCCAAGAGACTTCTAATATTTGCTTTCCCCTTTTGCCTTCCTTTTCTAGGCAAGGTAGGTGTGGGATTGGCATAATGGCTAAGGTACTTACCTTACAGATACAATGTTAGGTCTTGAACCTCTAATGTCAAACATGAGTCCAGAATTCATACCTCCAGCCCAATAATTGAAATGACTTTGTTAATCATACTAATGTCTACAGACAATGTAAACTGATAATTTTACGATGAAAGCACCCTCATTTATTGGAACTCAAGACCAAATTTCAAAATTGGTTTATATTTGCAATCCCTCTTAGTTACAATGTCTTTGGCCATTCTGTTAATAAGTTCACTGGGATAACCCCATTCAATAAACATTAACATAAGTTTACTGATTTCTGAAAGAAATACTTTATTATTAGATATAGGCCTAGATAGTTAAGTCATTTCACTCTTGCCAAAACCTCATTTCTGGTTGTTAGGATTATAACTAGTTTTAAAAAATATAGAAGTAAAAGATTTTTTAATAAAGAATCCAGTCGCTCTAAAAGTAAAAAATAAGGAAGAAGAGGGAAGACTTTACAAAAGAGACACAGACAAGCTGATTTCAGAAAAGCATTCGAGGCTCCGTTTGCTGATTCTGGTAATGCGGTACTACATTCGAGGCTCAGTTTGCTGATTCTGGTAATGCGGTACTACATTCGAGGCTCAGTTTGCTGACTCTGGTAATGTGGTACTACATTCGAGGCTCGGTTTGCTGATTCTGGTAACGTGGTACTACATTCGAGGCTCGGTTTGCTGATTCTGGTAATGCGGTACTACATTCGAGGCTCGGTTTGCTGATTCTGGTAATGCGGTACTACATTCGAGGCTCGGTTTGCTGATTCTGGTAATGCGGTACTACATTCGAGGCCCGGTTTGCTGATTCTGGTAATGCGGTACTACATTCGAGGCTCGGTTTGCTGATTCTGGTAATGCGGTACTACATTCGAGGCTCGGTTTGCTGATTCTGGTAATGCGGTACTAGAAGAGGTGGCAGGAATCAATGAAACCAACCTCGAATGCTTTTCTGAAATCAGCTTGCCTATGTTTCTTTTGTAAAGTTTTCACTCTTTTTACTTATTTTTTTATTTTTAGAGTGACTGAATAAAAAGCATTCTTTATTAAAAAAATATTTTTTTAGTTATATTTTTACTTAAAAACTAAAAATGGTGGGAAGTCAGTAATGCAGGCAATACCTACATCCAGTGGAAAGCAATCAATATGCAATACATAGTACTTGACCACTCTGGACAACTCAGTGCATTGAGGAACATGACAGAACCACAGAGGGACAGAGAGATATCGCCACAAAGCAACCTGTTTACTATATTTACCATAAAAAATACAAAATTATCCATTAAAATTATTGCCTTGAAGTCCATAATGACATTAATTATAAAATTCAAATGAAATAATACTTCACTAAACCATTTTAAACCTTGCTTGTAAGGGATAATGAAACAATTTTCTAACATCAAGCATAGTAAAACAACAATCAACGCACATGAACCTCCTGATATTATTCAAAAGACCCAGAGTCTTTTAAAATATGTTGAACATCTTCATAAAAACGTTTCAACTTTTGATCAATGTATTTAGCCAAAGGTTTAGTCTTTGATAGACCAGCCCAAACAATGGTTCATAATGGTGTTTGATTTATACTTGTATGGATCTTTGGAATTCTATAACTTGATAGAATAATTGGACATACTTCCTTTGATTATTTGTTCATTGCTGAAGAAATAATTACATTTAAAAATAAATCATTCAAAAATATATCAGTTGTATTATATGCAATTATAATTTCATTCTTAACAAATATTGAATGTAAAAGTTATCAGTCAAATGTTGGAAATTCACAAAATGTAATCTATTGTGTCCATCATCAAAAGGTCTTCACCTTTCTCTGGTTTCATAAGCCATGTTGTTTTATTACCTGCTAACTCATTTAATAAAGATCTGTTATCAACTGCTGGATTAAACATGTTCATTTGGATTTACAAGCCAATTCCATCCTCAACTCATGTTCACAAAGTTGTTCAAACAGCAGAATGAATGGACGTGCAGGAGGACCAAAGGTGCTTCTCCTCTGTAATTCATTAGTAATAGGAACACCATGGTCATGAAACATAACCCTCAAATTAAGGTTTCTTGTAAAAAAGTTCCAAGTCATATAAGTTGTAATTATGTCTGCTCTCTCTGAAGGGATAACATTAAACCCTTTTAAAAAAGGCTGTGGTGAATGGGGTTAATGACCACATCACTACAGATGACATTTCTAACATTTTTATAAGAACAGTTTTACGGTAGCTGCTGTGACATCTAGATACTGTTGCCCACTCATTTCCTCCTTTGAGAATGATCCTTGGGTAGATTCCTGCCCTTTAATTTGCGTTCCTATATATATTTGATTATTCCAGTGATCATGTTTAATTCCAAACATCCATACAAGTATTAATGACCCACAATTATGGTCCATTGTTTCATTTGGGGGCTCAATGACTGAACCTTTGACTAAATACATTGATCAAAACTTGAAACATTTTTTATGAAGATGTCTAGCATGATGTTTTAAAAGACACTTAGATTTTTTTAATATTATCATGGAGGTTGATGTGTACACTTGATGTTAAAAAGTTGTATTCAGTTCCCTCACAAGTAAGGTTCACATTGGTTTAATTAGGTATTGGTTTGTTTGGATTTCATAACTAATGTGAAGCACTGATTGGTTATGGACTTCATGAAAATAATTTTAATGGACTTTTTTTATTTTTCAGTGGTGAATATTACAAACAGGTTGCCAATGTTGCAAGGATGGCAGCATATGCCCCAATATATGTCCACTTGTGTTATCTGGTGGTGGGAAACAAAACTTGTGTTTACCAAAGAATTTTTCAAATATTGCAGTGTGTTAATTGTTTTTTTTTACTGTTTTTTGGATGATGTTTTTATTGTGTGGTCAGGAACCACACACAGCCACACATAATTTTGTACAGATGCTTGCGCTAAAAATGTATTTGTGAGCTTTACTTGTGTTACAATCTATCAACAGTGCACCCTGCTGAAATGAAGATAAATGTACATAGGTTCATAGGTAGGTACTAGGCTATCTGCCCGAGGGCATTTATAGGCCTAGCCAGAGTGTGTCAGCCACCGCCCCATTGATTAATTAACTGAGTCTCTGTCAAGAAGAGCCAATGAAGTGATCCCAGGGGTGTATTTCCTGTTACCCATCCACTTGTCAAGGTTTCTCTTGAAGAGTGTTAGTGAGGGCCACTGCCTAATGTAGTTAGGAATTTTGTTCCAGAGCATGGCGAGTCTCTGTGACAGGAATCTATCCCTCCAGCATGTTCTATTTATTGTTGTGGTGAGGTTTAGCTCACTAGAGCGAGTGGCTCGCAGTGGCTTGGATTTCTTTAGGTGGAGCATGTCCATCAATTCTGAGTTGGACATGGCTTTGTAAGTCAGGCAGAGATCTCCTCTAAGTAAGCAATATGCCACTCAGTACAGCCGGAGTTTTTCCAGTCGGGCTGCATAGGACATATGTTTGAGGCAAGTAATCCTCTTGGTGAGGTACTTTTATGGTCTTTCCAGCTGTTGGAAGTGTCCTGTGAGGTACATCCCAAATGGGGCATTGTACTCTATGATGGGTCTGATGAATGACGAGTAGAGGGACACTATAACATCTTTATTTGTAGATGTGAACCCTTTAGTAATTAGATGGGCTACATAGAAGTATTTCCTAACTACTTTGGCAATATGATTGTCAAAGGAGAGATTATTATCTACCTGGGTCCCCAGATCTCTTATTACCTCTTCTGTATTAAGGGGGCTGCCACTTATGTGGTAATTCATGGGTGTTTTGTTTTTCCCAAACGGGATGACTATGCATTTTTTTGGCATTTAGCTTGAGACCATGACTTTGACACCAGGTGTCCATCTCAGTAAGACCCTTTTGGAGAATGTCTGTGTCAGCCGGAGAGTCAGTTATGGCTCCCAGTTTGCGGTCATTGGCAAACTTGGTTAGGCATAGTCCTCCTGTGTTTACCTGTACTTCTGAGAAGTATATGCGGAACAGTAGGAGTCGTAGGACCGAGCCTTGTGGGACACCACTTGTGACTGGTTTAGAGTCGGACCTGGAGCCCACTATTCTTACCGTGTGAGTTCTGTCTGTAAGCCAGTTGGCAACCCATTTCATGACATAGGGGTTTATGTTCAGGCTGGTGAGTATTTCTATAATTCTCGAGTGAGGAATGGTGTCAAAAGCCTTGGTGAGGTCAAGGTTTAAGCTGTGTGAACCACCTTCCCCTCATCTGTGGCCTTGGTGACTGTCTCAAAGAAGTCGACCAGGTTTAGTAGGCATGATCTGCCCTTAACAAAGCTGAATTGGGTCAGGTCAAGTGTTTGGAGGTTCCCAATGTCTTTGTTAATGAGTTCCATGATGATGCGCTCCATAGCCTTGCAGACCAGGCTAGTCAGGCTTATGGGGCGATAGTTACCAGGGTCATTTGTCGCCCTTCCTTTGTGTAGTGGAATAACCATTTCTGTGCGCCATTCTATGGGCATGTAGCCTGTGGAGAGGCTGAGGTTGAACAGTGTGTTTAGGTGTGGGGTTAGTTCATTCTGTAGTTCGTGCAAGACACAGCCTGGGACACCATCTGGACCCATTGACACTGCACTTTTGGCTTTTGAAAGGGCTGTTTTCACCTGTCGCCTGTGATTTCCAGGACACTACACTTTTCCAGTATTGTTGTGGGCCCTTTTGGGGGTGAGAGGGGGATGAAGTTTGCACTGAATCTATCTGCCAGAATGTTGGCAATATCAGTAGGTTTAGTATATTTTGTGCTATTTTGCACTAGCTCAGAGCATATCTGCAAGTTGCCACTTAGATTCTTGGCATAGCTAAAGAAGGCTTTGTGGCTATTTTTTGAATCCTTGGCTATTTTTCTTTCAAAGTTAGCCTTAGATAATTTTATGAGGGACCTTAGTTTCTTACTGATACTGATCAGGGATGTCTTTCCTTTTTGGGATTTGCTTTTTCTGAACTAGTTTCCTCCTTCTATTGTATAGCCTGTTTATGGCAGGGGTCCACCAGACTGGTTTCCTTCTCTTAGGGGAGTAAGTCTTGGTTTTGCTAGGGATGGCATGATCCATGCATCCTTGTAGAGTGCTCATAGAGTGCATTTGTAAAGGTTCCTGCATCTTGGACACTGTTATCCTTTAAGCGTGGGGCTGTGAAACTTACCACCTCTGTCTTAAGTAAGGTGAAGTTTGCTATAGAAAACATGTATTATTGTAGCTGGATTAAATGTATATGTTTTAATAGAGGATACTGCCACAGCAAAGGTTAACTTTAAGAAAATAAGGGAAATGCAAATGAGCTGTCAAATCATTAAAAGGCACCCCACAGTGCTGATTAGGACTGGAGCTGCTGGGTCTGGGAAGAGCCTTTGTCCATTAGCTCAGTGAAAAGAGGGGAAGCCCCAGGCACTGCCATAAACATTTGGATGTGTATTGCAGCCGTCTATGCTCAATTACTGTCTCAGCTTCAAAGGAAAATCCTGCAAGAACCTAGAGTCAAATGACCTGATGAGGTCATTCTACCAGCCATCTTGGAAAGTATATTTTAGATATTAAAAAGAGAAATCTCAGATTATTGAGTATTCTGTTTGGGAAGCCTGACTAGAAAAGACTGCTCACCCACAGCATCTTGCCTTGTGGTAGTAAGTACACCAAAAGGTATTTCATGACACTGTGTGGGACACTCCAGAAGGCCTAGTCATCTTAGTGAACTGCTACCATTTGTATTAATATTACACAGTATAATTTGTTACTCTTTGTTAAGGGTCTTACAGTAGCTGATTGTGAAGTGTCTTGTGGCAGTGATAACTACCATATACTCTGGTAAATCTGTGCCAGCCTTTCCCAGGTGTGTGTGCGTGTGTGTGTGTGTGTGTGTGTGTGTGTGTGTGTGTGTGTGTGTGTGTGTGTGTGTGTGTGTGTGTGTGTGTGTGTGTGTGTGTGTGTGTGTGTGTGTGTGTGTGTGCTACTTGGGAGCAGGGACACAAAGCACTGGGTTTACAGAGAGGGTGCTGGAGGACTTGGCTTGGACTCTCAGCTAAGGACCTAACCCTACAGCTGTACCAGTGGGGAGTCTTATTCGGGATGTGGAGGGAGACAGATATAGATATATCCAGACTTCAGGATGAGTGTGTTCCCTGTGTGATCTTAAAGGAAATTGTCATTGATGCAGAGAGGTCTGCATCTGGAAATACTGAGTGTATCCATTTGTATTCAAGTGCATGTCCCTTGCCAGTGTCAGTGATGAGGATTTATTATTTTATAAATTATTTTACATACCCCCTCTATCCCTATATTCATCATTACTCTCACATCTTAAATGCCACCCTTGAAATGCACCTTCTATATCCTCCTGCTCTACATGGTATAATAATAATCTTGCAGCTTTTTCCCTACTTGATTTTTGGAATATTACATAGGTTAATTACATAGCATGTCTGTCTAATGTATATTAAATAATTGTATAATTGTATAGCTCGTCTGTCTCTTCAGTTCATCCTATGTTATGCTGGATGCCTGTCAAGAGTCAAGGTCCTTTTTAATAACATCTAGCCATACAATTGTACAATGTTCCATATGAGTTACTTGTCTATTACTCTGAAAACTTCTATTCCTTGTAAATACTTAAACAAATTTCTATTACCCTGTATTTGTTTATGGAGCTCACTACTCTTTGTAAATACTTGTTCAAAATTTCTGTTCTCTTGTATACTGTTTATGGAGCTTTTCCCCCCAAGCCTCCACTGAAAATGGGCTAATTTCAGCCCAGTGGAATTTCCTGGTCAACAAAAACAAATAAATAAATAAATTGTAAGACCTGCAATGATTCTAAATTGGAAATACTGGCAGTACCCATGATTCCCATATTTGGCCCACAATCTCACTGTATACATTCTTCCTGCATGGACGTATTCCTCATGGTTATGTAGGTGATAAATGCAAATTATTAATGGTGTTTTGAACCATAGTCAGTTCTGTAACTATAGACTGGCATAGGTAAAACTGAGTAATCCCCCCCTCCTTTTTTATTATGTCCCTTCCCTGTTTTGTTTCCAGGTTGCACAGACTCCTCACTCAAACCTTGGCTAATGACACAATCCATAACTTGTAGGGAGCAGTCAAGGAGTACTTCAGTACAGCCCTGTTCCAGATGTGGATATCAATGACTGAGCATTTAACCTGCTGAAAGTCTATTTCCATTACCTGTATGAGTCTGGTACTGCATGTTTACCACTTGCTTCATTCCGCATAACATGTTCATGCTTTTGTCTGCTGTGTGACTGTCACAGCCAGTGTCCAGTAGTGGCACTGTAGCTCCCTCTATTATTCCTCACACCAATAATGTTAGTGATGGCGTACCAGCCAACGGCAGTCACATGGCAATTCCTCTGGTAAGATCATAGGTAGGTACTAGGCTATCTGCCCGAGGGCATTTTTATGCCTAGCCAGAGTGTGCCGGCTTTCGCCACCCATTGATTAATTAACTGAGCCTCTGTCAAGCAGAGTCAATGAAGTGATCCCAGGGGTGTATTTTCTGTTACCCATCCACCATCAAGGGTTTTCTTAAAGAGTGTTAGTGAGGGGCTCTGCCTAATGTAGTTAGGAATTTTGTTCCAAAGCATGGGAGTCTCTGTGACAGGAATCTATCCCTCCAGCATGTTCTATTTATTGTTGTGGTGAGGTTTAGCTCACTAGAGTGAGTGGCTGCAGTGACTTGGATTTCTTTAGGTGGAACATGTCCATCAATTCTGAGTTGGATAGGGCTTTGTAAGTCAGGCAGAGATCACCTCTGAGTAAGCGAGTATGCCACTGAGTACAGCCAGAGTTTTTCAGTCTGGCTGCATAGGACATATGTTTGAGGCCAGTAATCCTCTTGATGAGGTGCTTTGTGGTCTTTCCAGATGTTGGAAGTGTCTTGTGAGGTACATCCCAAATGGGGCATTGTACTCTATGATGGATCTGATGAGTGACGAGTAGAGGGGCACTATAATCTCTTTATTTCTAGATGCGAACCCCTTACTTAGTAGTTAGATGGGCCACATAGAAGGATTTCTTAACTACTTTGGCAATATGACTGTCAAAGGAGTGATTACTATCTACCTGGGTCCCCAGATCTCTTATTACCTCTTCTGTATTAAGGGGGCTCCCGCCTATCTGGTAATTCGTGGGTGTTTTGTTTTTCACCAAATGGGATGACTATGTATTTTTTGGCATTTAGCTTGAGGCCATGACTTTGACACCAGATGTCTGTCTCAGTAAGGCCTTTCTGAAGGATGTCCATGTCAGTCGGAGAGTCAATTATAGCTCCCAGTTTGCAGTCATCAGCGAACTTGGTTAGCCATAGTTCTCCTGTGTTTGCCTGTACTTCTGAGAAATATATGCCGAACAGTAGGGATCCAAGAACCGAGCCTTGCAGGACACCACTTGTGACTGGTTTAGAGTCGGACCTGGAGCCCGCTATTCTTACCATGTGAGTTCTGTCTGTAAGCCAGTTGGCAACCCATCTTGTGATGTAGTGGTTTATGTTCAGGCTGGGGAGTTTTTCTATAATACCTGAGTGAGGAATGGTGTCAAATGCCTTGGCGAGATCAAGGTAGGCTGTGTGAACCACCTTTCCCTCATCTATGGCCTTGGTAACTGTCTCGAAGAAGTCAACCAGGATTAGTAGGCATGATCTTCCCTTAACAAAGCTGAACTGGGTCAGGTCAAGTGTTTGGAGGTTCCCAATGTCTTTTTTAATGAGTTCCATGATGATGCGCTCCATAGCCTTGCAGACCAGGCTAGTCAGACATATGGGGCGATAGTTACCAGGGTCAGTTGTGGCCCCTCATTTGTGGAGTGGAATAACCATTGCTGTGCACCATCCTATGGGCATGTAGCCAGTGGAGAGGCTGAGGTTGAACAGCGTGTTTAGGTGGGGGTTAGTTAGATTTGTGTAGTTCGTGCAAGACGCAGCCTGGGACACCATCTGGACCCATTGATGCTGTGTTTTTGGCTTTTGAAAGGGCTGTTTTCACCTATGCTTCTGTGATTTCCAGGACACTACATTTTCCCGGTATTGTTGTGGGCCCCTTTGAAGGTGAGAGGGAGGTGAAGTTTGCACTGAATCTATCTGCCAGTATGTTGGCAATATCAGTAGGTTCAGTATATTTTGTACTATTTTTCACTAGCTCAGAGCATATCTGCAAGTTGCCACTTAGATTCTTGATATAGCTAAAGAAGGTTTTGTGGTTATCTTTCGAATCCTTAGCTATTTTTCTTTCAAAGTTAGCCTTGGATGATTTTATGAGGGACCTTAGTTTCTTACTGATACTGATCAAGGATGTCTTTCCTTCTTGGGATTTGCTTTTTCTGAACTAGTTTCCTCCTTCTATTGTATAACCTGTTTATGGCAGGGGTCCACCAGACTGGTTTGCTTCTCTTAGGGAGTGAGTCTTGGTCTTGCTAGGGATGGTACGATCCATGCATCCTTGTAGGTGCTCATAGAGTGCAATTGTAAAGTATTCTACATCTTGGGCAGTGTTATCCTTTAGCGTGGGGGCTGTGAAACTTACCACCTCTGCCTTAAGTAAGGTGAAGTTTGCTTTAGAAAGTCTTCACTGTGGTTTCCTTGGTTGGGGTGGTGGTGGGGTGTGGACATCCAGGGTGATTAGTTTATGGTCTGATCTAACCAGTGACGGGTTGACCTCTGGTACGGAACACCTGTCACCCATGTTGGTGATGACCAGGTCCAATATGTTGTGACCTCTGGTAGGAGTTTACCAGCTGATCCAGGGCATTTGAGTTGATAAATTCCAGGAAGTGCTGAGCCTGGGAGTTTGTACTCAAGTAGTTTTCCCAGTTAATGGTAGGGTAATTGAAATCGCCCAATATCAGGGTGTTTGGTAGGACATTCATGTTTTCCAGTGTCTCCAGAAAGGTGGAGTGGTGATCCTGGGTCATGGAGGGTGATCTGTAGCAGGCTACAATTTGCATTGCAGATTTTCCCGATGTTAGTTGCACATGGATGATTTCAGAGGTATCATGCTGCGCCACTAACCTGGAAGTGTGAGTATCCTTGATAAATATGGATACACCCCCTCCTTTTGTGTTTCGTCCGTGTTCTGTGGCGAAATGTGTGGTATGAGTTGTAGTCCAGTAGTGCTGGAGTGCTCTCTGGAGCCTTGAACCAGGTTTCAGTTACTGCACAGATGTCAATGTTCTCCATACTTAGGAGTGCTTCGAGCGCATGCATTTTGAGATTTAAACTCCTGGCGTTGAGTAGCATAACCCTCATTTTTTTACTTGTGCTGTTTACGGTGGGTGGATTTGAATTTTGAGCCTTGCCTAAAAAGGCACTATGGGGCAGTAAGAGCCTTGGCCAGTATTCAAAGCAAAGGGTGACAGGTGCAAGCCGCCTTCATGGCTAACGCTGCTTATTGAGCATGTCATCCCAGGCTGACATACACTGGATCCCCTTTGAACGACACCAGAAGCTTAGCCAATTGTTGAAATTGATCATTTTTTCTTTATACTGAGCTATCATTCTTGGTGAGGGCAGGATGCTACTCAGGGTCAGGGTCATACCCACCTTGGCTACATGATCAGAGAGCTCTTCCATGTCTCTTTTCATGTAGTCCAGGAAGGTACATCTCAGGTCATTCACACCAACATGAACAATGACAGAGTCATTTTTGTACATGTTCTGGAGTGACCCAAGTGCTTGTGTTATGTGGCGGATTCTGGCTCCTGATAGGCAGCTAACAGTAACGCTCCTTGTCCAGCTTAGTGAGTGGGGCGTCAGTGTGCCTGACTATTGAGTCACCTATTACTAGTGTGTTAGGTATGTTATTTTGCCTTAAGGGCTGTGATTGTGCAGCACATTGATTTTGTGTTTTATGTGTTGTCTGGTTTGTGACGGAGGTGCAGGTTTTGTGGGTGTCTGCTTTGAGCTCACTGATGCTTTTTGTAGGTTTTATTTAGAGCCTCTGAGTATGATTTCATGTATTTATGTGTATTTTGCCAGTGCTGGTTTAGTAGGTCTTTGTGAGGCTGGAGGTGTGGTGCAAGTGTTAACCTTCTACTCATGACTGCCTGTTCCAGTCTTGGGTGGAGATACCTTAGCCTCCAGTTTGGCTGTAGAATTGCATCTCTCACATATGTTAGTGTTTTGTGGTAGGAGGAGAGGGCTGTCTGTGTACATGAGGCAGTTGTAACATTGCCTCAGGATACCCAGGTTCACCAGCTGGACTGGAGAGTACACCTGAAGTTGCCCTTTGGTCATGCCTGAATAGTAGGGTGAGCTGCTTAGTCGCTTGGTTGGAGTGGGGTGGATAAAGAGCCTTGCCCTGCTGGGCAGTCAAGTGTTGGGGTATATTAGTGCTTGCTATTAGGTCTGAGCAAGTGCTGACCAGGATGCTTATTGAGTGCTTGGGTTGAGAGTTAGACTAGTTCCAAGTGAAAAACTGAAGAGGAGACTTAGTGGGGCTGGGAATAATTTAACCCTAGCTAACCGGTGCTGCCCAGCACACAAAACTGTGCAAACGAGGTTTTTAAACTACTAACGTCTGGGCTTGAACCACTGCTCCAGGGACAGATGGCTGCTCAAAGTTCCCCTCTCTCACAGGTGAACAGAGAAACTTCCCTCTATCCAAGTAAGGTATGGGCAACTCAGAAACTTGTAACACAGCCCTGAATTCAGCACTAGCCTGAAAACTGGACTATACTAGCTTAGAAAGGCGGAAAACAAGACATTGTTTTTGAAAAGATAAGGCAAAAACAGTAAAAGTACACTTAAAACAGCTTTAAATGACTACAAGCTTATCAGAAAAATGCTATCACACTTTAGTGTGTAGTCTACCACAGTTAAACAATTTATTTAAACAAAAAACAACTTTTTTAAAGTGCAGGCAGTCAAATAAGTACAATATGTGAAAAAAACAAGCTTTTAAATTACAATAAGTGCTGGAAAAATCAGCGTTTAGGTGGAAAACAGTTAAGTACAGCAAGAAAATACAGAAAAATGATACTCAATCACTCCCAAAGTCTCTCTTTAAGCCAGAAGGCTTGTATCAGTTTAAGGCTTTCTAGTGCTTTCCAGTAGGTTAGTTACAGGAAAGATGAGAAACAAGTGCAGATGTGGTCTTTTAAACCAGAAAATTGAAAGAGATGGACAACTTTCTGAATGATCGATAAACTACAATTCCTGGGCCAAGAACCACTCCTCTTGTGGTAGACAGGCTACCTAGTACTTACCACTCCCACTGATAAGCTTGAAGGCTGTACTCCAAACACAAAGGCTTGGGGCTCAGAAGCTTACAAACAGTCCTGGATACAGCAAATCTGTACCTGGACTAGACTAGTTACGGGAAACGTGGGATCAAGCACAAACATGGGCTTTAAAACCAGAAAGCTGAGAAAGATGGAAAACTTCCCAAACGCCAATAAATTACAATTTCTGGGCCAGAACCACTCCTCTTGTAGTAGATAGGCTACCTAGTGCTTATCACTCCCACTGATAAAGCTAGAAGGCTTCCCCTCCAACACTGAAAGGCTTGCAGGGCTCAGAAGCTTACCAACAGTCCTAAAAAATTTTTTGAGTGATGAGTACAGGGGGACGATGACCTCCCTTGATCTAGATGTGAATCCCTTCATGATCAGGTGGGCGATATAGAAGGTTTTCCTAACTACTTTAGCAACATGAGTGTCAAGCGAAGGCTACTGTCAACTTGGGTCCCCAGATCCCTGATGACTTTTCTGTGCTCAGTGGATTGCCACCTATATGGTAGCTAGGGGTAACCTTGTTTTTCCCGAAAGGTATGACTATGCATTTTTTGGCGTTTAACTTCAGGCCATGGCTCTGGCACCAGTTATCCATTTCTGTGAGGCCCTTCTGGAGGATATCTGTGTCAGATGTGTTTTCGACTATGGCGCCCAGTTTGCAGTCATCTGCAAACTTTGTCAGCCATAACCCTCCTGTGTTTGCTTGTACTTCAGAAAAGTAGATGCCGAACAAGAGTGGACCCAGGACTGAGCCCTGTGGGACACCACTTGTGACAGGCTTTGAGTCTGACATGGCTCCAGCAACTCTGACCCTGTGGTTTCTGTCACTTAGCCAGTTTGCAACCCATCTTGTGATGTATGGGTTTACATTCAAGCTGATGAGTTTTTCGATGATACCTGAGTGGACTATTGTGTGAAGGCCTTTGCCAGGTCGAGGTAGGCTGTATGGACTGCCTTTCCCTCATCAATGGCCTTGGTGACTGTCTCGAAAAGTCAACCAAGTTTAAGAGGCAGGATCTGCCTTTGACAAAGCCAAACTGGGTTGGATCCAAAGTCTGCAAGTTCCCTATGTCTTTATTTATGAGTTCCATTATGATCCTCTCCATGGCTTTGCAGATAAGGCTTGTCAAGCTAATGGGGTGGTAATTTCAGGGTCTGTGGAGGCACTGCCCTTATGAAGTGGGACCACAGCCGCCGTGCGCCACTCCCTGGGCACGTATCCTGAGGTGAGGCTAAGATTAAACAGCTGTCCTAACTGTGGGTTTAATTCCTCGTTGAGTTCATGAAGCACACAGCCGGGGACACCATCCGGTCCCATGGATGTTGTGTTTTTTGCCTTAGTGAGGGCAGTTCTCACCTGGGCGTTGGAGATGTTTGGGGGGCTACAATCCTCTGGAATAGATATCTCTCCTTTTGGGGGGGGGAGAAGTTTGCACTGAACCTGTCAGCCAGTATGTTAGCAATGTGTGTAGGTTCAGTAATTTCCACATCATTTTGAACTAATTCTGAGCATATCTGGGAGTTTCCTCCTAGGTTTCTAACATAGCTAAAGAAGGCCTTATGATTGTCTTTAGAGTCCTTGGCGATTTTTCTCTCAAAATTTGCCTTGGATGATTTTATGAGAGCTCTTAGTTTTTTACTTATAATGATCAAAGGTGTCTTACCTTTCAAGGATTTTGCTCTATCTTGTAGTAGCTTCCTCCTTTTGTTGTAGAGCTTGTTTATGGCTGGGGTCCACCAGACTGGGCGCTTGCCTTTGGTACAGAGAGTCTTAGTTTTGTTTGGGATTGCCTGATCCATGCAGTCCTGTAGGTGCTGGTAGAAGGCATTTGTAAGTGATTCAGCGGTTTGAGTAATGTTTACCACTGGCTCAGGGGCCTTAAAGGAGACCACACTAGTTTTAGAAGTGTGAAATCGGCTTTTGAGAAGTTTTTCACTGTGGTCTTTTTGTTTCAGGTGGGGGGATGAGGACCTCCAGCGAGATTAGTTTATGATCTGATCTCACCAGTGAGGGGTATACTTCGGTGTTGAACATTTTGATCCCATGTTCGTGATGATGAGATCAAGTATGTTTTCTCCTCTTGTGGGGATGGTGACTAGTTGCTCCATGGCATTTGAGTTTATGAACTCCAGGAATCTTTGGGTTAGAGTGTTCGGGCTTGAGTAGTGTTCCCAGTCTATATTAGGGTAGTTGAAGTCACCTAGTATGATGGTGTTTGGAGATACATTTATCCCTCCAATGTTTTCAGGAAGGCCATGTGAGGTTTCTGAGTTTGAGAGGGTGGCCTGTAACATGCTACAAATTGCAGAGCAGTCTTGCCTATGGTTAATTGCACCTGGATGGTCTCCGATGCATTGTGCGTTGCCACCAACCTTGAGGTGTGGGTGTCCTTTATGAATATGGACACCCCCTCCTTTTTTTGCTGTTGTCCGGATTTTGGGGCGGAGCATGATATGAGGTGAAACCTGTTAGTGCTGGGGTGCTCTCAGGAGCCTTGAACCAGGTTTCTGTCACAGCACAGACATCGATATTCTCCATATTGAGAAGGGCCTCGCGTGCATCTTGAGTGTGAGACTTCTGGCATTGAGCAGCATTACCCTTAGTTTTTTCCTTTTGGTGTTCTAGGGTGGTAGGTTTAGAATTTGAGCCTTGCCTAAAAAGGCACTATGGGGGTGGCAAGAGCCTTTGCCAATATCCGAAGCCCAGGGGTGACAGGTGCAAGCCGTCCCTTGTGAAGCAGCGTGGCTTGTCCAGCATGTCATCCCAGGCAGACAGACATTGGATCCCCTTTGAATGACACCAGAATTTAAGCCAATTATTAAAGCTGATCATCTTATCACTGTATTGTGGCATCATTCTAGGTGAAGGTAGGATACTGCTCAAGGTCAGGGTCATACCTGCCTGGGCTACATAATCAGAGAGCTCCTTGATGTCCCTTTTCATGTAGTCCAAGGAGGTACATCTCAGGTCATTGACACCAGCGTGGACAATGACTGAGTGACTGTACCTGCTGTTGAGAGACCTGAGTGCTTGCGTTATGTGGCGGATTCTAGCGCCCGACAGGCAGCTTACTGTGACCTTTTCCTTACTCAGTCTGGTGAGCGGGGCGCCAGTGTGTCTGACTATGGAATCACCAATGACAAGTGTGTCTGGCATTTTGTTTGGCCTTAAGGGCTGTGACTGTTTGACACTCTGACTGTGTGGTCTATGTGTTGCATGTGTTGGGTCGTGAGGTGGTAGTTGTTTGGGTGTCTGCTTTGGTGGCCTCTGCTGTTTTGGTAAATTTTTGATCAGAGCCTCAGTATGTCTTGTGTGAGTATGTGTATGATTTGAAGTTGTGATGGTACCATGTGTGACTGGGTATGTATTTTGTGTGGTTACCTTCTCCTCCTGTCTGGTCTTGCCAGTCCTATGTTGAGAGAGCTCAGCCTCCAGTTTGGCCGTATAGTTGCATCTCTCATGTATTTGTGTTTTGTGGGAGGAGGAGAGGATTGTCTGTGTACATGAGGCAATTGTAACATTGCCTCAATATTCTAGGTTCACCAGTTGAGCTGGAGAGGACACTAGCAACTGATCCTCGACATACTAGAAGTAGTAGATAAAGAGACTTTCAAAGGACTCCGGGGGAAATGGGTTTTAGGCTGGTGGGGTACTATCTATAATAAGAGTGCTTTATCAAGGTGCAAGTACTGTAGGAGTAAGTGCTAGGCTTTACAGATAGAGAATAGTCTACTTGGGAATCAAGTAGAGATGAACTTTTCAGTTATAGGATATGCTGGTTAGATCAGCAGTACAGCTCGAGGAAGGTAGTTCTAAGGAAAAATTTGAAGAGTGGAATTTAGATGGCCCGAATAGTTAACCTTGTTTAACCGCCGCTGCTCTTGTGTGCAACAGAGGCAACTCAGCTAACAGCGTTTAAGCGTGTTTTATAGCAGGGGCTGAAGGGAGCTAGGAATTGGCCCAAAACGACCAATGGACTACTAGTTTCTGGCTGAAACTTCACCAAATCGGACAGAAAGGCCGCTCAGTGCCTCCCACTCCCACTGGTAAGCAAAGAAACTTCCCTCCTCCCTAATAAGGCAATGGATCAGTAACAGGAACTATAAACAAAGCCCAGGGATCAGCAACTCTGAAACTGGACTACTCTAGTTCAGTAAGGCGGGAAAACAAGAGATTTTTTGTTTTATTACAGAGATAAGGAAAAAAACAGACAGTAAATGCTGTAAATCGGCTAGCGCACTTTAGTGTGTAGCCTACAGAAACAATTTGCAACAATTAGTAACTTAAAGTGCAATAAACAGTGTAAAATGCAGAAATCACTTAAAGTAGCAGTAAAACAGGCAAAATGCAGTCGCTAGCTTAATAACAGTGGGAAAGCCACAAAAATACTTATATCTGGTAGAAAGTCACTCTTTTAGCTCTCTGCTGCTTGGATCACTCTGCAGGCCACCACGAGGATCTGTGCTGAGTTGGTACAAGCTGGAAAACGTGTTTGTAGCTTGTTTTATAGCAGGGCGGCTGAAAGGAGCTAGGAATTGGCCCAAAACGACCAATGGACTACTAGTTTCTGGCTGAAACTTCACCAATTCAGACAAAAAGGCTGCTCAGTGCTTCCCACTCCCACTGGTAAGCAAAGAAACTTCCCTCCTTCCTAATAAGGCAATGGATCAGTAACAGGAACTAAAAACAAAGCCCAGGGATCAGCAACTCTGAAACTGGACTACTCTAGTTCAGTAAGGTGGGAAAAAGAAGAGATATGTTTTTTTTTTTTTTTTACAGAGACAAAGAAAAAAACAGACAGTAAATGCTATAAATGCTTTTAAGCGGCTAGCACACTTGAGTGTGTTAGCCTATAGGAAAAATTAAGCAACAAATAACTTTTTAAGAGTGCAAAACAGTTAATCAACACAAAAACAGTTTAAATAGAATGCAGAGCTGTATAAACAGGCTAAGATGCAGTCGCTAAGCAGTAAATATTCAAAAAGCCAGAAAAAAATACTGAAATCAGTTATAGCAAATACAGTTATAACAAATGCTCTGGAATATACTGTATATTTCCAATATGTTTGAGAAGGACAGTCAGAACACAAGAAGGTTCAGGCGAAAAAAAAAAAGTTTTGTTTTACTTTTGAAGAGGGAAAAAGGAGGAACAGAAGGCCTTATCAAATGTTCTCTCTGTATTAAGAAGAATGAGCTAATGACACTAGATTGGGAGGTGTGTCACAGTAGGGGCGGGCAACTGCAAAGCCACCAATAAAAGCACTATAGAGTCAAATGAAATTTTTTAAACAGATAAGGATTTGTGAAGATTCTGAATAGACAAAGTGCTTTATATATATTAAATTATAAAAACAGTAATCTGTAAAAATAATCAAAATATACTTATATTTTGTAGCTCAGTTGCGGTCAAACAACTTCTCCAGCTTGCACTGTGTGCAAAGACAAAGACCAGAACAACTTTTTTTTTTACAAGAACACAAAAGAACCAGACCCCACTAGCCAAGAGATAATTACACAGAGTAAATGTTTCAGTTTATACAATAGCCTAAGACAGAAAAGCACTACAGAGTCAAATGAAATTTTTTAAACAGATAAGGATTTGTGAAGATTCTGAATAGACAAAGTGCTTTATATATATTAAATTATAAAAACAGTAATCTGTAAAAATAATCAAAATATACTTATATTTTGTAGCTCAGTTGCGGTCAAACAACTTCTCCAGCTTGCACTGTGTGCAAAGACAGGACATACTCCTGTAACACTGTGTGGAGTCGCATTAGCTGTGCAGGACTTACTCCTGTAACACTGTGTGAGCAACATTAGCTGTACTGGACTTACTCCTGTAACACTGTGTGGGGTAGCATTAGCTGTGAAGGATTTACTCCTGTAACACTGTGTGGAGAAGCATTAGCTGTGCAGGACATACTCCTGTAACACTGTGTGCAGTAGCATTAGCTGTACAGGACTTACTCCTGTAACACTGTGTGGGGTACCATTAGCTGTACAAGACTTACTCCTATAACACTGTGTGGAGTATGATTAGCTGTGTAGGACATACTCCTGTAACACTATGTGGAGCAGCATTAGCTGTGCACTACATACTCCTGTAACAATGTGTGCAGTAGCATTAGCTGTGCACTACATACTCCTGTAACACTGTGTGCAGTAGCATTAGCTGTGCAGGACTTACTCCTGTAACACTTTGTGGAGTACCATTAGCTGTGAAGGATGTACTCCTGTAACACTGTGTGAAGTACCATTAGCTGTGTAGGACTTAAGCATGTAACACTGCGTGGAGTTGCATTAGCTGTGCAGGACTTATTCCAGTAACACTGTGTGGAGCAGCATTAGCTGTGCAGGACTTACTCCTGTAACACTGTGTGGAGCAGCATTAGCTGTCCAGGAAGACTTACTCTTATAACACTGTGTGGAGTACCATTAGCTGTACAGGACTTACTCCTATAACACTGTGTGGAGTACCATTAGCTGTGTAGGACTTACTCCTGTAACACTGTGCAGAGTAGCATTAGCTGTGTAGGACTTACTCCTGTAACACTGTGTGCAGTAGCATTAGCTGTGCAGGACTTACACCTGTAACACTGTGTGCAGTAGCATTACCTGTGCAGGACTTACTCCTGTAACACTGTGTCGAGCAGCATTAGCTGTACAGCAGTTACTCCTGTAACACTGTGTGGAGTACCATTAGCTGTGTAGGACTTTCTGCTGTAACACTTTGTGGGGTAGCATTAGCTGTGCAGGACTTACTCCTGTAGCAATATGTGGAATAGCATTAGCTATGCAGGACATTTAGACACCATATTAACAATGTCTTGGTTCACATTTGGCCTAGTTTGTGCACAAAACAGAAGTGACATTTAGACACCATGTTAACAATGTCTTGGTTCACATTTAGCCTAGTTCATACACAAAACAGAAGTGACATTTAGACACCATGTTAACAATGTCATGGTTGATGTTTGTCCGCCATACCGACATTTTGGCTCATTCTTCTCCTTTATTTCGACCTTGTTGACCTTTGTGTATTTGACATAGCACTTTATTTTATCTTCATTTTATTTATTTTATTTTATTTTATTTTATTTTTATTTTACAATTGCTTACTGGGAGAGTCCGACTGAGCATAAAGCCCTTTTTCTGCGGAGGCCTGGGGAGAAAAGCTCCATTGTTAGTAAACTATTTTGTTAGTGGAAAGAAAATTGTATAATACAATAAAGAAAAAAACAGTAACAGACATTCATAACGGTAAAAAGACTAGAACAGAATAAATTGGTCAGGTGGGAGACAAGACCAATAATCCTGTATAACAATGCTTCTAGAAGACAGTTCTACCAGTACTAGCAGGTAGTGACATTGTATACAATAATAGTGTAATTACGATACTTAGTTTTATATACAGGTAATATACAGGTAACATAGCAAACAAGACTTAAAATCTGATAGATATTAACAGTGAGAAAGAAAGAAACCAACATAAGGTAGTCATATGACTTAAATTCAATGCTCATTACATATGCAATTAAAATTTTAAAATCAGCTAGTTCCATGGTTTGGGCTACCCATGCCCAGTACATGTACAAGTCCAGGAATTGGTGAGGTGGGCTTTAATGTGATGCCTGAAGTATTTTAAGCTAATTATAGTTCTAATCTCAAGTGGTAAGCATTCCACAGTTTAGCAATGCAGTAGGAGTATAGAGAGTCACCTGAGCTATTTTCATTCCTGGTTACTTCAAGTAGAGATTTATTAGTGGATCTTAGTGGATGGGTACTTATATGGGGATTGAGGAGGCCTTGTAGAGCTGGTGTTTTATGGGGTTTATAGTAAATTTGGTGGGCAGTAGAGAGTTGTGTGAGAATGAGTTGGTGGGAACATTCTTAACCAAGATAGTTGTTTTAGGGACTTACAATGATGGGTTCTAGGAGGACAGCTAGTGGCAAATTTAGCTATCTTATTATAGCAGACATCTAGCTTGCTTTTTAATTTGTTAACCAGGGTAGAAAGCTGATTCATGTGGTCCATGTTCAAGTTCTGCCTAGCCTAGAAATTACAAAAAAGAAAAGAAAGCTAAATAGTACAATAGGAGCAAATTAAATCTGAAATAAATAAGGAAAGATTAATAATATCTGACTATTAAACATGAGAGAGAAGGTAATATGCAATAGTTTTTACAAAGATTACTTAAAAGTATGGCTATATTTGGTTACTATACAATATTTACAATAGTAACTTTAAAGGGACAATCCCAGGGATTTTTTGTTTTGATTCAGCCTTTGTTTATATTTCAGGTTTGCCTTTCTGAGCATGTTCACCTTTAGCTGAGGAGAGTGGGAGGTGGGGGAAGAGTGCCTGAAGGAAGTTTCAAAGGTGTTGGCCAAATTCCATCTCAAATTGCAGTTGTACTGACGACAGCACTCCCTGTGAGCCATTCATTAGTTTAATCTGTGCATTTTACCCATTGAGAAAAGTAGTCATTCAGGTATTTTATGACCTGACTGCTGCTGTTACTCTAGAAAGCACACCAGTAATGCAAGGCTTTTAAAACATTAGTGAACAGAGTTTTTTGTTTCTTTTATTTCATATTTTATTCTGTGGTAATTGTGAATCCTGGCAATCTACAATAACTTTATGGCATGGCTTCTGCCTATAGAAAGCATCTGAGTCAGGCAAGCAGTAGTGGAAACCATATTTTTCTTTCTTTCATGCTTTACTGTATTCTGATTTTTGAATACTAGCCTGATGTAGTGACTTTCTGACGTGCTGGTAATTCCATACATTAATAGACACATTCTTCTGTTCCTTTTTCAGCTTCTAGTTTGATATGTGCTGATTTCAGAATACTACCAGACAAATGCACTGTTTTTTATGAGTGGGCTGCTTGTACATCTGTAGAAGCATGAGTGATGCGACATTTAAAAATGAGTATAGACTGATGTCCCTTTTCTCTGGCACAGCTTTCTTTATTTCAGATTTGAGCCAGGCGCTGGGGCCATAGATCCCCAATCCAATGCAAGTTGGAGAGAAACACAAGTCCAAAGATTAGTTTATCCTGGGAGCTGAAACAAGACTGGAACGGTGGATTTACAGGATATTTAAGAGTAAAATGGCACTGTGGGTGGGAATGAAGTGACATGTCAAAGTGGGCGTGGCTTCTGTCAGCTTAACTCAGACCCTAATTTTAAACAGTGAGATTGTCCCTCTAAGTGGTGAAGAAAGAAAGAAAGGAAGGGGGGTTGGAACACTTCTGCTCACTGCAGCGAAAGGAAGGGGGGTTGGAACACTTCTGCTCACTGCAGCGAAAGGAAGGGTTGGAACAGTTCTGCTCACTGCAGCGAAAGGAGGGGGGGTTGGAACACTTCTGCTCACTGCAGCGAAAGGAAGGGGGGTTGGAACACTTCTGCTCACTGCAGCGAAAGGAAGGGGAGTTGGAACACTTCTGCTCACTGCAGCGAAAGGAAGGAGTTGGAACACTTCTGCTCACTGCAGCGAAAGGAAGGGGTTGGAACACTTCTGCTCACTGCAGCGAAGGAAGGGGTTGGAACACTTCTGCTCACTGCAGCGAAAGGAAGGGGGTTGGAACACTTCTGCTCACTGCAGCGAAAGGAAGTGGGGTTGGAACACTTCTGCTCACTGCAGCGAAAGGAAGGGGGGTTGGAACACTTCTGCTCACTGCAGCGAAAGGAAGGGGGGTTGGAACACTTCTGCTCACTGCAGCGAAAGGAAGGGGGGTTGGAACACTTCTGCTCACTGCAGCGAAAGGAAGGGGGGTTGGAACACTTCTGCTCACTGCAGCGACGATACAACAGTCGTGGCTTGATATAACATCATGCTTTGCTCCTGTGCTTCAAACATAAAGTGTTCTTTACGCATCAGCTATCTGGTTTGTGTCCAGTGATTTGGCCATCCATCTCAAACATAGTGGATAACAGCATGTAGTTCTCGATCGGTCTTTGGTAGCTTGTTTAAACTTTTGCAGTCTTATTGAAGTTACATTGTTCTCTGCATGTAGACAGCAGCACCGTTTTGGTATCAGATATGGGTCAGACATGTATAGGATTTCTAAATAACATGTCTGCAACAACTAATTGTTTTCAGGAAAATTAATTGCTCTGGCACTGAACCTTCATAGTCTCGTTAAAAGCCTTTGGCATCTGGGTACCACTTTACCAAGATCGTAGGAATTAATTAGTGTAACAAGCAGTTTATAGTTTGAAACACTCAAGCCATACTAAGTATTTGGAGAACCTTTTACATGCTCACATTTGCAAAGCACTTCTTATCAATTGTGAATATCTTTGTTCAGTTTTGCTTAATAACAGGCAAAATGATGTAATACTTGATTATCCATTTTGAGTAAAGCTGCACCTAAGCCATAGTTACTAGTATCTGCATTTACTATTGTTGGTTTTGTGACATCATAGCAGGCTAGAACTAGTTCACTTTTGTGACATCATAGTAGGCTAGCACTGGTGCAGTGTTTGTGACATCACATGATAGCACTGGTGCACTGCTTGTGACATCACAGGCTAGCACTGGTGCACTGTTTGTGACATCACAGGCTAGCACTAGTTCACTGTTTGTGACATCATAGTAGGCTAGCACTGGTGCAGTGTTTGTGACATCACATGCTAGCACTGGTGCACTGCTTGTGACATCACAGTAGGCCAGCATTGGAGTGGCTAAGATTTATTTTACTTTATTCTGCTTGTGCGGGTACCCATGATCAGGATACATCTTTCTTTAACAAATTATTTAATGAATTTAATACATTTGAGAGGTTTGATGAAACTTGCCCAAGATGTTAATCTTGCATAGGGCTTGCACTAAGTCAGTTACACAAGATGGACTATAATTTGCCTATAACATTGGTCTTTCTTACATTTGCTTTGATTCCACTAAGCACACATGCTACTACAACTAAGGTACTGAAACTCTGTTTTTTTCCATAACAGCACTTGCTTGAGTTTAATTTCAAGACATTTATTTTGATAGCTTGAAGTACTGCATCTAACACTGAATCGTGCATTATGTCATCTGGACCAAATACTAGAATGTCATCCATAACAACGATAACAGCAGCAACACCATCAAGCCCATTAAGTGCGTCAGTCAGCTTACATTGAAAGATTTCTTTTGCTGATGATATTCCAAATTGTAGCTTTTTAAAACAGAACTTCCCATTGGAGTGAAGAAGGGTGTCAGCTTTGGGTTATCTTTTTCAAGAGGTATCTACCAGAATCTGCTGGAAACATTTAGAATGTAAAACACTTTAGCATTGGCTCATTTTTGGGCTATGTCTTCTAGTGTTGGTAAGAATAAGCCTTCTTTATATCACTGCATCAACTGCGCTTTTTTAAATCAAACATAATCATACTCAGCCGCTTTCTTATTTGCTGGGACTATAAACACACACCACTCGGTCATTTCAGTCACACTTTCTGTTAAGATTTAATATTTTCTTCTTACTTTGGACAACATAGGAAATGGTACCCTCATTGATGTGGTCAAAACATAAAGAATAGCAATCAGTTTCAACTTTATTTTTACTGGTTCATAACCAAGTAGATGAACTTCACAAAAACATCTACACTGACTTGATTTACTCTGGCAGTTAGGAATATTTTGTACAGCTCTGCTGAACAGATTATTTATGGACCATCAAGCGCTTAAACTCTCAAATCAGATCTGTGCCCCTTCCAACTAGACATGGCTAGAAATTTATCAATGCAATGGAATTTGACTGCAGGACTAGGAATTTCAGTCTGTGCTTCATGTAACTGTGGATTTCTTGAGAAACTTCTATAGGTGGCACGATATATCACTGTAACATCAGCCTCTGAATCAATTTTAAGACATATACGTGCTCCATGAACAGAGTTTTACTTGCAAATCTTTTTAACTTCAGACGCAGTAGTCATTAAACCTAATAAAACCCTTTTTCGCATTATTTTTGGTCTTAGTTTCAGAAACAACCTCTTTATTTAACAGCCATTTTACAAACTGTATCAAAAAGGCCAGAACTCCCATTTTCCTTGCAGCTTCTACCACGTGCAGCAAACTGCCCTAGTTCAGTACCGCATGTATTTGCCAAGCTTGCTCTCAAACTGCCTCTTGTGCGTTAATTTAATTTGAATAGAATTATGCCTGTTTTTAAACATGCTATTATCTCTCTGTTATATCTCACACACATAATTTGACATATTTTAGTTAGCATTTTTAAACCACAAAAATGCCACACACTAGTGGGCACTGAAAAACATGTATTAAAAAACCACCGATAAGACTCCACAGGTTCCACAAGTTGTACAAAAATGTACAAGCAACTTTTATTTACAAAAATATAGTCAGGCTAAGTACTTTCATCCAAAATGTCAGACATCATCAGGACCAAATCTAATACGTATTTAAACAGCTATTAAATAGTAGAAAACATAATCACATGATACAAAAAATAACAACCAATGAAATTAATTCAATAAGAAAAATGCCATAGTCTTGAAAAAGAGTCATAGTTTACATAAATAAAATAAATCATGAATTAAAACGTACAGCATTTATAAAATAGTCACTGGAGCATTATTGCTCCTATATATAACAGTTTATATTTTTTCAAATTTGAGTTTCAATAAACTATGAATATTAAAATTCTTTTTTAATACAGTGAGGGCAGTGACATTAGTCCTGAGTGTCATAGCAACTCACAATATTCACGTTTTGCTTTCTACTTACCTCCTATAGCAGATAACTCAACCTTTTCCAAAACTGTAATAAAAGATACAAAAACCCACACAAAGCATTAGATTCATCCTTTCTCCTAATACAAACTGTATCAATACTATGTGAATGTTGCTAAAAAAATTTTTCTCAGAGGAAGCTCAGTTTTCCAATATAGAAGTTGTTGTAGGTCTTATAACAGGAAAGATAAAATATTACAGTCATACCTACCTACATATACCTGTACCTAACATTATTACAATTATATCTCCACATTTGACTCCACTTATTATCAGAGCAAAAAATGTTTTTCATTGCATCTGTATTAATGTACTGATATTGCATTAAAAAACACATTTTTTGGTGTAATTTGACAAGCAGATTAGGCCTTCTCCTCCCTTTCCAAGAGACTTCTAATATTTGCTTTCCCCTTTTGCCTTCCTTTTCTAGGCAAGGTAGGTGTGGGATTGGCATAATGGCTAAGGTACTTACCTTACAGATACAATGTTAGGTCTTGAACCTCTAATGTCAAACATGAGTCCAGAATTCATACCTCCAGCCCAATAATTGGAAATGACTTTGTTAATCATACTAATGTCTACAGACAATGTAAAACTGATAATTTTACGCATGAAAGCACCCTCATTTATTGGAACTCAAGACCAAATTTCAAAATTGGTTTATATTTGCAATCCCTCTTAGTTACAATGTCTTTGGCCATTCTGTTAATAAGTTCACTGGGATAACCCCATTCAATAAACATTAACATAAGTTTACTGATTTCTGAAAGAAATACTTTATTATTAGATATAGGCCTAGATAGTTAAGTCATTTCACTCTTGCCAAAACCTCCTTTCTGGTTGTTAGGATTATAACTAGTTTAAAAAAATATAGAAGTAAAAGATTTTTTAATAAAGAATCCAGTCGCTCTAAAAGTAAAAAATAAGGAAGAAGAGGGAAGACTTTACAAAAGAGACACAGACAAGCTGATTTCAGAAAAGCATTCGAGGCTCCGTTTGCTGATTCTGGTAATGCGGTACTACATTCGAGGCTCAGTTTGCTGATTCTGGTAATGCGGTACTACATTCGAGGCTCAGTTTGCTGACTCTGGTAATGTGGTACTACATTCGAGGCTCGGTTTGCTGATTCTGGTAACGTGGTACTACATTCGAGGCTCGGTTTGCTGATTTTGGTAATGCGGTACTACATTCGAGGCTCGGTTTGCTGATTCTGGTAATGTGGTACTACATTCGAGGCTCGGTTTGCTGATTCTGGTAATGCGGTACTACATTCGAGGCTCGGTTTGCTGATTCTGGTAATGCGGTACTACATTCGAGGCTCGGTTTGCTGATTCTGGTAATGCGGTACTACATTCGAGGCTCGGTTTGCTGATTCTGGTAATGCGGTACTAGAAGAGGTGGCAGGAATCAATGAAACCAACCTCGAATGCTTTTCTGAAATCAGCTTGCCTATGTTTCTTTTGTAAAGTTTTCACTCTTTTTACTTATTTTTTTATTTTTAGAGTGACTGAATAAAAAGCATTCTTTATTAAAAAAATATTTTTTTAGTTATATTTTTACTTAAAAACTAAAAATGGTGGGAAGTCAGTAATGCAGGCAATACCTACATCCAGTGGAAAGCAATCAATATGCAATACATAGTACTTCACCACTCTGGACAACTCAGTGCATTGAGGAACATGACAGAACCACAGAGGGACAGAGAGATATCGCCACAAAGCAACCTGTTTACTATATTTACCATAAAAAATACAAAATTATCCATTAAAATTATTGCCTTGAAGTCCATAATGACATTAATTATAAAATTCAAATGAAATAATACTTCACTAAACCATTTTAAACCTTGCTTGTAAGGGATAACCGAAACAATTTTCTAACATCAAGCATAGTAAAACAACAATCAACGCACACATGAACCTCCCTGATATTATTCAAAAAAGTCCCAGAGTCTTTTAAAATATGTTGAACATCTTCATAAAAACGTTTCAACTTTTGATCAATGTATTTAGCCAAAGGTTTAGTCTTTGATAGACCAGCCCAAACAATGGTTCATAATGGTGTTTGATTTATACTTGTATGGATCTTTGGAATTCTATAACTTGATAGAATAATTGGACATACTTCCTTTGATTATTTGTTCATTGCTGAAGAAATAATTACATTTAAAAATAAATCATTCAAAAATATATCAGTTGTATTATATGCAATTATAATTTCATTCTTAACAAATATTGAATGTAAAGTTATCAGTCAAAATGTTGGAAATTCACAAAATGTAATCTATTGTGTCCATCATCAAAAGGTCTTCACCTTTCTCTGGTTTCATAAGCCATGTTGTTTTATTACCTGCTAACTCATTTAATAAAGATCTGTTATCAACTGCTGGATTAAACATGTTCATTTGGATTTACAAGCCAATTCCATCCTCAACTCATGTTCACAAAGTTGTTCAAACAGCAGAATGAATGGACGTGCAGGAGGACCAAAGGTGCTTCTCCTCTGTAATTCATTAGTAATAGGAACACCATGGTCATGAAACATAACCCTCAAATTAAGGTTTCTTGTAAAAAAGTTCCAAGTCATATAAGTTGTAATTATGTCTGCTCTCTCTGAAGGGATAACATTAAACCCTTTTAAAAAAGGCTGTGGTGAATGGGGTTAATGACCACATCACTACAGATGACATTTCTAACATTTTTATAAGAACAGTTTTACGGTAGCTGCTGTGACATCTAGATACTGTTGCCCACTCATTTCCTCCTTTGAGAATGATCCTTGGGCAGATTCCTGCCCTTTAATTTGCGTTCCTATATATATTTGATTATTCCAGTGATCATGTTTAATTCCAAACATCCATACAAGTATTAATGACCCACAATTATGGTCCATTGTTTCATTTGGGGCTCAATGACTGAACCTTTGACTAAATACATTGATCAAAACTTGAAACATTTTTATGAAGATGTCTAGCATGATGTTTTAAAAGACACTTAGATTTTTTTAATATTATCATGGAGGTTGATGTGTACACTTGATGTTAAAAAGTTGTATTCAGTTCCCTCACAAGTAAGGTTCACATTGGTTTAATTAGGTATTGGTTTGTTTGGATTTCATAACTAATGTGAAGCACTGATTGGTTATGGACTTCATGAAAATAATTTTAATGGACTTTTTTTATTTTTCAGTGGTGAATATTACAAACAGGTTGCCAATGTTGCAAGGATGGCAGCATATGCCCCAATATATGTCCACTTGTGTTATCTGGTGGTGGGAAACAAAACTTGTGTTTACCAAAGAATTTTTCAAATATTGCAGTGTGTTAATTGTTTTTTTTTACTGTTTTTTGGATGATGTTTTTATTGTGTGGTCAGGAACCACACACAGCCACACATAATTTTGTACAGATGCTTGCGCTAAAAATGTATTTGTGAGCTTTACTTGTGTTACAATCTATCAGCAGTGCACCCTGCTGAAATGAAGATAAATGTACATAGGTTCATAGGTAGGTACTAGGCTATCTGCCCGAGGGCATTTATAGGCCTAGCCAGAGTGTGTCAGCTTTCACCGCCCCATTGATTAATTAACTGAGTCTCTGTCAAGAAGAGCCAATGAAGTGATCCCAGGGGTGTATTTCCTGTTACCCATCCACTTGTCAAGGTTTCTCTTGAAGAGTGTTAGTGAGGGGCTCTGCCTAATGTAGTTAGGAATTTTGTTCCAAAGCATGGGGAGTCTCTGTGACAGGAATCTATCCCTCCAGCATGTTCTATTTATTGTCGTGGTGAGGTTTAGCTCACTAGAGCGAGTGGCTCGCAGTGGCTTGGATTTCTTTAGGTGGAGCATGTCCATCAATTCTGAGTTGGACATGGCTTTGTAAGTCAGGCAGAGATCTCCTCTAAGTAAGCAATATGCCACTCAGTACAGCCGGAGTTTTTCCAGTCGGGCTGCATAGGACATATGTTTGAGGCAAGTAATCCTCTTGGTGAGGTACTTTTATGGTCTTTCCAGCTGTTGGAAGTGTCCTGTGAGGTACATCCCAAATGGGGCATTGTACTCTATGATGGGTCTGATGAGTGACGAGTAGAGGGACACTATAACATCTTTATTTGTAGATGTGAACCCTTTAGTAATTAGATGGGCTACATAGAAGTATTTCCTAACTACTTTGGCAATATGATTGTCAAAGGAGAGATTATTATCTACCTGGGTCCCCAGATCTCTTATTACCTCTTCTGTATTAAGGGGGCTGCCACTTATGTGGTAATTCATGGGTGTTTTGTTTTTCCCAAACGGGATGACTATGCATTTTTTGGCATTTAGCTTGAGACCATGACTTTGACACCAGGTGTCCATCTCAGTAAGACCCTTTTGGAGAATGTCTGTGTCAGCCGGAGAGTCAGTTATGGCTCCCAGTTTGCGGTCATTGGCAAACTTGGTTAGGCATAGTCCTCCTGTGTTTACCTGTACTTCTGAGAAGTATATGCGGAACAGTAGGAGTCGTAGGACCGAGCCTTGTGGGACACCACTTGTGACTGGTTTAGAGTCGGACCTGGAGCCCACTATTCTTACCGTGTGAGTTCTGTCTGTAAGCCAGTTGGCAACCCATTTCATGACATAGGGGTTTATGTTCAGGCTGGTGAGTATTTCTATAATTCTCGAGTGAGGAATGGTGTCAAAAGCCTTGGTGAGGTCAAGGTTTAAGATGTGTGAACCACCTTCCCCTCATCTGTGGCCTTGGTGACTGTCTCAAAGAAGTCGACCAGGTTTAGTAGGCATGATCTGCCCTTAACAAAGCTGAATTGGGTCAGGTCAAGTGTTTGGAGGTTCCCAATGTCTTTGTTAATGAGTTCCATGATGATGCACTCCATAGCCTTGCAGACCAGGCTAGTCAGGCTTATGGGGCGATAGTTACCAGGGTCATTTGTCGCCCTTCCTTTGTGTAGTGGAATAACCATTTCTGTGCGCCATTCTATGGGCATGTAGCCTGTGGAGAGGCTGAGGTTGAACAGTGTGTTTAGGTGTGGGGTTAGTTCATTCTGTAGTTCGTGCAAGACACAGCCTGGGACACCATCTGGACCCATTGACACTGCACTTTTGGCTTTTGAAAGGGCTGTTTTCACCTGTGCGTCTGTGATTTCCAGGACACTACACTTTTCCAGTATTGTTGTGGGCCCTTTTGGGGGTGAGAGGGGGATGAAGTTTGCACTGAATCTATCTGCCAGAATGTTGGCAATATCAGTAGGTTTAGTATATTTTGTGCTATTTTGCACTAGCTCAGAGCATATCTGCAAGTTGCCACTTAGATTCTTGGCATAGCTAAAGAAGGCTTTGTGGCTATTTTTTGAATCCTTGGCTATTTTTCTTTCAAAGTTAGCCTTGGATGATTTTATGAGGGACCTTAGTTTCTTACTGATACTGATCAGGGATGTCTTTCCTTCTTGGGATTTGCTTTTTTTCTGAACTAGTTTCCTCCTTCTATTGTATAGCCTGTTTATGGCAGGGGTCCACCAGACTGGTTTCCTTCTCTTAGGGGAGTAAGTCTTGGTTTTGCTAGGGATGGCATGATCCATGCATCCTTGTAGGTGCTCATAGAGTGCATTTGTAAAGGTTCCTGCATCTTGGACACTGTTATCCTTTAGCGTGGGGGCTGTGAAACTTACCACCTCTGTCTTAAGTAAGGTGAAGTTTGCTATAGAAAACATGTATTATTGTAGCTGGATTAAATGTATATGTTTTAATAGAGGATACTGCCACAGCAAAGGTTAACTTTAAGAAAATAAGGGAAATGCAAATGAGCTGTCAAATCATTAAAAGGCACCCCACAGTGCTGATTAGGACTGGAGCTGCTGGGTCTGGGGAAGAGCCTTTGTCCATTAGCTCAGTGAAAAGAGGGGAAGCCCCAGGCACTGCCATAAACATTTGGATGTGTATTGCAGCTGTCTATGCTCAATTACTGTCTCAGCTTCAAAGGAAAATCCTGCAAGAACCTAGAGTCAAATGACCTGATGAGGTCATTCTACCAGCCATCTTGGAAAGTATATTTTAGATATTAAAAAGAGAAATCTCAGATTATTGAGTATTCTGTTTGGGAAGCCTGACTAGAAAAGACTGCTCACCCACAGCATCTTGCCTTGTGGTAGTAAGTACACCAAAAGGTATTTCATGACACTGTGTGGGACACTCCAGAAGGCCTAGTCATCTTAGTGAACTGCTACCATTTGTATTAATATTACACAGTATAATTTGTTACTCTTTGTTAAGGGTCTTAGAGTAGCTGATTGTGAAGTGTCTTGTGGCAGTGATAACTACCATATACTCTGGACAGAAGGGGGCAATGCAGGTAAATCTGTGCCAGCCTTTCCCAGGTGTGTGTGCGTGTGTGTGTGTGTGTGTGTGTGTGTGTGTGTGTGTGTGTGTGTGTGTGTGTAAAAATTAAGTGTGTGTGTGTGTGTGTGTGTGTGTGTGTGTGTGTGTGTGTGCTACTTGGGAGCAGGGACACAAAGCACTGGGTTTACAGAGAGGGTGCTGGAGGACTTGGCTTGGACTCTCAGCTAAGGACCTAACCCTACAGCTGTACCAGTGGGGAGTCTTATTCGGGATGTGGAGGGAGACAGATATAGATATATCCAGACTTCAGGATGAGTGTGTTCCCTGTGTGATCTTAAAGGAAATTGTCATTGATGCAGAGAGGTCTGCATCTGGAAATACTGAGTGTATCCATTTGTATTCAAGTGCATGTCCCTTGCCAGTGTCAGTGATGAGGATTTATTATTTTATAAATTATTTTATATACCCCCTCTATCCCTATATTCATCATTACTCTCACATCTTAAATGCCACCCTTGAAATGCACCTTCTATATCCTCCTGCTCTACATGGTATAGTAATAATCTTGCAGCTTTTTCCCTACTTGATTTTTGGAATATTACATAGGTTAATTACATAGCATGTCTGTCTAATGTATATTAAATAATTGTATAATTGTATAGCTCGTCTGTCTCTTCAGTTCATCCTATGTTATGCTGGATGCCTGTCAAGAGTCAAGGTCCTTTTTAATAACATCTAGCCATACAATTGTACAATGTTCCATATGAGTTACTTGTCTATTACTCTCTGAAAACTTCTATTCCTTGTAAATACTTAAACAAATTTCTATTACCCTGTATTTGTTTATGGAGCTCACTACTCTTTGTAAATACTTGTTCAAAATTTCTGTTCTCTTGTATACTGTTTATGGAGCTTTTCTCCCCAAGCCTCCACTGAAAATGGGCTAATTTCAGCCCAGTGGAATTTCCTGGTCAACAAAAACAAATAAATAAATAAATTGTAAGACCTGCAATGATTCTAAATTGGAAATACTGGCAGTACCCATGATTCCCATATTTGGCACACAATCTCACTGTATACATTCTTCTTGCATGGACGTATTCCTCATGGTTATGTAGGTGATAAATGCAAATTATTAATGGTGTTTTGAACCATAGTCAGTTCTGTAACTATAGACTGGCATAGGTAAAACTGAGTAATCATCCCCTCCTTTTTTATTATGTCCCTTCCCTGTTTTGTTTCCAGGTTGCACAGACTCCTCACTCAAACCTTGGCTAATGACACAATCCATAACTTGTAGGGAGCAGTCAAGGAGTACTTCAGTACAGCCCTGTTCCAGATGTGGATATCAATGACTGAGCATTTAACCTGCTGAAAGTCTGTTTCCATTACCTGTATGAGTCTGGTACTGCATGTTTACCACTTGCTTCATTCCGCATAACATGTTCATGCTTTTGTCTGCTGTGTGACTGTCACAGCCAGTGTCCAGTAGTGGCACTGTAGCTCCCTCTATTATTCCTCACACCAATAATGTTAGTGATGGCGACCAGCCAACGGCAGTCACATGGCAATTCCTCTGGTAAGATCATAGGTAGGTACTAGGCTATCTGCCCGAGGGCATTTTTATGCCTAGCCAGAGTGTGCCGGCTTTCGCCACCCCATTGATTAATTAACTGAGCCTCTGTCAAGCAGAGTCAATGAAGTGATCCCAGGGGTGTATTTTCTGTTACCCATCCACTCATCAAGGGTTTTCTTAAAGAGTGTTAGTGAGGGGCTCTGCCTAATGTAGTTAGGAATTTTGTTCCAAAGCATGGGGAGTCTCTGTGACAGGAATCTATCCCTCCAGCATGTTCTATTTATTGTTGTGGTGAGGTTTAGCTCACTAGAGTGAGTGGCTCGCAGTGACTTGGATTTCTTTAGGTGGAACATGTCCATCAATTCTGAGTTGGATAGGGCTTTGTAAGTCAGGCAGAGATCACCTCTGAGTAAGCGATATGCCACTGAGTACAGCCAGAGTTTTTTCAGTCTGGCTGCATAGGACATATGTTTGAGGCCAGTAATCCTCTTGATGAGGTGCTTTTGTGGTCTTTCCAGCTGTTGGAAGTGTCTTGTGAGGTACATCCCAAATGGGGCATTGTACTCTATGATGGATCTGATGAGTGACGAGTAGAGGGGCACTATAATCTCTTTATTTCTAGATGCGAACCCCTTACTTAGTAGTTAGATGGGCCACATAGAAGGATTTCTTAACTACTTTGGCAATATGACTGTCAAAGGAGTGATTACTATCTACCTGGGTCCCCAGATCTCTTATTACCTCTTCTGTATTAAGGGGGCTGCCGCCTATGTGGTAATTCGTGGGTGTTTTGTTTTTCACCAAATGGGATGACTATGTATTTTTTGGCATTTAGCTTGAGGCCATGACTTTGACATCAGGTGTCTGTCTCAGTAAGGCCTTTCTGAAGGATGTCCATGTCAGTCGGAGAGTCAATTATAGCTCCCAGTTTGCAGTCATCAGCGAACTTGGTTAGCCATAGTTCTCCTGTGTTTGCCTGTACTTCTGAGAAATATATGCCGAACAGTAGGGATCCAAGAACCGAGCCTTGCAGGACACCACTTGTGACTGGTTTAGAGTCGGACCTGGAGCCCGCTATTCTTACCATGTGAGTTCTGTCTGTAAGCCAGTTGGCAACCCATCTTGTGATGTAGTGGTTTATGTTCAGGCTGGGGAGTTTTTCTATAATACCTGAGTGAGGAATGGTGTCAAATGCCTTGGCGAGATCAAGGTAGGCTGTGTGAACCACCTTTCCCTCATCTATGGCCTTGGTAACTGTCTCGAAGAAGTCAACCAGGATTAGTAGGCATGATCTTCCCTTAACAAAGCTGAACTGGGTCAGGTCAAGTGTTTGGAGGTTCCCAATGTCTTTTTTAATGAGTTCCATGATGATGCGCTCCATAGCCTTGCAGACCAGGCTAGTCAGACATATGGGGCGATAGTTACCAGGGTCAGTTGTGGCCCCTCATTTGTGGAGTGGAATAACCATTGCTGTGCACCATCCTATGGGCATGTAGCCAGTGGAGAGGCTGAGGTTGAACAGCGTGTTTAGGTGGGGGGGTTAGTTCGTTGTGTAGTTCGTGCAAGACGCAGCCTGGGACACCATCTGGACCCATTGATGCTGTGTTTTTGGCTTTTGAAAGGGCTGTTTTCACCTATGCTTCTGTGATTTCCAGGACACTACATTTTCCCGGTATTGTTGTGGGCCCCTTTGAAGGTGAGAGGGAGGTGAAGTTTGCACTGAATCTATCTGCCAGTATGTTGGCAATATCAGTAGGTTCAGTATATTTTGTACTATTTTTCACTAGCTCAGAGCATATCTGCAAGTTGCCACTTAGATTCTTGATATAGCTAAAGAAGGTTTTGTGGTTATCTTTCGAATCCTTAGCTATTTTTCTTTCAAAGTTAGCCTTGGATGATTTTATGAGGGACCTTAGTTTCTTACTGATACTGATCAAGGATGTCTTTCCTTCTTGGGATTTGCTTTTTTTCTGAACTAGTTTCCTCCTTCTATTGTATAACCTGTTTATGGCAGGGGTCCACCAGACTGGTTTGCTTCTCTTAGGGGAGTGAGTCTTGGTCTTGCTAGGGATGGCACGATCCATGCATCCTTGTAGGTGCTCATAGAGTGCAATTGTAAAGTATTCTACATCTTGGGCAGTGTTATCCTTTAGCGTGGGGGCTGTGAAACTTACCACCTCTGCCTTAAGTAAGGTGAAGTTTGCTTTAGAAAGTCTTTCACTGTGGTTTCCTTGGTTGGGGGTGGTGGTGGGGTGTGGACATCCAGGGTGATTAGTTTATGGTCTGATCTAACCAGTGACGGGTTGACCTCTGGTACGGAACACCTGTCACCCATGTTGGTGATGACCAGGTCCAATATGTTGTGACCTCTGGTAGGGGAGTTTACCAGCTGATCCAGGGCATTTGAGTTGATAAATTCCAGGAAGTGCTGAGCCTGGGAGTTTGTACTCAAGTAGTTTTCCCAGTTAATGGTAGGGTAATTGAAATCGCCCAATATCAGGGTGTTTGGTAGGACATTCATGTTTTCCAGTGTCTCCAGAAAGGTGGAGTGGTGATCCTGGGTCATGGAGGGTGATCTGTAGCAGGCTACAATTTGCATTGCAGATTTTCCCGATGTTAGTTGCACATGGATGATTTCAGAGGTATCATGCTGCGCCACTAACCTGGAAGTGTGAGTATCCTTGATAAATATGGATACACCCCCTCCTTTTGTGTTTCGGTCCGTGTTCTGTGGCCGAAATGTGTGGTATGAGTTGTAGTCCAGTAGTGCTGGAGTGCTCTCTGGAGCCTTGAACCAGGTTTCAGTTACTGCACAGATGTCAATGTTCTCCATACTTAGGAGTGCTTCGAGCGCATGCATTTTGAGATTTAAACTCCTGGCGTTGAGTAGCATAACCCTCATTTTTTTACTTGTGCTGTTTACGGTGGTGGATTTGAATTTTGAGCCTTGCCTAAAAAAGGCACTATGGGGGCAGTAAGAGCCTTGGCCAGTATTCGAAAGCAAAGGGGTGACAGGTGCAAGCCGTCTCTTGCGAAGCAACGCGGCTTATTGAGCATGTCATCCCAGGCTGACATACACTGGATCCCCTTTGAATGACACCAGAAGCTTAGCCAATTGTTGAAATTGATCATTTTTTCTTTATACTGAGCTATCATTCTTGGTGAGGGCAGGATGCTACTCAGGGTCAGGGTCATACCCACCTTGGCTACATGATCAGAGAGCTCTTCCATGTCTCTTTTCATGTAGTCCAGGAAGGTACATCTCAGGTCATTCACACCAACATGAACAATGACAGAGTCATTTTTGTACATGTTCTGGAGTGACCCAAGTGCTTGTGTTATGTGGCGGATTCTGGCTCCTGATAGGCAGCTAACAGTAACGTTCTCCTTGTCCAGCTTAGTGAGTGGGGCGTCAGTGTGCCTGACTATTGAGTCACCTATTACTAGTGTGTTAGGTATGTTATTTTGCCTTAAGGGCTGTGATTGTGCAGCACATTGATTTTGTGTTTTATGTGTTGTCTGGTTTGTGACGGGAGGTGCAGGTTTTGTGGGTGTCTGCTTTGGAGCTCACTGATGCTTTTGTAGGTTTTATTTAGAGCCTCTGAGTATGATTTCATGTATTTATGTGTATTTTTTGCCAGTGCTGGTTTAGTAGGTCTTTGTGAGGCTGGAGGTGTGGTGCAAGTGTTAACCTTCTACTCATGACTGCCTGTTCCAGTCTTGGGTGGAGATACCTTAGCCTCCAGTTTGGCTGTAGAATTGCATCTCTCACATATGTTAGTGTTTTGTGGTAGGAGGAGAGGGCTGTCTGTGTACATGAGGCAGTTGTAACATTGCCTCAGGATACCCAGGTTCACCAGCTGGACTGGAGAGTACACCTGAAGTTGCCCTTTGGTCATGCCTGAATAGTAGGGTGAGCTGCTTAGTCACTTGGTTGGAGTGGGGTGGATAAAGAGCCTTGCCCTGCTGGGCAGTCAAGTGTTGGGGTATATTAGTGCTTGCTATTAGGTCTGAGCAAGTGCTGGACTGTAGGATGCTTTTTGAGTGCTTAGGTTGAGAGTTAGACTAGTTCCAAGTGAAAAACTGAAGAGGAGACTTAGTGGAGCCGGGAATAATTTAACCCTACCTAACCGGTGCTGTCCAGCACACAAAACTGTGCAAACAAGGTTTTTAAACTACTAACGTCTGGGCTTGAACCACTGCTCCAGGGACAGATGGCTGCTCAAAGTTCCCCTCTCTCACAGGTGAACAGAGAAACTTCCCTCTATCCAAGTAAGGTATGGGCAACTCAGAAACTTGTAACACAGCCCTGAATTCAGCACTAGCCTGAAAACTGGACTATACTAGCTTAGAAAGGCAGAAAACAAGACATTGTTTTTGAAAAGATAAGGCAAAAACAGTAAAAAGTACACTTAAAACAGCTTTAAATGACTACAAGCGATCAGAAAATGCTATCACACTTTAGTGTGTAGTCTACCACAGTTAAACAATTTATTTAAACAAAAAACAACTTTTTTAAAGTGCAGGCAGTCAAATAAGTACAATATGTGAAAAAAACAAGCTTTTAAATTACAATAAGTGCTGGAAAAATCAGCGTTTAGGTGGAAAACAGTTAAGTACAGCAAGAAAATACAGAAAAATGATACTCAATCACTCCAAAGTCTCTCTTTTAAGCTAGAAGGCTTGTATCAGTTTAAGGCTTTCTAGTGCTTTCCAGTAGGTTAGTTACAGGAAAGATGAGAAACAAGTGCAGATGTGGTCTTTAAACCAGAAAATTGAAAGAGATGGACAACTTTCTGAATGATCGATAAACTACAATTCCTGGGCCAAGAACCACTCCTCTTGTGGTAGACAGGCTACCTAGTACTTACCACTCCCACTGATAAGCTAGAAGGCTGTACTCCAACACAAAGGCTTGGGGGGCTCAGAAGCTTACAAACAGTCCTGGATACAGCAAATCTGTACCTGGACTAGACTAGTTACGGGAAACGTGGGGATCAAGCACAAACATGGGCTTTAAAACCAGAAAGCTGAGAAAGATGGAAAAAACTTCCCAAACGGCCAATAAATTACAATTTCTGGGCCAGAACCACTCCTCTTGTAGTAGATAGGCTACCTAGTGCTTATCACTCCCACTGATAAAGCTAGAAGGCTTCCCTCCAACACTGAAAGGCTTGCAGGGCTCAGAAGCTTACCAACAGTCCTGGATACAGCAACTCTGTATCTGGACTAGGCTAGTAATAGGAAAGGTGGGAAACAGTGCAAGTGCGGTTTTTAAACCAGAAAGTTGAAAGAGATGGGAAAAAACTGCCCAAACAGCCAGTAGCTACAATTTCTGGGCCAGGAACCACTCCTCTTGTGGTAGATAGGCTACCTAATGCTTACCACTCCCACTGATAAGCTAGAAGGCTTCCCTCCAACACAGAAAGGCTTGGGGGGCTCAGAAGCTTACAAAGAGTCCTGGATACAGCAAATCTGTACCTGGACTAGACTAGTTACAGGAAAGGTGAGGAACAAGCGCAAACACAGGCTTTTAAGCCAGCAAGTTGAAAGAGATGGAAAACTGCCTAAACGGCCAATAAACTACAATTTATGGGCCAAAACCCACTCTTCCCATGGTAGATAGGCTACCTGATGTTTACCACTCCCACTGATGAGCTCGAAGGCTTCCCTCCAACACAGAAAGGCTTGGGGGGGGGGGCTCAGAAGCTTACAAAGAGTTCTGGATACAGCAAATCTGTACCTGGACTAGACTAGTTACAGGAAAGGCAGGAAACAAGCACAAACACAGGCTTTTAAATCAGAAGGTTGAAAGAGATGGAAAAGCTTCCCAAATGGCCAATAAACTATCATTTCTGGGCCAGAAACCCCTCCTCCTGCGGTAGATAGGCTACCTAGTGCTTACCACTCCCACTGATAAAGCTAGAAGGCTACCCTCCAACACAGAAAGGCTTGGGGGGCTCAGGAGTTTACAAACAGACCTGGATACAGCAACTCTGTATCTGGACTAGACAAGTTATAGGAAAGGCAGGAAACAAGCTAGGATTTTTTTTTTACAGAAAAGCAGCTAAAACAGCAGTAAATACAATTCAAATGCAGTGCATGCTAGCACACGTGTATCAATATTACGGCAAATGCAGTTTAATTAAATGCAATTAAATTAACAAATGACTAAAAAAACAAGTGCAGAAGGCATTAAATTAGAAGGCTACTAACAAGCAGTAATAAGTGCAGAGTAAGAACAACTGAACAGATAACAGCACGCAGAACAGCAACTAAGACAGTTACAGTAAGAGCAGCTAAATATATATATTTATTTATTCTATTTTTTTTTTATTTTGAGGGAGGGAACACAGCAGGATTGGACAGGGGTTGTCCTTCTCAAATGCTCTCTTTGTACACAATAGGAGTGCCTGAAATCAGAATATGATCTCACTGCACTCAGTTGAGTGAGCAAATGAGATAGGCCCAGAAGGAGTATCCAAATACAAACTTACAAGAGGGGTGGGCAGTTTCAAAGCCACCAAGATTAACACAAACACAAGAACAATGAGGGTGGGTGGGAGAAACACAGTGGAGACAACAAAAGACAGAACCAATACGGCACCACTATAAATAATAGGCAAGTGTATAAATACATCACAGTGCAAATTAAGTTGCAAAAAGTGTACTTATCAGCTTGAAATATATTCCAATTCTGCAGCTCACAGCAAATCTATCAGCTTTCAGGCAGTTCACAGAAATGCAGTCTGTATTGGAATTACAGCAAGATACACCTCAGGCAATGACTAACAGCTAGGATGTGGGCTGGCTCAACAACCCCCTCCCTGCAACTAGCTTGAGCTACCCTTAGAAAAAAACATAGCGGAGACAACAAGAGACAGAACCAATACAGCACCACTATAATTAATAGGCAAGTGTATAAATACAGCACAGTGCAAATTAAGTTGCAAAAAGTGTACTTATCAGTTTGAAATATATTCCATTTCTGCAGCTCACAACAAATCTATCAGCTTTCAGGTGGTTCATGCATGGTATACAATTACATAAGTGATGCCATGGCACCTAGTTTATGACTATGGTCCATGACATACAATTTGTGACAGTGCTAAAAAGTCACACCAATAATACTTGATGAATGCAGTGTTGCTTGTGGGCTATGCGGAGTGGTGCATGCTCAGCGTACATTATACACCATACATTTTCTACATAACAAGAAAAATGCAGTTTCTTTCATAGTCCAATATATATGTCTTGATTTATAGAGTGTTGAGGGAGCCAGTAGAACAAACGCTACTCATACTGGCAGTTTTTTAAACAACTTTTTATTATTTTTAAAACAAAGTTTGTACAAAATTATTTAAAGATAAATAAAACAAAAACATAGCTATTTACAGATGTCCACAACAAAATCAAACATATAAAACTAAATCATTAAAATGTATCAAGTAAATCACTTAATTTTGACCAAAATCTAAATTGGTATAAAATATATATAAACTCCCAATTGCTAAAGGCTGCTTAATCAAGCAAAAATATTTATAAGACAAGCAGGGCTAGGCCACCACGGAGAATCATTTATTAACTAATAAAACAATAAAATGGCCTAAAAACAGCACAGGCATAGAAGCAGGAATAAGTGCTTTCAACTCATAGAGCCTTCATCTGATGAAGGCGCTATGAGTTGAAAGCACTTATCCCAGTTTCTATGCTTGTGCTGTTTTTATGCCATTTTATTTTTTATTAGTTAATAAATGTTTCTCCGTGGTGGTTTCTAAAAATCTAAATTGGTGAGTAATATTCAAGTTCTCATTTTGGAAGCTGACAATTATTTTTTACAGTCATTTTTGCTGAATGAATGAATTCAGTGAAAGAAAGAGTAATTTTACAATTCCAATTCTTTGTGAGTATTTTTCTTGCTCTAGTTAAAATGGACCAATGGAGAGGCACCTGCACCCTAGGAATGGAATCCAGAACTGGAGCATTAAATAAGGGCAGGCACCTGCACCCTAGGAATGGAATCCGGAACTGGAGCATTAAATAAGGACAGGCACCTGCATCCTAGGAACGGAATCCAGAACTGGAGCATTAAATAAGGGCAGGCACCTGCACCCTAGGAACAGAATCCGGAACTGGAGCATTAAATAAGGACAGGCACCTGCACCCTAGGAACGGAATCCAGAACTGGAGCATTAAATAAGGACAGTCACCTGCACCCCAGGAACGGAATCCAGAACTGGAGCATTAAATAAGGACAGGCACCTGCACCCTAGGAACGGAATCCGGAACTGGAGCATTAAATAAGGACAGGCACCTGCACCCTAGGAACGGAATCCAGAACTGGAGCATTAAATAAGGACAGGCACCTGCACCCTAGGAACGGAATCCAGAACTGGAGCATTAAATAAGGAAGGCACCTGCACCCTAGGAATGGAATCCGGAACTGGAGCATTAAATAAGGACAGGCACCTGCACCCTAGGAATGGAATCCGGAACTGGAGCATTAAATAAGAACAGGCACCTGCACCCTAGGAATGGAATACAGAACGGGAGCATTAAATAAGGACAGGCACCTGCACCCTAGGACCAGAATCCGAAACTGGAGCTTTAAATAAGGACAGGCACCTGTACCCTAGGAACGGAATCTAGAACTGGAACATTAAATAAGGACAGGCACCTGCACCCTAGGAACAGAATCCGGAACTGGAGCATTAAATAAGGACAGGCACCTGCACCCTAGGAATGGAATCCAGAACTGGAGCATTAAATAAGGACAGGCACCTGCACCCTAGGAACAGAATCCGGAACTGGAGCATTAAATAAGGACAGGCACCTGCACCCTAGAAGCAGAATCTGGAACTGGAGCATTAAATAAGGACAGGCACCTGCACCCTAGGAACAGAATCCAAAACTGGAGCTTTAAATAAGGACAGGCACCTGCACCCTAGGAACGGAATCCAGACCTGGAGCATTAAATAAGAACAGGCACCTGCACCCTAGGAATGGCAACCGGAACTGGAGCATTAAATAAGGACAGGCACCTGCACCCTAGGAATGGAATCCAGAACTGGAGCATTAAATAAGGACAGGCACCTGCACCCTAGGAACAGAATCCAGACCTGGAGCATTAAATAAGAACAGGCACCTGCACCCTAGGAATGGCAACTGGAACTGGAGCATTAAATAAGGACAGGCACCTGCACCCTAGGAACAGAATCTGGACCGGGAGCATTAAATAAGGACAGGCACCTGCACCCTAGGAACGGAATCTAGAACTGGAGCATTAATTAAGGACAGGCACCTGCACCCTAGGAACAGTATCTGGAAATGGAGCATTAAATAAGGACAGGTACCTGCACCCTAGGAACGGAATCCAGAACTGGAGCATTAATTAAGGACAGGCACCTGCACCCTAGGAACAGAATCTGGAACTGGAGCATTAAATAAGGACAGGCACCTGCACCCTAGGAATGGAATCTGGAACTGGAGCATTAATTAAGGACAGGCACCTGCATCCTAGGAACGGAATCCAGACCTGGAGCATTAAATAAGGACAGGCACCTGCACCCTAGGAATGGAATCTAGAACTGGAGCATTAAATAAGGACAGGCACCTGCACCCTAGGAATGGAATCTAGAACTGGAGCATTAAATAAGGACAGGCACCTGCACCCTAGGAATGGAATCCAGAACTGGAGCATTAAATAAGGACAGGCATCTGCACCCTAGGAATGGAATCCGGAACTGGAGCATTAAATAATATGAAGGAGTTAGAAATGATACAATTATCTGTCCATAAAGCTTGGGCAAAATTTCTAAATTCAACCCAAAAAGGAGTTATTTTACAATCCAATATCATATGAAACCAATCTGCTTTAGAGACTTATTTACACCTCCAACAATTAATTTTCCCATAGTGATATATTAAAGCTACTTTATGTAGAGTTAAAAAAGCTCTGTGAAGAAATCTCCACATATATATTTTCCAGAAAAGAGAAGCAAATTTTCCTGCAGATTTAAGAATTGAGGACTTATCTTCATCAGAAACGGCCATCTCATTAATCTTAGTTGAGTAATTCCAAAATAACGAATCCATGGAACCAAGCTCTTCTCTTATTATTTATAAATTATCACTATAAAGGATTTATTTTTATTTGAATTACTATTGATTCTGAACAAAAACTTAAGTATCTTTGGAATATATTTAGTTTACGAATCCATGGAGATTTCGACTTTATCATTCACATATTTTTTGACAAGATTGTATCGTCAACCGGCTATTATTTTCTAAACAGTGTCTTACAAGAAGATCATCTGTAAATTTGCATCTCTAAGGTCTAGCATTTTGTTTATATTAAAAGTTCCCAAACAAGCCACAGTATTTGATGTAGGGAACAATAAAAACAATAAATCTTTAACTGTATAACTGAATTCATGAATCATTTAAAATTTACAAAGATGTGGAATAGTGTTTTTCTGTTCATTTAAATATAATTCTTTCAAGACCTCATACTGGCTGGTTTTGATTGACATGTGGAATAGCAGGTGTTATGAAACGTGTTTGGGGTTTTACTGTGATTGTTTCACTGCAATGTCATTTACAGACTATGATGAATTTAAGTGTGTACAGAATGAAAGCATTAGTTGCCTTGATAAAAAAGAAGTTTTTCCCCCGGTACTGTCCATTTACTGTTTTCAGGTATACAGAAGAACTGCAGCATTGGCTGTTTCTGGAAAATGACAACTGGGTGAGTATTTTCTGTACTACTAACACTGAAAATTTAACTTACATTTGGAAGGTATCATACACAGTGTCCCGTTTTTTTAATTTCTCCAAATCTTTTGGGTCTCTAGTACTATGATGGGAATGAACCCCATTCCTAAGTCAAAGTATGATTAAAGTTCATGAAATTAGTATTGTTTCAGTCTTTGATGTTAGCCAGAAGTCCTCTTCGCAGCACCCGCAATGTGTCCAGTAATGACGACTTCTGCGGTTCGTACAGAGTTGCATGTATCAGTAACATATATAAATACAGTTGTAGATTATTTTTATTAGACATTGCTGCTGCTACTGTTGGAACTATCTCGGTATCTTTCTTCCACATTGCTCTCATTTCTGCTTGCAAATCCTGATATTTTATGACTTTGTGTCTCTGTACGCAACACATTGCAGTCACTGGGTGTGGGGTGATTTCGATGATCGGTGCTACTTTTGTCTTATTTTTATGGACCACTATATCTGGTCTTCTAGCATCTATCTTTTGCTGTGTTGGTGATGGCTGATCCCATGTGATGTAACTTCTTCACTTTCTAGGATGCTTTCTGGTTCGTGTTTCCAGTGTTTTTCAGGCACTTCAATACCATAATGTTTGCACAATCCCCAGTGCAATAGTCTCGCCACATTATTATGCCTTTCAGTATACAGTCCTTCTGCCATTAATAAGTCACAACCAGCAACAAGGTGTGCAATTGTTTCCAATTCGGTTTTACAAAATCTATATTTGTCTGTTTCTCCCATATGTTCAATGGACTTTGTAAACCAGCATGTACGTAGCCTACTATCTTGGACCTCCAATATTAACCTTTCATACTTTGGTTTGAATTTGCCTCTCCTTTAAGCATTCCTGCATTCAGTCCTGATCAACATGACGTTGTTCCAGGAGTTTTCTATACTTGCAACTATATTTATGCATTTCCCACATTTCTAGCCTTCTCATCTGATCCTTCACCTTATATTCTTACTTTTGTTTTTGGCACATTCAGTTGGTCCCTGATTTGTATCTATTTCTGGTCTGATTTCCATTCCCACTTGACATCGATATGCGTCTACTAAACTAAGCAAGGAAGTCATCTTAGACTTATTCTCCTCATGTTTCAAAACTTTCACTATGTTTGGGTCTTGTAAGGTCAGCAGACATGTATGCAGTCCCACGATTGCAGATCTGTACATGTAATTAATTTCAAGGAGGCCCATCCCTCCTTTGGAATGGAAAATATATAATCTTGGTATGCACTGATTTTTATAAATCATTTGATTAGCATGAAGCACCCGTCTTGTTTTCCTGTCTAATCTGTCCAACATCTTTTGGGGCCAGTCAGTCTCTCCAGAACTGTAAGTTAGGACAGAAAGAGCAAGCTGGTTTATAGCTTGAACTTTAATCCTAGATGTCAACACAGTTTTTAGGATTAATTTAAGTGTTCTAAAATATTCCTCACTGAGTTTCATTCGCATTTGTTCATGTTTTATTGCTGATCCTTCACCAGTTCCTAAATATTTATACACTCCCTCTTACTCAAGTTCTTTTATGTCACAATCTTGTCCCAAACTTATGTTTTCTTGGTGCTGCAGCTTTCCTGCTTTAAAGGTTGATTTTGTACATTTATCAAAACCAAATGACATTCTTATATCATCTGAAAAAGTTTTGACTACTTGCAGTTCCTCATCTGATGAGCTGTACAGTTTTAAATCATTGACAAAGAGAAGATGAGAAGTCTTTACACTTGTTTGCTTTCTGGGAGCCAGGTTATAGCCATGACCTAAACTGTTACGCATACAGCTTAATGATTTAAGGGCAAGGCAAAAGAGCGGTGATAGAGTGTCATCCTGGAATATCCCCTTTTGGATTTTTATCCCTGGAATAATTTGTCCTTTATCATGGCTTAATAGTAACGTGGTTTGCTACTGTTTTATGGTCAATATCATGTAGTCGATCAGTGTAGGGTATATTTTATACATTTTAAGCACTCTTTTATCTATGAATGTAGGATACTATCAAATTATTTTTTATAGTCAATCCATGCCATACTTAAATTCTTCCCCTTTTTACAGTTCTCCATGATGACTTTATTTAACAACAATTGATCCTTTGTTCTGTATGACTTTCTTTTACTACCTTTTTGCTCTAGTGCTATGATTGGGTTTTCTTCTAGATGACTATAAACTCTGTTAGCATCAGTTCCAGTGTATAGTTTATACATCATCGGAAGGCAAGTTATTGGTCTATAGTTTTTAGGGTAGCTTGCAGGTTCACTCTTAAGTAGGAGCATTGTTTTTCCTGTTGTTAGCCAGGATGGTGTCTGTTCGGGATGCACATATAAATAGTTCTTACTTATGGCTTAATCTTTGTGTAAAGATGTTAATACGTTTAGCCAGAAGTTAAGTACTATATCTGGGAATGGGGTTTTCCAATTAGTGACTTTTCTTAACTTTGTTTCACTCTCTCTGGCTATTATTTCATCCCATTTCATATCCTGTACATTTGAACTTCTTATTCTTTATTTTACGTCTTCTATCCATTTAGCATCTTTGTTATGTTCCACAGGATCTTCATAAATATTTCTGCAAAATGTATCTATTTCTTCTTTTTATGGTGATCTTTCAGTTTCCTTTTACCTTGTTTCCCAATTCTCTATAAGACTTTTTTGGGTCATCAATAAATTGCTTATTTTGTACTTTTTCTTTATATTTATCTGCGTATCGTCTAAGTTTTTCTGCCTATGCTGATATTTCTAGTTTATTATTTGCAATTGTGCATGAAAAATCCTGATCAATTATAGGTTCATAGGTTCATACTAGGCTATCTGCCCTAGGCATTTATAAGCCTAGCCAGAGTGTGTTTGGCTTTCGCCACCCATTTTAAATTAATTTTGCTATGCCCTTTTTCGAGGTTAGTATACTGTGCCTCTGTCTAACAGTGACACAGAAGTGATACCCGGGGTAAACCTACGATCTCCCATCCACTCATCAAGATTCCACTTGAAGAGAGTCAATGAGGGACTCTGCCTAACCTGGACTGGGATTTTATTCCAGAGTGAAGGGAGCCTCTGGGTTATGAATCTGTCCCTCCAGCATGTCCTATTTATTATTATAATACTGCACACTGCTTTTATCATGCCTATTTTTTTAGTATCACAGCAAGAGGTTCTCCCATTCAATTCTCGGCTGGGGCGCCTTCTGTGTGGAGTCTGCATGTCCTCCCCATGGTCGAGTGACATTAAAGATATGCAGGTAGGTGCGAGTGTAAATGGGTGTGCCTTCCTTGAAGGTTGGGTGTTGGGCTGGCAACTCGGCACCATAAAAATCCACTGCCAATCATTAGTGGACCGGAGTTCCGCTGTGGCGACCCCTAACCAGGAAAAGCCAGAAGACGTTACTGATTTTGTTGATCTTTTCCCTCTTCTATACTCTTGTAACAGTGACACTTTTTGCCTTAATTGCTTTATAATTTTCACTATTCAATACTTCAGTGTTGGCATTCAATTTCTCCCCATCCTTTCCCTCACTACTCTGTGTTCTTGTGATAGGACTTTATCTGTTATTAATTTGACTGCACAGTAATATATATCCTGTTTACTTCTGTTATGTCACATGAATCTCTATGGACAGTCCTAATTACTGTGTTAATTTGTTTTATCAGACTTCTGACGTCTGGGGTTTCATTGACCTTCTGCAGTCTATTTCTATCATTGATCTTAATATGTCTATCCATCTCTAGTAAATCAAGCAACTCTTCTTTTAAATCATTTTCTTCTAAACTGAGGGCACATTCTTTCTTCACCATTTCTTGCAGGTATTGTACAGAAAGTTCCAGAGCTTCTTCCTGTGTCACATTCTCTTCAGTTTCACCCTGTGTCATCCATTGCTCTTTCATATGAGAACTCACTTGTCTATCACTCCCCGACATTGACTGGGTCGGAGTTGACACCGTTTCCTGTTCTTTCCCTTTGCTGTATAGCTCCAACTGAACCTTTGTACTGGTTTCCTGTGGGAGGCTCCAAATTATCTTCATCTGTAAACTGATTAGATGCTTCTTGCTCTACTGGTTTTGCCTTAATTTGGGTATCCATTGCTCTATCCTGTTGTGTTGTTATCTGACTTAAATTTTCTCCACTAAATCCGTCACTTTGCAGGTAATCAATAATCTCAGTATCTATTTCTTTAACTTCTCCATTAATAATCATGTCCCCTGAGTATAGCATGGCTGATGGTCCCATAGACTGGGGCTAAGTGTTGGCATATGAACTTGATGCTGGGCTACTGCTTTCAAGAGACTCTCTTGACATTGACCTAACTGTGCTGTGGGACCTAGACCTTGACTGAGAGGGTCTCCCCCAAGTCGTGGAAGTCTGGTGAGGCATGGCTGCTATCTCTGTGGTAAATTCACATGAGTAGCTGCAGTACTTAGGTTCATAGGTGTTTACTAGGCTAACAACCACAAGGGCCTTTTTAAGCCTAGCCATACACCCCAGTCTCTGACAAGTTCTGATACCCTTGATAAGTGTAAGCATGAGCCTGGGAGATGAAGCATTTACAGGTTACCTGTTTGCATCTGAGACATAGGTGCCAAACCAGGGATAAATTTCCAGTTTCCCATCCAGTTGTCCAAGTTGCACTTGAATTGAATTAGGGAGGAACTCTGCTTCACATGGATGGGGAGCCCGTTCCATAGATGGAGTATTCTCTGGGATACATACCTGTCTCTCCAGCAGGTCCTATTTATATCACAGTCAGGGTTTAAGTCTTTAGAATGGGTAATTCTTGTACTGTTTGTTTTGTGGATATGCAGGAGGTCTATCAGAGTGGAGTCTGACAATGCCCTGTATGCCAGGCAAAGATCTACCCTCAAAAGCCTGTAGGAAACAGAATACAGGGATAGGGCCGTGAGGCGGTCTGCATAGGACATATTACTTATGCCCTGTATTCTTTTAGTGAGGAACCTCTGTGGATGTTTCAGTTGTTGAATATGCCTGGTTAGGTACATGCCAAAGGGGGCATTATACTCAATGATAGGTCTGATGAATGGTGAATACAGTGGAACAATGACTTCCTTGGACTTAGATGTCATACCTTTGTTTATAAGTTGCGCAACATAGAATGATTTCCTCACCACTGTAGACACGTGATGATCAAAGGCTAGATTACTATCTATGTGTGTCCCTAAGTCCCTGACTACTGGGTCAACTCTAAGAGGTGTGTTGTCAATATGATAGTTACCAGGGATGGATGACTTCCCAAAGGATACTATTATGCATTTCTTGACATTTAGTTTTAGTCCATGATTCTGACACTAGTTGTTTGTCTGTGCCAGCCCCTCCTGGACAACATTTGTATCATTGTGAGATTCAATGGCAGTTCCTAGTTTACAATCATCTGCAAATTTAGTCAGCCAGAGACCACTGACATTGGCCTTGACCTCTGAGAAGTAAAAGCCAAAAAGGAGCGGTTCAAGGACTGATCCCTGAGGGACTCCACTTGTGACTGGCCTCTTTGTAGAGGTGGAATCCCCAATTCTAACATCCTGGGTCCTGTCTGTGAGCCAGTTGGCTATCCACTGGGTGACATATGGGTTTGTATCTAACCTCTTGAGTTTGTCAGTTGGCCAGGTAGGTAGTGTGAACAATTTTGCCCTCATCCATTGCTTTGGTGACCTTCTCAAAGAAATCTACCAGGTTGAGTAGGCATGATCTGCCTTTTACGAAACCAAGCTGGGTTGGGTCCATTGTCTACAGGTTTACTATATCTCTGTTGATCATCTCCATGATAATTCTTTCCATGGCTTTACATATAAGACTAGTGAGACTTATGGGTCTGTAGATGGTCCACCTTTGTGCAGAGGGATGACTGTTGCCTTTCTCCATTTATGAGGCACGAAGCCAGTTTGCAGGCTACAGTTAAATAGTAATTCCAGAGGCCCTAATAGGTCATGTTTCATGCTATTTAGAACGCATCCTGGGATATTGTCTGGGCCCATCGATGCAGTGTTCCTGATTTTAGAGGGACCATTAAGAACCTGTTACCTAGTGATAATAGTGGGAGTTATATTTGATGATATTTCCTGAGGGAAGGTTGAGGGAGGGAGGGGTAAAGTTGGAGTTGAATTTATCAGCCAGGAGGTTTGCTATGTCTTCTGGCCATATAGGTGGCTCCATTTACAATGAGCTCTGCACACAACTGTGTATTGCCTTTGAGGTTGCAGACATAGCTAAAGGTTGCTTTGTGGTTGTTCTTGACCTAGGAGGGCAAACGTACCTCAAATTTGACTTTGGTAGACTTTATTTGTCCTCTGAGTTTGTTTAGTTTAATGAGAGTGCTTTTATCCTGCTGGGTGCTGCACCTCCTAATTTTTGCCATGATTTTCTTCCTCCTGTTATATAGCCTATTGATTTTGTGATTCCACCAGGGTGGATTGTATTTTGAGGTAGTTCTGTACTTCTTCCTGGTGGGTACAGCTGCCTCTATACAGCTATTAGCATGCTTGTACAGGGTTTCTGTGAACAGTTCTGCATAGGTAGAAGTGTTCTCAGGGTTTATAGGGGCTTGAAAGTTTGCCAGGTTCTCACTTAATAGCAGGTGGTTAGCCTTAGAATAGTTCCTGAATATTCCCGGTTTAGCTGGGGGTCCAGGTTTTATTTTTACTTCAAAGGGGACCATTTTGTGGTCTGACCTTACCAGGGAAGGCATTACACTGGGGGTGTGCAGGACTCCCCCATATTAGTGAGGTCCAGATCCAGTATGGTTGCACCCCTGGTTGGTGTATTGACTATCTTGTCCAGGGAGTTTGTGTTTATAAAATTCTGGAATCTTTGTGCATGTACGTTTGATGTCATATAGGATTCCAGGTTAATAGTGGGGTGATTAAAGTCTCCCATGAATATGGTATTGGGTTGGATGGTTAGTGTTTCTAATAAGTTTAAATACATGGTATGGGTTTCCTGGGTCATAGAGGGGGACCTATAGTTTGCAAGGAAGTGGTATTGGATTTTACCTATGGTGATTTGAACATGGAGCAGCTCAAGTGCATTGTCCTGTTTGACCAACCTTAAAGTATATTTATTTTTGATGTAAATAGAGACACCTCCACCTTTAGTCCCTGCCTGTGAAGTAGCTGGTCTAAATGTGTGGAAGGCATTATAACCCTGCACTGTTGGTGTGCACTTTCTTAAGAAACACATTGTATGAAGCCTACCCATCCACCACCCATACAGACAGTCCCCCATCCGTATCCAGCTGTGTTCCCAATGTGTGTCAAAAGTCTTTGCTAGTGTGTGCATGGAAGCTAACATGCAGGCTGAGTGTAAAATGATGCTGCACATGAGAACCATCATGGCACTGTTCCTGACCTCTGACCTCCACCATTCTCATGCACTAGAGAAATCCTTCATGTATACCTTGTAATTCTCGAATCATCTCCACCTGACTTTCAGTGGTTTCAATTAGGTCTTGAAACATCTGCGGATGGATGGTCAGGCCTTGAGTGTCTCTATGACATATGCCTTCACCTGCTGCCTCTGAAAGGGTGGTCTCTTCATCAAGTAGCTCAGGCTGTACTTAAGAAACAGATTTTGAGCTACGTGGTGTCCCTCCCTACTGTAATGTCATTTCCTCATTCTGCTACTATGGAGACTTCTACTGCTGTGGGGGAGGGGGGCCCTGCCAGTACACTTTGTCACTGTGTGCCACTGTCCTCAGGCTGTGCCATGAGTATCAGAGTCATGGCATAATCATCATCATCAGCCATTCTGCAGTCAATATCAGTCTGATGTGCTGAAACACAGGAGATTGTTTCTTCTTGTGCTGAACCTGTAAACTATCTCAAGATATAGTTAATGAGACATGTGGAATTACTTTTGCATAAATGTATGATGGCCACACATGCCAGGCATGTAATCATTGTGTTGCACTTGACACTAATGCCATACCTGATGATTATATGTGCACGTGTCATGCTAAATACATCAGAGCATAATGCAGTAATGCCATACCTGATGATTATATGTGCACGTGTCATGCTAAATACATCAGAGCATAATGCAGTAAAATCAGTTACATACTGACCTTTCACACTGCCCCACTGTGGTTGTTGCAGGGGTCTTACAATTCCAATGTCCACAACACCTTTGATGATTCTGGCAACATCCTCATCTGCATCAAAGTACCACCCTATTCAGAGAGCAGGTACTCCTCATCCAGCACTAAAGGTTGGTGTGCATAAGTATGTCCACCACTGCTGCAACAGGCAATTGCAGTCTGTCTAGCTTTGGTCCTGGCACATCCCCTCCCCTATGTTATTCACTCATTTCCCACACTGTGCCAAAGTGTGGCTTCTTTCCCTACAGCATTTATGTCAGTCACTACGTAATTCCACACCTTATCTCTCTCTCTCTGCATGTTTTGGCCTCCTTTTCCCAAAAATATGTTCTCCATGTGTCTTCAGAGCATCCATGAGGATGTGATTCTTCTCAAAGCTGAAGTTGTCTCCCCTATGTCTTGTTCCCTGCTGCTGCAACAATTTTTAACCTGTAAACATATGTTGATCCAAAATTACACCTGCCTCACATTAATGTTACTTTAAATAATTTTGGATCATGTGTGCCAGTACATTTTAAATAAAAAGGTATTACAAGCACAGTGAAGCATTAATTCTGAGTTCTGGTTCGATTTTTCTTGGCAGTACTGACTGTACTATTCTGCTGCAGTAGGACAACATCTGCCTATAAAACTGTCTGCATTGAGGGCGTGGGATAGTGTGTATTAAATAATCACTCTTGTATGTCACTCTATACTTTAATGAAGGTGACCCGTACTATAGCCCTGGGCATTGCCCATTGCCAGAGACCGTTATGTGCAATAAACCACTTGATTGACAGATGCTGGCAACAGTGAAAATGGCAGGTTACGCATGTGACGAGTAATCCAATAACAATACAAAATGTAATATCTGACCAGTAAATATCAGTTAATCTTCAACAGGTTACACTACATTACACTCATTTCTGCCTTTCCTAACAATTCCAGGTTATAGATTCATAGCTGCATACCTGGCTAATGACCACAGAGGCTGTTTTATGCCTAACCATGCTCCCCAAACATATCAGACAATTTTTCGTTCCTAAGTTTATGTTAAGAGGTATAATGTAGGTTTCGGCATGGGTGGACTATCATTTACAGGCTGCCTCTGTCCATTAGAGACATAGGAGCCAAGCCAGAGGTACAGTTGCAGTTCCCATCCACTAGTCCAAGTTCTGCTTGAACTGAGTTAGGGAAGAGCACTGAATGACATGGATGTGAAGCCTGTTCCAGAGAAGGAGAAAGGCTCTGCGACACATACCTGTCCCTCCAACATGTCCTATTTATGTCGCAGATGAGGATTAGGTCCTTAAGTTAGGTAATTCGATGCTATTTGTTTTGTGAATCTGCAGCAAGTCCATCAGAGCAGGACCAGAGGATGCCTTGCAGGCCAGGTGCAGATTACCTCTTGTCAGTCTGCAGGAGACAGAATATAGGGCTTGGGCTTTGATGTGGTACGCATAGAACAAGCTGTTTACACCTTGCGTTCTTTTTGTGAGGAACATTTGTGGACAATCCAGTTGTATATGCCTGGTCAGGTACATACCAAAAGGGACATTGTATTCAATGATTGGTCTGATGAGGGCTATGTACAGCTGAACAAAGACGTCCTTGGACCTACATGCTTATAAGTTGCATAACATAGAATGATTCCCTTACCACCATAGACATATGGAGGTCAAAGTCCAGGTTACTGTCTACATTCATTTCTAAATCTCTGACTACTGGGTCTACTTGTATGTGTATATTACCTATGTGGTACTTTCCAGGAGTACCTGTTTTCCCAAAGGAAACTTTAATACATTTCTGGCATTGAGTTTTAGACTGTGGCTCTGACACCAGTTATTAGTCTGTGTCAGGCCTTCTTGGAGGGTATTTCTGTCTTTGGGGAATTATATGACTTCATCTAGTTTGCATAAGTCTGCAAACATAGTCAGCCAGAGGCCTCTGACATTGGTTTTAACTTCAGAGAAGTAGATTCCAAAAAGGAGCAGACCCAGCATGGAACCCAGAGAGACTGTTCTATTGTCTGGTCTCTGTGGAGATAGGACCCAAGAAGTTAGGGTATTAGAGTCTATCTGGGAACCAGCTGGTTATCCAGCAACTGAAATATGGGTTTATGTGTAATTTTGTGAGTTTGTCTACAAGGTCAACGTGAAGTATTTTGTTGAATGCCTTGCCGAAGTCGTGGCAGGCAGTATGCACTGTGTTGCCCTCATCCATTGTTTTGGTGACCTTTTCAAATAAGGCCAATAGGCTGAGCAGGCATGACTTGCTCTTGAGGAGACCAAACTGGACTGGGACCAGTATGTGAAGGTTACTATGTTGCTGTTTATCATTTCCATAACTCTTTCCACTGCCTTGCATAGGAGACTATTCAAACCTGTGTGTCTCTGCTTTTAATCAACTGTTTTACTTTATTTTGTGCTTTCTAACTTTCATGGAAGTGCACAGCCCAGCAGTGCATAAAATGGCAGAGTGAAGGAAACTGACACAACGTGGAGCTGATTTAAGTTCTTACACAAATGAGGTTCAGCCACACTGAGCTCTATGAAGTGCGTTGTCACGCACATGTAATCGCTCTTCTAGGTGCAACTGGATTCATATTGTTGTGGGTGAGCTGCACCTACTCATATACACACACATACACGAGCACCATTTGCACCTTGATTAACCGCCAGCATGTTATACTCTGTGTATGGCATGTATGCATTCATAAGGTCAGCCCTCAGACCCCAGCCCCATTGCACCCCCCATACCCCTGCTACTTATTTATACCAACTCCTGGATCACAGAACAGTGGGAAAAGGACAAATTCTCAGTCCACACTCTACCAGCTGTCCTTTTTCACACTGCACAGTCTGTACCAGATAGAAGCTACATCATGTCACACACAAACTTACAAATTAAGCATTCCCTGAGATTTTCATTTAGAAATTGTTATGCTGTCTCCTGGTTACTGCCAAAGGGAAATTTTTCACTATATGTGAACAACCTTAAAAACACATAAACAACAAGGATATCAAATTCCACAAAAGTTACCTTTTATTTCTCTAAAAAAAAAAAAACTCTTCTGCAATGCATGGGGATATGGCCTACCATGATAAATGTCCTCTTATTATACAAAATCTTTCCACTTTTATTAGTTCATTAGGTAGCCTATATGGCTGTTTACACTGGGGAGAGTGATGTTACACACTAGTGGGTGTGGTTCCCATCTTAGTATGCCTTGCCTCAGATTTCTACATCTCATTCTGACCTTGGTACTTCAAAGCTATGGAATCCATTAAAGCCCAGGGCTGTGAACCAGTCTGATCCAATGAAGAGACCAAAATACTCCTCAACCTACTGCAGGAGACATACCTGTGGAATTTAGAAGGGGCCACTGCAGGCAGCAGTTGGAAGAAAATCGATAATTGTCAGGAGCTGAGGGTTCATCTCTCTTCACTGATGAGAATCCCCATTCCAGAGAGCAGTGCCGCCACAGGCACAGTGACCTCAAGAAGGGTAGGCAGGCTCAGCTGCATTAGGTCAAGAGTGCATCTGTGGTGGACAGCTGTTTAGCAGACTGCAATGATTAACTAAGCAGGTGATGAATAGGTGCGCAAGATCGCACGATTCCCAGGGTTGGAGAATATGCCCTTATCCAGTGTTTGTGCAAGCTCAGATTTAGCATACATATATAAGTAACAGGGGGTGGGGGCACAGCTCCCAAATGAGTGGGGTACAAGGGAGTTTGCCTCCAGCAAAAAATATTTTTATTTGTCTTTTAAGTTATACGTTTTGCATGCAGCAAGGCTGTTTCTTGGTGCATGTATACTGATGTATCGACATTGGTGTTTTCGATGTTTTGAAGTCAACATTTTGCCAATGACTATAAGCAGCGCACACACACACACACACACACACACACACACATATATATATATATAGATCATATATATATATATATATATATATATATATATATATATATACACACAGACACAAACACACACAGACACAAACACAGTGTCAGCAGTGTTGGTGGTATACCAGGTAGCATAGTCACCTTTGCTTCAGAAGACTGTGGGTTCTATTTGGGGGGAGGGTGCTGCACTACTGAGTGTGTCGTCCTTCAGATGAGACATTAAACGGAGACCCGATACACTTGATTTGGTGGTAACTTAGGTGAATGCAACTGATTCCACAACACCTTTCAAAAAGAGTAGGGGAAGTTCCTGATGCCCTGTCCAAATTTCACCTAATAGTATAAACACCACACTGCATCTCCCCTAAAAAGAGGCTTCTAGCCTAGTCAGACTAATCCAGTCAACAAAATGATAAATAAATAAAAAATATGTATATCACTCACATAATTGAATACTCCAAATCTCAAACATACAAATATTCATCTAAACACATCTAAACAAAACCATAAAACAAAATAAAACCCATTTTTTAGGACAAGTCCCCCTGCACCCTCACGATATATTCTACTTATAGATACCAACTCCAAGATCACACAACAGCAGGGAAAGGGAACATTCTCATGCAAAGTAATGCCAATACACTACAATCATTTAACTATTTGATTGCTTGTGCCAGCATAAACAATGTGATATTCAGAACATTTGACTAACTAGCGTCTTCCCATATCATATCTATTTATCTATCTGTACCTCTTTCTCTTTATATATATATATATATATATATATATATATATATATATATATATATATATATATAAAGAGAGAGAGACAGATGTATAGATATAGATATTCTAGCCACCCATCAGTGTAAACCTTGGCTCTAGATGATTGTCAGTGTTGAAGTGACACCCCAAACCCAAGTGAAAAAAATGGGAAAAGGAATTGTGGATAGACAGATACAGATTTGCACCATCTATGTGCATACCTCTCAGCCTCTTATATTAAGAAATCTAGACAAAGACATAGATAATGAGGGGACAATGGCCCAAAAATAGGGACAATTTTTTTTTAAATATTGCTCTTAACAAACTTAGAAAGTTGATGGAATAACAGGTTTTGCATTAGCATGGGTTTTCTGAAAGGTATGAACTCTTAAATTCAAACATTTGCCATAATTTTCTGACTTCAGTCCTCAATGATTTTCCCAATAATTTGTCAGAAAAAACAACATTTTATGAGGAACAGACTCAAAATATGAGGTAAAAAATCTGGACATTCTGCAAAAATCTGGACAATTGAGATGTATGTCATATGTACTGCAGTAATGAGTTTTGAAGCATTAGGCAAAGCAGAAAAAATGCAATGTGTCATGGTTGTTATTAAAAAACGGGTATTGCTGCCATCTTTTAATCACATTTGAAGTACTTTCTTAAGAAATATTCATTTTTTTGTATTTATTATCCATTGCAGTTAAGTCAGACAGTTCCCTTGTAATGATGCTAATAATTGTGATCTATTGATAATTCCATAAAGTTGAATTCATTAATTATTGGTAAACATTTTATTTTTAAATGTATTGGCATTATGCTGCACCACTATGTAACACCAGATAAACAAACTACTAAAAAATAAATGAAGAAATGGCTTTGCAGATGAATGAGCGAATCGAAAACTGCTTTTAAAACTTTTAATGTGAGCGCTTTCGTCAGAAACTATGCCCTAACGTCTTCAGACAAACAAAGACAACCACAGCAAGCTTTAAATGCAAAACCCAATTAATTAATTAATTTATATTAGGAATAATAAAGTAATCTATTATTTAAAGTTGCAGTCCTCTATAAGTACATTTATATACCAAAACTCACAAAATCCATTTCTTATAACTTGTTTAAACATATTAAAACCATTTTTAAAAACTTTATTTGAAAATATATATATGCTAAAAACAGTTAGTCATTAAATCATTGTGGATACTCAAAAAACGCATTATATAAAAAGGAAATATGTTGGAAAGCCCATATGTATAAGCAATAAATAAACAAAATTTATTATTATTATATATATTTCACGAATAACTTAATACAAAACATGTATGCATTCCTAAATAAATTTACCTCATACATCTTCATATGACTAAAACCATATTTACAAGTGTGTTAAAAAAGGGGTATTTAAATGCTTATATATATTAATATGTAATTAGACATATTAATATATATAAGCATTTAAATACCCCTTTATTATTCTTAATATGAGTTAATTAATTAATTGGGTTTTGTATTTAAAGTTTGCTGTGGTTGTCTTTGTTTGTCTGAAGACGTTAGAGCACTGTTTCTTAAGAAAGCTCACATTAAAAGTTTTAAAAACAGTTTTTCGATTCGCTACACCACTATGTAAACTGCTATTGGTAATATATTTGGAGAGTTCCAGAACTTTCCTCAACTTCAGCATTGGCTGAATACACAAAGGAACTCCACCCAGTCTAGGAGTGGGGTGGAAGTTGTGCATAACATTTTTGAGGTGAATAATATTCATCAGCTTTGCATTCATACAAAATCAAATGCTTTAGGCCGTGCTTAACATACAGAAATAATAATGAGGAATTAACACCTGCAGCACTGTGGCCTTCCTGAAATTGACTATCTGTTGCAGTTGCTATGGTACCATGCCTTTCAAAACTAGGTACGTCAGATCAACTCCCCTTCTCCCACCACATACAATATGGTGCCTCTGAATGCATCAACTTAGGAATGTTCAGTACTCCCCATAACAATTTACTTAAAGTTGAGTGCCAGTTCTTTCTTGCAGTGAAAACGTACAACAGAATGTTTTTTTTTCCAGGATGGATGCCCTCTCACCTTAAATGCTACAGTTTTATAATAACTACTTCCCCTTGACCCAGACATAAATTTATAGAGTAAAATGCTCTATTTCCTCAGAGCAAAACAAAGGACTGCTTTAGAAAATAAAGGATGGAAGGTCCGAGAGATGTTGATATGCCTCAAACTTTATTGATAAAGATAACAGAAATTAGAAATATTGTATTACTTTTAACCAAAAGTCACACAAATATGGGATGAGTATGTAACTTTCTTTTTCTCCCAGTTCTTTTAATATTTCAAGAGCCCCAGAAGAAATTAACAAGAATATGGAGCAACCAGTGGAGAATTGCCTGGCTGGTGCAACACGTTCATAAGTACGACAAATACACAAGAAAATAAAATAACATCCTAGTGTAGAACATTAAAAATAGGATAATACAGCAGTATATTTAAATTTGTCAGGTGGTCATAGTCACATTACCAGTAAGTACCGACAGCATACGAGTGAGATTTATGTAAATGTATTATATACTGAACCAGTGAAGTGGGAAGAAATGCACTCGCAAATAATGACGTTTGTCACTGAAAGCAGTAGTTGTCAGTATTTACCACTGTAAAACTTCATTGCAGAGTAGTTGTGGTATATCATTTCACAACTTAAAGCAGTTATTCAGTCATATCTGTGCAGTAACAGAAACCTGGTTCAGGGCTCCCGAGAGCAGCCCAGCACTACCAGGTTATACCTCATACCATGCTTTTCGGCCCCAAAACTTGGACCGAACCACAAAAGGAGGGGGAGTATCGATATTCATCAAAGATACCCACACCTCCAGGTTGGTGGCAAAGCACGAAGCATCAGAGACTATCCATGTGCAACTAACAGTGGGTAAAACTGCCTTCCAGTTTATAGCCTGCTACAGACCACCCTCCCAAACCCAGGAACCCCACTCGGCCTTCCTGAGAACACTGGAAAATATGAAGGTCTCTCCAAACACCATTATATTGGGCGACTTCAACTACCCAAACATATACTGGGAGCATTACTCTAGCTCCAACACCCTAGCCCAAAGGTTCCTAGAATTTATAAACTCAAATGCCATGGAACAACTTGTTACCACTCCCACAAGAGGGAAAACATACTGGACCTGATCATCACCAACATGGGGACTCTATGCTCCAGACCAGAAGTGTATCCCTCACTTGTAAGATCAGACCATAAACTAATCTCACTGGATATTCACATCCGACCCCACCCCTGCCCAGAAAACCACAGTGAAAAACTTCTCTAAAGCAAATTTCACACTCCTCAAAACCGAGGTGGAATCCTTCAAAGCCCCGGGCCTGTGGAAAATATGGCCCAGACCACAGAATCCTTTATAAACGCATTCTATGAACACCTTCAGGAATGCATGGATCATGCAATCCCAAATAAAACCAAGACCCAATCCTCCAAAGGCAGACGTCCTGTCTGGTGGACCCCAGCCATAAACAAACTATACAATAGAAGGAGGAAGCTACTAAATGATAGAGCAAAATCCCAAAAAGGGAAGGCATCACTGATCAGTATTAGCAAAAAAACTTCGGGCACTCATAAAATTGTCTAAGGCCAGCTTCGAGAGAAAAATTGCACAGGACACTAAGGATAATCACAAGGCTTTCTTGAGTTATGTTAGGAACCTGGGTGGTAATTCCCAGATATGCTCAGAATTAGTCCAAAATGACAAAAAATACACTGATGCCACAGACATTGCCAACATCCTAGCTGACAGGTTCAGCGCAAACTTCTCCCCCCCTTCCCCACCAAAAGGGCAAATATCTATCCCAGCAGAGTGCTGCCCCCCTGACATCTCAGATGCTCAGGTAAGAGCCGCCCTCTCCAAAGCAAAAAACACAACATCAATGGGACCAGACGGTGTCCCGGGCTGCATCCTACATGAACTCCAAGAAGAGCTAAACCCAAACATAAAACTACTGTTCAGTCTCAGCCTTACTACAGGATATGTGCCCAAAGAGTGGCGTACAGCAACAGTGGTCCCTCTCCATAAAGGTGGTGCCTCAACGGATCCTGGAAACTATCGCCCCATAAGCCTGACTAGCTTGGTCTGCAAAGCTATGGAAAGGATCATCATGGACCTCATAAATAAAGATATTGGGGACCTACAAACACTGGATCCTACCCAGTTCGGCTTTGTTAAGGGCAGATCCTGCCTTTTAAACCTGGTTGATTTCTTTGAAACAGTCACCAAGGCCATTGACGAGGGGAAGGTGGTCCACACAGCCTACCTGGACCTCGCAAAAGCCTTCGATACAATACCCCACTCGGGCATTATAGATAAGCTCACCAGCTTAAATATAAACCCCTATGTCACTAGATGGATTGCAAACTGGCTCAAGGACAGAACCCACATGGTTAGAATTGCTGGAGCCATGTCAGACTCCAAACCAGTTACAAGTGGTGTCCCACAAGGCTCAGTCCTGCGACCTCTCTTGTGCGGTATATATTTCTCGGAGGTACAGACCAACACGGAAGGACTGTGGCTGACCAAGTTCGCAGATGACTGCAAACTGGGCGCCATAATCGACTCTCCAGCCGACACAAGCATCCTCCAAAAGGGCCTCATAGAAACAGACAACTGGTGCCAGAGCCATGGCCTCAAGCTAAATGCCAAAAAGTGTATAGTCATCCCCTTTGGCAAAAACAAAGTGCCCACAAATTACCACATAGGTGGTAATTCATTAAGTACAGAAGTAATTAGGGACCTGGGGACCCAAGTTGATAGCAATCTCTCATTTGACAACCACATAGCCAAAGTGGTTAGAAAAACATTTTATATAGCCCACCTAATCATGAAGGGATTCACATCTAGATCGGGGAGGTCATCTTGCCTCTTTACTCATCCCTCAAAAGGCCCATAATTGAGTACAATGCCCCTTTTGGGATGTACCTTACCAGACACCTACAGCAACTGGAAAGACCCCAAAAGTACCACACCAAGAGGATCAAAGGGCTCAAACAGATGCCATATGCTGCCCGGTTAAAGAAACTCCAGCTCTACTCGGTGGCATACCGCCTGCTCAGAGGCAATCTGTGCCTGACGTATAAAGCCATGTCCAACCCGGAATTAATGGACATGCTGCACCTCTGAAAATCCAAATCCCATCGAGCTATGCACTTGTGAAACTTGTACCTCAGCACTGAAATAAATAGGACATGCTGGAGGGACAGATTCATAACCCAGAGGCTCCCTTCACTCTGGAATAAAATCCCAGTCCAGGTTAGGCAGAGTCCTTCATTGACTCTCTTCAAGAGGAATCTTGATGAGTGGATGGGAGATCATAGGTTTACCCCGGGTATCACTTCTGTGTCACTGTTAGACAGAGGCACAGTATACTAACCTCGAAAAAGGGCATAGCAAAATAAATTTAAAATGGGTGGTGAAAGCCAAACACATTCTGGCTAGGCTTATAAATGCCCTAGGGCAGATAGCCTAGTATGAACCTATGAACCTATGAACCTATATCACACAACAAGCAATAAGACCAATTAACATCAGTATGTACTTGTCAGAATTCAGTCATTCAATTAGTGCCTGCAAAATATGTAACATTGCTTAATGACACTGAGTCAATAATGAAATTATAAATTTTTCATTATTAAACTAAACATGTTTGCGTTTTAACAGGTATGAGTCCATTTATTGTCCCCATTTCTCTCTCACTCTCTCCTTTTTACCTGTTATGTTATTTTTTTTTTCTGCAGGACCAGCAGCACCAAGTACAGCTCAGCTGCAAGCCTCCCAGGTGTGGGAAAGATCTACACCCCCTCCACCCTGGGACATCTTCAAAGGGGGGGGGTGATTGCTCCATTTCTGGGGAGCCCCAGTGTAAGGTAGCCTGGTAAGCCAGTACTGTGAACTTCAGGACCTCATTCTGGTTACAGTTGAGAGAGCAGTGCAGAGGCAATTGAACCAGTTTCAATCTCTCCTCCAGGGATTACAAGACTCGCTGACCTAGTCAGCTCCATCCACTGGGCTACCATCCTCACACCATCAGAGTCCACTCCTTCCAAGTCCATCAGGACTTCCTCATCCTCCCTGTATGTCTCTGGTCCTTCTGTATGTCTCTGGTCCTTCTGTATGTCTTCTCTTCCTCCATCATCCCATCATAGTGTCACTGTCTGTCTTTGAGTACTGTGTTTCTGTTTCAAAAATATCCTTAAATCTTTCTTTAGTCTTTCCCAAACATTCCTTATTAAAAATGGGAAATGGGGTCTATCCCCAAACTGTGCCCCCTCTCTCACCTCCTCCAGCACAATCTTCTTAATGTATTCCTTTTGTTTTTCCCTTGTCTTCTCTCTCCCCTGTTTCCAGCATTCCCATCGTCCCCCATTCCACCTTATGAAAGTCAAAACACAATGTCCATAGAAGGACATCTTTTTACAGTGAATGAAAGAAGCCTTGAAACAGGTTTGGTAAAAGCTGCAATTCATTGGTGCTTGGCTCTACTCAGTCCAGGTTCTACTGGAAGTTCTCAAGAGATCTGCAGGGGCATATACCAGCAGACCCCTGTCAAAAATGAACAATATGATTCATAACTCTTTGTACATATAAATTGTTCTGCACAAAACTATATAGGTTTCTTCTCATTTTATGCTACATCAGATGTGTGAGACTGCTGTGGGCATTTCACCACAGCGTTAAGAAGTTCTGAATTAAAATCCACTTGTTTATCATTTGTTTATTTGAATTCAGGCATAGCTGTTGTATTTGCAGATTATCGTTGTGGCTCTGTGAAGCATGAACATGCTGTACAATCGACTTAAAGTTGCAGTGCAATTGTACACAAAGTTATGTACTTACAGTAATACTAGACGTGTGTTGTTCCATCTTAAAGGATGGGTTATCAGGGCTGACAAGATCTGACATCGGCACCTTTTTCAAGCTCTTGGATCCAGAGCTCATGGTCCTCCTCCTCTACCCACAATTCCCTACTCTCCCTATAATGCCTCAGATCTAGTTTGCCTGCTTGCACTTTACACATCCAAAAAAAGGTCACTAAATGGAAGCTGGTCAAACTAGGAACACACTGTAAACAGCTTCAAGCTGCATATCAGACAAAGCCCTGGTCAGATCCAGTGCGGTCCGCTGAGAGCTGTAAGATGACAATATAGCTAAGGGGGAGGGAGGGAAAGTTCAGCCAAAAGGAAGAAGACCACATGGATCTAACATTACGGACCACATGCATCTAACATTACGGACCACATGGATCTAACATTATGGTAGGCAAATAGTTTTCTTATCTGGCATTGTCTCTTCCATCTCTCTCAGCATATGGGACAGATTCCCCAGCTAATAACACTCCAGGGTGGTCCCATGGAAGGATATTCCGAAGAATGGTGAAGCCGAAGGATGCATAGCATCTCTACTGTATGTCCAGCTTGTAATGAGAAATAAAGGTGTTAAAAGTAAACCAGGAAGCTGCAGCACAAATGTCATGTAAAGTACTCTGGTAAAGTTTGCTGAAGAAGCTGCAATCACTCTGGTTGAATGAGGTCTGGGTTTGTGAGAGAGAGAGAGAGAGACCCTTCTCTTTATATACAAAAGTAATACAGTCAGACAGCTACTTGCACATCTTTTAAAATACCATCTTGCAATATGGCTCTTGAAAAGGTAATAAAGTTGATCTGTTTTCCTAAATCCTTTGATACCGTGCAGATAGAATCTCAGTTGGCAGTGAACATCCATCAAATGCAATGTATATTCTCCTTTATTACAAAAATTTGGGAAGTAAACTGGTAAGTTAATGGACTGGTTAAGGGCAGCTTCTGAGGCCAATTCTGGAAGGAAATTTGGATTGGTGTAAAGAAACACCCTGTCCTTATGAAAGATCAAATAAGGTATCTGACAAGATAAAGCTTGAAATTCGGAAATTCTCCTAGCTGATGTAATGGCCACCAGGAAAATAGTTTTGACAAAAACTTCAGTTCTGCTGATGCTGCTGGTTCAAAATGAGGTTGAGTTAATGCCTGACGCAATAACATAATGCCCCAAGGAGAACTTCGATCCCTGATGGGAGGTCTGAAAAGGAATGTTCCCCCCAACACAGATTTAGAAAGTTTCAAGGATGCAGTAGAGTTTGCAAAGGTTCATAGGTGAATACTAAGCTAACTGCCCTGAAGAGCCATTTCAAACCTAGCCAATAACACATGGTCAGAATCAAACCCTGTACCTTGTGTTTATAAGGTGAAGACCTTAACCATTATGCCAAACCCACCAGTTCTGATTCTCTCTTAAATGAAAGTAGGATATAGCTGCTAACTGTTCCTTATTGGAAGAAAAAAAAACTAGCCCCTTCCGAAATAATCCCACCAAAAAAATCCAGAATAGATGATAACAGTGTGCTGAGAAAGGATCAAACTCTTTGAGGATGCTCAGATAGAAAATCTCTTCCATTAACTTTTATAAACATTTCTGATATTTTTTTTTTTTTTTTTTTTTTTTTTTTTATGGGGAGGTTAAGATGTGGATCACTGAAGTGGAAAGCCTGGCATACCTTGCCAGCATTGGAGATGGAGGAACCAGCCTGTCATACCTTGTCAACACTAGAGTTGGAGGAACCATGCAGTTAATTAAATGGCTTTTAAATCTGGTGAGGCTGGCTGGATGGGTGAGACAGAAGATCTGAAAGAGGGTCAAGCACCCAGGGAATGTGTTTCAGACGAGGTCAGAGGAAGGGGAACCAAACCTGTTAAGTCCAAAGGGGGCAAAGAGAATCACTGTTGCCTTGCATTGAATGGCTTTTTGAAGAAACTTGGTTATGAACAGAAAGGGAGGAAATGGCTATAGGAGACCCAGGAGTCAATTGTGACCAAAGTATTGCTTGATGATTCACACTGTCAGAGGATCAGGGCAAAGTAGCTGCAACACTTAATGTTCAAATGGGACTGGTTGAGGGACCACTTGTGAGGCAGAAGAATGGACCTGCACAGTTTGTCCACTACAACACTGGTCCTCCCTAGGATGTGCATTGCCATCAGAAAGCATTGAGAATATATTTCCCATTGCCATACCTTCATGGCTTCCCGACATAATGTGTATGAACAGGTTTCCCCTTATTTATTGATATAAGAGACCACAAGCATGTTGTCCATCTGGATGGATATCACACCCTTAAGGAGGGAGTCCTGCAAGGCCTACAAAGCTAGGAGGAGTGCCCTCATCTCCAAGACACTGATATGAAGTCTGGTGTCTTCCATCAACCATGTACCCTGAACTGTATTCCCTTTGAAATGCTCCCCAACTCTGAAAAGAGAGTTGTCCATAGTCACAGTGATTTTCAAGGGCGGATAAATGAAAAGTTGACTGATATAGTGGGGAGGTCAACCGTCAATGAATGTGATGTCTGCATATTGGTGTGAGACAGATCGGGAATTGCAAGTACTGATACATCATTAACCTTTGGACAGAGAGGGTTCACTGCAGTACCCTCACATAAAATCTTGCCTGAGGAACCAGTTTAATGGATGCAGCCATTGATCCCAGTATTTGAAGAATCAAACTTGCTGGGAGACTTGAAGAGACATCCTCTGAAGCTTAATGATGGAAGGAGAGGACCTCTGAAACTTAATGGTGGAAGGAGATGACCTCTGAAGCTTAATGGTGGAAGGAAATATCCTCTGAAGCTTAATGATGGAAGGAAAGAACCTCTGAAGCTTAATGGTGGAAGGAAATGTCCTCTGAAGCTTAATGATGAAAGGGGAGAACCTCTGAAGCTTAATGGTGGAAGGAAATGTCCTCTGAAGCTTAATGATGGAAGGAGAGGACCTCTGAAGCTTAATGGTGGAAGGGGAGGACCTCTGAAGCTTAATGATGGAAGGAGAGGACCTCTAAAGCTTAATGGTGGAAGGGGAGGACCTCTGAAGCTTAATGGTGGAAGAAGAGGTCCTCTGAAGCTTAATGATGGAAGGAAAGTACTCACAAGTCCAAATGTTTGGCAGTTTGAGATGTTGTGTCCAGGCGGCACCCTATTAATTAAATTGTCTAGATCGGTGTCATCTGGCTTTTGTTTAAGTTTACAGTAATTCCAAAATGATGAGAGAATTGGAGCAAAGAGTCTCTGGACTGAATAAGCATAACCTTGGTGGATGTTGTGAGGAGTCAGTCATCTAGATATGGAAACACCCATAACTCTTCAGCCTTGGGTATGCTGCTACCACCGCCATGCAATTGGTGAACACTGTGGGGGCTGTGGTGAGACCAAAAGTCAGTGTTCTGACCTGGAAGTGACTGGCTGAGAAACCTCCCAAATCATCTTGCTATTTTGATATGATAGGCATCCTGAAAGTCTCTCAAGCACATCCAGTCATCCTTCCTCAGAAGAGGCAGAATGGATTGAACCATGACCATCTGGAACTTTGTCTGTTTCAGAAACTGATTGAGGTGACTGATGTCCAGAATGGGCCCGAGATCCCCAGTCTTTTTCAAAACCAGAAAGAATCTTGAATAGACTCTGGATCTTCGCTGACCTGGTGGGACCTCCTGGATGACTCATCTTTCTAGCAGCTTTGAAACTTATGCTGCTGCCAATTTCCTCAGAATGGATGTAACTTCAGAAATGTTTTTCTTGTTTGTTGGGGAGGAAGCCAAGGGAATAACATAGCTTCTGGTGATCATTTTCTGCATCCAAGAATCTAGCTATGTATGAGGATGACAGGGTAATCTCCCCCAGCTACATCCAGAGTGCAGTAGTGGGTCATCTATTCAGGAGGGCTGGAAGGGTTTCTCAATAAAAGGACCTCAAATCTCTTGATTATTCAGTTCATCTCTGACCCTGGGATGATGTCAATTAAAATTGTTTCCACCTCTGCCTTGTGGGTGGGGGAGGGCTGTCACCAGAAGAGTACTGGACAAAACTCTGCAATTTATAGAATCAGAACTTCTTTCCGCCCTTCTGGTTCTAGGAAAAAGTCATTTGGGGAGTGGAAACACATATGCCTATGGCAGACAAGGTTTTGCCCTCCTGCTCACTTCTGGTGAGTGTATCCTTGACCTTGGGTCCAAAACATGTGGAACTATCAATGGGAGCATTGATGAAGGATGTCTTGAAGCTCTCTAGAGAGATGCAGTCAGGCATGCCAAAGTCTAGGAATGCAAGTGCCTGCCACTTTCAACGTGCCCTCAGCTTCATTGGGGAGCAGTCGCATGAACATGTTAGACATTGACTGAAGGGTAAACAACTGTGATGCCACAGTCTTCTGTATATCAGTAGGCAAGTTATCTGAGAGGGACTTGGAAAGCTCTTGGTCAGGTATCTCTAGAAATGATTCATAAGGTTAGGTAATTCAGCATTCGAAGAACAAACATCATTGAAGTATAAATCCACTTTAAAAATCTGTCCAGCACCCTGGACTCACTGTTAGGGGGGATTGACAAAAGTGCTCTCTTTGGAAGGCTCATTTTATGTGGATGCCACAACCACTATGACATCGACAGTCAGACCCTTGATCCAATATGGTTATCCTTAGGGGATATCAGTATTTTGTCATGTTTTCTAGGAATCAGCTCCACCACATCAGGATCCTTCCAAGCCTGCTGAAAGACCAGATCAATGAACTCATCACAGGCAAGACTACTCAGGAAGTAGATGAGCCAGCCCCAAAAGTCTTGAGGAATACTGAATCCACTTGGAAGGGGGAGTCTGTGGGCCAACCTCCCTGTTGTTTCAATACTCCAGCTATGTCTCCAAAGGAGACAGTCATTACTTTCAGTGACTCCAGAGGGAAGTCCAAATGTTTCTTCTTGCAAGTCCATTTGCCATGCCCTTCTCCAGTAGGAGGCTCTGGAGGTAGCTCAAAACCAAAAGGGAAACTCATAGACAAGATCCTTCAAGAATCATTGAGACTGGCTGTCCCTGTCTGACAGAATAACTGGAAGGAGGAGCTACAGAATGCAAAGTGAGTCAGGATAGCTCTGATTGCATGTGAGAGACCTCATCTCTCATCCTAGATAGCACCCTCTCAAAAGCCAAAGTTGAAACTGGGTCCAAGGAAGACCCTTAGGATCCAAAGATCCCAACAAAGTCATCTCCTGGGCCGCAGTTCAACTCAGCCCCAATGTTGACACCAGTGCCAAGCTGTCTACAGCTGAAGCACTCAACTCACTGAACATAATGACTTTGAGGAAAGGAAAAGGTTCCCCCAGATCTCCCACAGGAAATGTATCCTTTGGAGATGTACATGAACTGATGAAACAAAGGAGAAGTTGGACCACAGAAGCCCCCCTCTCCTTCAGAGTCAAAAGGATGATGAAAACTGTCAGAGCTGGAGGCTTGGAGATGACCAAGCACTGGGCTCTGACAAGGTCATTCTATGGTTATCACTCACAGCCACAGGCACTAGTTCCGAAGGACAGACCAGAGAACAAGGTTCTAGCAAGGGTGTCTTTGAGATGTGTCCTTGAGTCCCCAGCGGGGAGGTGCTGGAAGGACCTCCATCTATATTTGTGTCCTAAGAAACTTTTTTATCATCCTGTCGATGTTGGCTTCCAAAAGGACCTGAAAGAAGAGTGGACTGAAGGTGGCCTGGAAGACTCTGTCTAATTTCTGTCTTTCTTTTTTTCTTACTTTCTCCTCCTTTTCTTCTTATTATTCTTTTTGGAGCTTTCGCCTCTACCTTCTTGGTTGAAGGAAAAGCAGAAGTTTAACACAAGCTGTCAGTCCTCCCACTTGGGCAGGAAGAAGTCCCTTTAGAAAGCCCTGGCTCCAAAACAGACACAAGACTCACATTCCATATCAAGATGTTCTATCCTAAACAATATATACACAAACCATGTGGGTCTTGGGGGGACAGACTTGCATTCCATATCAAGATGGCCTACCTGAAACAATACACGCACAAAGCATGTGGGTCCTGAGGGGATAGGCTTGTATTCTGTATCAAGATGTTCTACCCCAAACAGTAGTCACACAAAGCATGTGTGTCCTAGAGGGATAGACTCACATTTTGTATCAAGATGTTCTACCCAAAACAATAGGCACACAAGGCATGAGGGTCCTGAGGGGATAGACATGCATTCTGTATCAAGATGGCCTACCTCAAACAATACATGCACAAAGCATGTGGGTTCTGAGGGGATAGACTCACAGTCTGTATCAAGATGTTCCACCCAAAACAATATACACACAAAACATTTGAATCCTGGGGAGATATACTCACATTCTGTATCAAGATGGCCTTCCCCAAACAATAGACAGACAAAGTACGTGAGTCCTAGTGGGATCTTGGGCCTGCATGTGATGCACTTTTGGAAACTAGAGGCCTTATCACTCATGGTTAAGTCCACAATAAAAACACTTGCAGAAACAGCACCATACCGAGAAAAAAAGACAGTTTGACAATAATCACAAACACCTAAATTTTAGATCTTAACACTCTATAAACGTGAAAGATATGAAAAAAATCTTTTATTTAAATATATTCAGATATGGACAGGGAGAAAGCACAGGAAGAAACTCTCAGATAGACACTAATAACCATAAAAGTGCTAACCTAGTAAGAAAAAGCTAAACTACAATTGGGGTGAAAAAAATCTAACAATTATGCAGAAAAATCTTCAAAAGTAGTCAAAATCTAAACCAATATCACTTATCTCTATTAGAAGTGCTGAGCCCTTAAATCCTATCCCAACCCAATAGGAGGCAAACAAGATGTGAGATATTGTAGGTGCAGGAGGGAATTACGGGTAGGGAAAGAAGCCAGAGCCCTGGATCCAAGAGCTTGAAAAATGTGTTGATATCAGATTAGAATGGATCAGATAATGCCAATTGTTGAGTCAGACAGAAGAGACATTGGATATACATACACGTGTATCTCTTTCTCTATGTATGTATATGTGTGTATATATGTACATATATATATATATAATATATGTGTGTGTGTGTGTGTGTGTGTGTGTGTGTGTGTGTGTGTGTAGGAGCGCTACAAAATCCTGAAAACAAAAGACTAACCATTTTACTCTTCTCCACGTATTAGCAGGGGGGCAAGCCATCCTTCACCCCCACACCCCTGCTACTTAAATATATCAACTCCAAGATTGCATTTAGTGTAGTGAAGTGCAATCTCGGAGTTGATATATTTAAGTAACAGAGGTTTAAAACTGTATAGCTCATCAAATGAGGAACTGAAAGCACAGCTTCAGGTTGTCAAAGCATTTTCAGATGATATTAGAATGTCATTTGGTCTTAATAAATGTGCAAAAGTAACCTTTAAAGCAGGAAAACTGCAGCACCAGGAAAACATCAGTCTGGGACAAGAATGTGATATAAAAGAACTTAAGCAAGAGGGAGTGTATAAATACTTGGGAATTGATGAAGGATCAACAATAAAACATGAACAAATGTGAATAAAACTCAGTAAGGAATACTTTAGAAAACTTAAATTAATCCTGAGAACAACATTGACATTTAGGAACAAGATCCAAGCTATACATCAATTTGCTCTTCCTGTCCTAATGTACAGTTTTGGAGTAATTGACTGGCCCCAAAAAGTGTTGGATAGATTAGATATTAAAACAAGAAGGATGCTTCATGCTCACCAAATGATTTATAAAATTAGTGCATACCAAGATTATATATTCCCCGTTCTGAAGGTGGGATGAGCCTCCTTGAAATTGATTACATGTATAGATCTGCAATCGTGGGACTCCACACATATCTACTGACCTCACAAGATCCAAATGTGGTGAAAGTTTGAAACATGAGGAGAATAAATCTAAGATGACGTCTCTGCTTAATTTAGCAGAAGCATATCGACGTCAAGCAGGAATGGAAATCAAACCAGAAGTGGATAAAAATCAGGCATCAACTGAATGTGCTAAAAAACAAAAGAAAGAATATAAGGTGAAGGATCAGATGAGAAGGCAAGAAATGCGGAAAAAACATAAATATAGTTCCAAGTATAGAAAACTTCTGGAAGAACCTCATGTTGATCAGGAACGAATGCAGGAATGGTTAAGGAGAGGCGAATTCAAACCAAGAAATGAAAAGTTAATATTGGCAGCCCAAGAGAATGATCTACGTACACGCTGGTTTACAAAGTCCATTGAACATGTGGGAGAAACAGACAAATGTAGGTTTTGTAAAACTGAACTGGAAACAGTCACACAACTTGTTGCTGGTTGCAACACACTAATGACAGAAGGACTGTATACTGAAAGGCATAATAATGTGGCGAGACTGTTGCACTGGGGATTGTGCAGACATTATGGTATCGAAGTAGCTGAAAAACACTGGAAACATGAACCACAAAGTATCATAGAAAATTATGAAGTTTATATCACATGGGATCACCCATTAAGAACAGTTCAAAAGATAGATGCTAGAAAACCAGATATAGTGGTCCAAGAAAAGAAGACAAAAGTAACATTGATCACTGAGATCGCCCCACACCCAGTGACTATAGTGTCTTGTGTACAGAGTGACACAAAGTCATAAAATACCAGGATCTGCATGTAGAAATGAGAGCAATGTGGAAGAAAGAAACTCAGACAATTCCAATAGTAGTAGGAGCAATGGGGCTTATAAAAAAGAATTTACAATCATATTTAGATATGTTGCCCCATACGAATTGCAGAAGGAGTCATTACTGGGCACATTGTGGGTGCTGCAAAGGGCACTTTTGGCTGACATTAAAGATTGAAACGATACTAATTTCCTGAACTTTAATCATACTTTGACTTAGGAATAGTGTCCATTCCCATAATGGTATTTGAAACTCAAATAATTTGGAGAAATTAGAAAGAGCCAAACATCTCACACATCCACTTCAACAGCATGCTTAAAAATACAAGTAATCTTTCCAAGTTTAACTCAGAAATGTTTATTACTAAACCTTTCATCTGTTAACTGTAACTTCCTAAAAATCCTCTCCTTAGATGATGCTGTAAACAAATTCAATACAACTTTAATAAATATCCTAAATAGCCTTGCACCTCATGGAAGGAAGAGACTGAAAACATAATACAATTTGTCTATCCAAAAAGAATATAATGCTATTGCAGGACAAAGAAAAGGTAGGGGAAGAACGGCAAAATATAAAACACCTCAATACCTTGAAAACTTCAGAATGCTTCACAATCATACCAAAAACAAATTAATGAAAACGAAAAACTATACTCTAATAACTTTCAGAATAATAGTAAATACAATTCTAAAATATTCTGGTCAGGCATTAAAGAAATATTGCACCTCAGCCATAAAGTCAGCCCTAACCCCTCTCCCAGTAGCTTAAAACTGCAATACAATTCAACTCATTTCATAGAAACTATAGCATCTGTAACCAAGGATTCCACAACATCTAATCCTAACCCTGCCCAATAGCCACATATCACCATATCCACATTAACCTACAAACCTGTGCCCACATCCTATATAAAACAAGCCATGCCCACATCCTATATATAGCTACTCTTAAACAAACTCAAACTATGCTCTTCTTCAGCTAATGACCTTCCAAGTGAGCACCTTACAACACCAGCCAATAACATTGCCTACCCTCTCTCAGTCCTTATAAATAGGTCACGCCACGAATCCCAAGTTCTCTTTCTCTGGAAGAAGTCACACCCCCTCTGCACAAAGGAAGAAATTCAACACACATTACTTACTTTAGACCTATAACAGTCTTATACCCCTCTCCAAAATACTTGAAAAATGTAGTAAAAAACAATTGCTAAACTCTCATCCCTCACACAGCATGGCTTCTATTCTTGCCATAATACTAACACTGCACATATAACCTATATTGATGCTGTTAATAAAGCTAGAGATATTTGTAAACCAGACTGCTCCTTATTTCTAGACTTGTCTAAAACCTTCAGCACAGTTTGTTGCAGCAAACCTCTACTTCAGCTGTCCTCATTAGGTCTCTGTCAGCTTGCTCTTCTATGGCTCAAGAGCTACCTATCCATATCAGTCAGTAAAATGCCACTCGACCCTCTCTCCATACCTCCCAGTCAGAACCGGTGTACCATAAGCCTCTATCCTCGGTCCCCTCCTCTTTAACATTCTCACCAAAACCCTCCACACGTCCACACAACAGACCTCCCCAATACGGTACACAGATGACTCTACACTTATCTGCACATCTGACAATATGGCACACCTCTAAAAATTACTCAGGAAGCTTTAACAGCAACTGAAACATGGCTTTGTAACTCACAACTCATGCTCAGCCCTACAAAAAACAAACTAATTATTTTTTCCACAAATCCCTCTCACATGAAAAAAAAACAAAATTTAAAGTCCTCTCTCTTGATAATACAACTACTGAAGTCACTTCTCATTGCAAGCTAATAGTGATCAGACTGGATGATAATCTTAAATTCAACCTATATATACAAAATTGCATAAGAAAAACTTATCAAAAACTAGGGATGCTTTATAGAGCCAAAAACCTTCTCACAGACACAACTAAAGCTACACTTGGTACTACTTATCTCCTCCCCACACTTCTTTATGGTGCTCCCATCCTTGATAACCTCCAGGCATGACAAGCTACACTTGGCACTACTTATCTCCTCCCCACACTTCTTTATGCTGCTCCCATCCTTACTAACCTCCAGGCATGACAAGCTACACTTGGCACTACTTATCTCCTCCCCACACTTCTTTATGCTGCTCCCATCCTTACTAACCTCCAGGCATGACAAGCTACACTTGGCACTACTTATCTCCTCCCCACACTTCTTTATGCTGTTCCCATCCTTACTAACCTCCAGGCATGACAAGCTACACTTGGCACTACTTATCTCCTCCCCACACTTCTTTATGGTGCTCCCATCCTTGCTAACCTCCAGGCATGACAAGCTACACTTGGCACTACTTATCTCCTCCCCACACTTCTTTATGGTGCTCCCATCCTTACTAACCTCCAGGCATGACAAGCTACACTTGGCACTACTTATCTCCTCCCCACACTTCTTTATGGTGCTCCCATCCTTACTAACCTCCAGGCATGACAAGCTACACTTGGCACTACTTATCTCCTCCCCACACTTCTTTATGGTGCTCCCATCCTTACTAACCTCCAGGCATGACAAGCTACACTTGGTACTACATATCTCCTCCCCACACTTCTTTATGGTGCTGCCATCCTTGATAACCTCCAGACATGACAAGCTACACTTGGCACTACTTATCTCCTCCCCACACTTCTTTATGGTGCTCCCATCCTTACTAACCTCCAGGCATGACAAGCTACAATTGGCACTATGTATCTCTTCCCCACACTTGTTTATGGTGCTCCCATCCTTACTAACCTCCAGGTATGACAAGCTACACTTGGCACTACTTATCTCCTCCCCACACTTCTTTATGGTGCTCCCATCCTTACTAACCTCCAGGCATGACAAGCTACACTTGGTGCTACTTATCTCCTCCCCACACTTCGTTATGGTGCTCCCATCCTTACTAACCTACAGGCATGACAAGCTACACCTGGCACTACTTATCTCCTCCCCACACTTCTTTATGGTGCTCCCATCCTTACTAACCTCCAGGCATGACAAGCTACACTTGTCACTACTTATCTCCTCCCCACACTTCTTTATGGTGCTGCCATCCTTACTAACCTCCAGGCATGACAAGCTACACTTGGCACTACTTATCTCCTTCCCACACTTCTTTATGGTGCTCCCATCCTTGCTAACCTCCAGGCATGACAAGCTACACTTGGCACTACTTATCTCCTCCCCACACTTCTTTATGGTGGTCCCATCCTTACTAACCTCCAGGCATGACAAGCTACACTTGGTACTACTTATCTCCTCCCCACACTTCTTTATGGCACTTCCATCCTTACTAACCTCCAGGCATGACAAGCTACACTTGTCACTACTTATCTCATCCCCACACTTCTTTATGGTGCTCCCATCCTTGCTAACCTCCAGGCATGACAAGCTACACTTGGCACTACTTATCTCCTCCCCACACTTCTTTATGGCACTTCCATCCTTACTAACCTCCAGGCATGACAAGCTACACTTGGCACTACTTATCTCCTCCCCACACTTCTTTATGGTGCTCCCATCCCTACTAACCTCCAGGCATGACAAGCTACACTTGGCACTACTTATCTCCTCCCCACACTTCTTTATAATGCTCCCATCCTTACTAACCTCCAGGCATGACAAGCTACACTTGGCACTACTTATCTCCTCCCCACACTTCTTTATGGTGCTCCCATCCTTACTAACCTCCAGGCATGACAAGCTACACTTGTCACTACTTATCTCCTCCCCACACTTCTTTATGGTGCTGCCATCCTTACTAACCTCCAGGCATGACAAGCTACACTTGGCACTACTTATCTCCTTCCCACACTTCTTTATGGTGCTCCCATCCTTACTAACCTCCAGGCATGACAAGCTACACTTGGTACTACTTATCTCCTCCCCACACTTCTTTATGGTGCTCCCATCCTTACTAACCTCCAGGCATGACAAGTTACACTTGGCACTACTTATCTCCTCACACTTCTTTATAATGCTCCCATCCTTACTAACCTCCAGGCATGACAAGCTACACTTGGCACTACTTATCTCCTCCCTACACTTCTTTATGGTGCTCCATCCTTATTAACCACCAGGCATGACAATCTACACTTGTCACTACCTATCTCCTCCCCACACTTCTTTATGGTGCTCCCATCCTTACTAACCTCCAGACATGACTAGCTACACTTGGCACTACTTATCTCCTCCCCACACTTCTTTATGGTGATCCCATCCTTACAAACCTCCAGTCATGACAAGCTACACTTGGCACTACTTATCTCCTCCCCACACTTCTTTATGGTGCTCCCATCCTTGCTAAACTCCAGGCATGACAAGCTACACTTGGCACTACTTATCTCCTCCTCACACTTCTTTATGGTGCTCCCATCCTTGCAAACCTCCAGGCATGACAAGCTACGCTTGGCACTACTTATCTCCTCCCCACACTTCTTTATGGTGCTCCCATCCTTACTAACCTCCAGGCATGACAAGCTACACTTGGCACTACTTATCTCCTCCCCACACTTCTTTATGGTGCTCCCATCCTTGATAACCTCCAGGCATGACGAGCTACACGTGGTACTACTTATCTCCTCCCCACACTTCTTTATGGTGCTCCCATCCTTGCTAACCTCCAGGCATTACAAAAATCAAAATTTGAGCAATGCTATAACAAAGTTGTTAAATTTTCAGCAAATACCCCTTTCACAACCCACCACCATATAGCACTAAAAAGCCTAAACTGGTTAGAACTATCCTATCAATTAACATATATATATATATATATAATGTATACAGCTTCTTACCACCTATAAAATGATCCAGAATCTTTCTGCTTGTTCTGCACTAAATAACATTGTACACAACTATGTTCCTAGTCAGTCATTATGATCCACTGACCAAAAACTTATATCTGTCCACAAACCTATTAAATCTGCTCACCATTGTCTGTACTCATACCATGTTGCTAAGGCCTGGAATGCCTTATCTCTGTCCATCAGGTCAATACCCCCCCTCCCATCCTTCAAAACACTTTTGATCTTTTTCTAGAAAAAAAATGGGTGGAAGGTTGGCGTAATAGTTAAGGTTTTTACCTTACAGCACAAAGTGCATTGCTTGATTCTCACATGGGGGTGATTGGCTAGGCTTACAATGACCCATAAGGGCAGTTAGCCTAGCACTAATCTATGAACCTCTATAAACCTATGAAAGACTTCCTCGCCAAAAGCCGGCTCTGTTCTTGATCAATACAGTGGTAAACACTATCCCTAAATGTGAGCTGAGTTGAGTACCTATTTATACCTCACATCTCCTTACCCTCCTTTCTTCACCTACTTCCTTACTTCTATCAGTTTCACTCCCCTGGCTTTCTCTCTAAATATACAATAAGCCTGCTTTTTCTCTCATTTCATATTGTAATTTCTTTTTATATTATGCTGACTTACCTTTAACTTTTCTATAAGCTAAAAATTATTTCTCTTACTATTAAATCATTGTCATATAACTTGTACCTATTCTTAACTAATGTTTTCATATTATGTCTAATTAGATATAATTATTTAAACTGTATTTGTTTTTTGTATTATTTTTAAAGACTGTAAAATTATTGTTCTTAAAATGTTTTGTAATACTTTGGTGCTTTTCTCCCCAGACTTCTCCTGAAAATTGGCTCTTACCCAGTCAGACTTTCCCAATAATCAAGTGTCAAAATATATATACATACATACATACTATATATATATATATATATATATATATATATATATATATATATATATATATATATATATATATATGTAGTTCCCCTTTATAATCTCAAAATATCGAATTTCAGTATCTCAAAACTATAAGGGTGAACGACTCACAATCCCGAAACCCAAAAGCATGAAACACACAATCACGAACATACACACACCATACACCACACAACACACACAAACCATTCTACCCACACCACACAAACTACACAACCCCACACTACATGTAAGAAGGGAGGCAAGCCCCCCTGCACCTCCCACACCCCTACTTATATATACCAACTCCAAGATTGGACTAACAGAAAAAAAAAATGCATACCTAGACATTCTACAGTCCCTCACACACACACACACACACACACACACACACACACACACACACACACACACACACACACACACACACACACACACTCATAATTCCGCCTCCATACCCTAACCCACACATACAACTTAAAAAACACTCACATACACTCACTCACCTTAAATTCTGGACACCATCCCAGCTAAACACTTCACGTAACGTAGCGTAAACGCATAAGTGCTGATTCGAGATATTCAGATTTGCATTTATGCACTTTCTCTATTTTGAAGTTTTGCCTTTATGGTCTCAAGATACTGAAATTCAATATTTCAGTATTTTGAGCTTATAAAGGGGAACTTTATATATATAAAATATATATAGGTCCACTTCAAAAGGTCAAAGAGCCGTATATACTTGAATTACAAAACATCGAGACGATAACAGCGAAACTCCACTTCATCAAAACCTGAAAATAACAAAACCCGGAACATCAAACCATACAAGTCACCACAATTCCAGTCAAACACTTTGGTTAAACACACACTACGCTAAATCAGTATCAGTGTTTTTTTCAGGGGGGCAAGCCCCCCTGCACCTCTCACACTTCCTCTAAATTATATATGCCAACTCCAAGATCGCACTACAGTGAGAAAAGGGTAAATTTCCCAATCCTCACTGTACCGTGATCTCCATTTCATACCGCTGATACTGATTTAGTGTAGGCTGTCTTTAAACAGAGAAGTGTTCCTTTAAGAGAAGACCAAACTTCTGGTAAATTGTATAAATTGTATAACTCGATGTTTCAGGTTTTGTTATTTTTACGGTTTCGATGAACGGATTTTCGTTCTTATGGTCAAAATGTTTTGTAATTCGAGTATGTGGGTCTTCGACCTTTTGAAGTAGACCCATATATATATACTGTATATGTGTGTGTGTGTGTGTGTGTGTGTGTGTGTGTGTGTGTGTGTGTGTGTGTGTGTGTATATATATATATATATATATATATATATATATATATATATATATATATATATGAGTCCACTTTTAAATCAGTATCTCGAAATTTAAAAGTAGACAAAAAAAACACAGCTAAAATAAAGTGTTTGCAGGGGGGCAAGCCCCCCCTGCACCCCCACACCCCCCCACTTAAATATACCAATTCTGAGATTGTGCTACAGTGAAGAGAACAGTAATTCTCCTGTTGAATTTACCGTTCTCTTCATGGTAGCGCGATTTCGGAGTTGGCATATTTAAGTAGGGGAGAGTGTGGGGGGTGCAGGGGGACTTGCCCCCCTGCAAACACTTTTTTTAGTTACTTTTTTTGTCTACTTTTAAATTTGAGATACCAAAATCTTGATGTTTTGAGTTTGGTATCTCAAAACTCGAGGTTTTGGTATTTTGGGATTTAAAAGTGGACCCGTATATATATATATATATATATATATATATATATATATATATATATATATATATATATATATATACACATATATATATATACACACACACACACATACACACACACACACACACACACACACACACACACATGACTATCCAGATATTTCACAATCTCAAATACCCCTCGTGGTTGTTGACCAAAGCAACACTTGACAAAATGCACAGTAATTATATATATATATATATATATATATATATATATATATATATATATTTATATAGGTATAGTGGCAATTGTCAAATGCAGCAAATGTCGAAGTTGCTAACTTTGGCACAGTTATGTTGACTAACAAACGCTGACACACTTCTGTGTATGCTGTAACATTCTTTGGACCATGCAAAATTTTAAAACATCCCCCCTGCATCCCCCACACCTCTTGCTAATTGTATATTCTAACCCAAAGATCATACAATCTCCTCAGAATGAGTATATTCCCCACCCTTGAGGACTGTGCAGTCTCGCACAACTGTTAAGCATTTGTTTTCTCGACCAAAGTGAACTCATACATATATAGATATAGATAAGGCAATTTGTATATGTGTGTGTGTTTGTGTATATGTATATATATATATATATATATATATATATATATATATATATATATATATATATATATATACAGGGCTTTTTTTGTAAGAAAAGAGGTGGTGGTACGCATATGTTGCATCATTTGGGTCAACCCCCTATCCCGGCCTGTCCCAACCCTCCCAAATACTTCTTTTTTCTGCAAATCCTCTTTCATGAAAAAATAAATAAAATCTTCTCTGTTAAAAACACAACATTTGAAGTCACTTCTCACAGCAAATTATTAAGCATGATAGTGGACAGTAATCTTAAATTTTACCTGCAGTCCTGCATTATCCTTGTGCTGACAGGTCCACCTGTCCCAGACAGTTATTTTGTTTTGAAGCGCTCCTGTTATATCCTTTATTCATGGGGTTACAAATGAAATATCTCAATATTCAATATATCACATAATGGGTTAAAATTTGAAATTGACAAATCTTCAAGTGTACATGTACTGTGTTGCAAAACTCCCACAGCTATAGTTAGAAACAACCAAAATGAGGGCCTGGCCTGATGGTGAAAGGCCTGACAAGTTTCTGGACAAAATGTCAAGGCTTACAGGCAACAGATATCCATAGCAGGGGTCAAGGTGAATGGCAAACAGGTTATGCTCAATGGTGAAATATGAATTAATGTAGAGTCCCATCACTTCTATGAGCAACGTTACTTTGATGTCCTTTGCTTGATGATTGGGAGAGTAAGATGAGTGAATTCTTTGACAAAGTGAACCCTCTCCTGTCACTAAAAAAGTGGAGTAGAGTCCTCTCTACAATTTCTCAAGGGGAGATGTGCAAGGTGATAGATGGTATGCCTTATGGAGAAGCCTGTGACCTGGATGGGGTAACTGTATAAAAACTTTGTATCAAATTTTCCATGGGTTGTTGAATATTTTTAGATCTTTCCAGACTTGCAGGATGATTAACCTTCTCTTGTACATCTACCATAATAATGGTTATCCTTATCCCTAAACTCAGGAAAGATTACTTAGTGGTCACTGGTTGTGAACCATTGCCTGATTTCTCTTATTAATGTGGAATTTAATGTATATGTTAAAGTCCTAGCACAGCAGATTAAATCTCTCCTGTCAAAATGTATCTTTCCCACACAAGCTGGGTTTGTACTAATTTGGAAAATTGAGGATATCTTAAGGACAGTGCTCCTTTACTTCAAAACTGCAAGGGATAGATGAGCCTGCTCTTGTGGGTTTAGTTGAGTTTGAGAAGGTTTTCAGCTTGGTTAGATAGTCCTTTGAAGATAGCCTCCCATTTTGTGATTATCTTGCAGTGAAGCCCCCCTCCTCAAGTATATCTTTAAGTAATGGTTTATTGTATAGTCTCTTTAGTTTGTACAAGGGTACTTGCTAGGGTTGTCAATTTTCTCATTCTTTTTTCTTTTGACTGTATAACCCCTAAATAGGTAACTTCAGCAGACTAGGTCCATTTATGGGCAATCCATGTGTGGGATAGTAAGGGCTGTACTTATGAATGATTGTTTAGTCCTTATGCAGAACCCAAGAAAGGATCTCACTGCGATAGCTGGATGCCTGGATTACTGAAAAGCTTTGATATAATTTCTGGACGGCGTCTCAACAAAGCCAACACAAAGATATTTGTGGCCAACTCACAGACTGCGACTGAAGGATGAGGGTCTGGATTCCCCCCTTTACATGGTTGTTGTCCTGTCCCAGATATTTTGTGTTATACTTTCATCATCATGTGAATTTTATGATAATATTGGATGCCAAGATTCACTTCTCAAGCCTTACTCTCAAGGTGCACCCCTTGACATCCATGTCTGAAAATATTATAAAGAGATTATGATTGGAGACCAGATCAAAATCTAAATCTTCAATGTTGTAATCATTTTTGTGAATTAGAGTAATATTTAAGAAATTGTCCCTGATTTTCAACTTTTGTCCCCTCATTACTTGTTTTCTCCGGAATTCTTGATCAAAGAAATTAAGATGCAGGTCCTATTTCTCATGCTAAGAATGGGCATCCTCACGACTTTAGAGTACAGGAAAATGATTGCTTCCACTGTCTGTATTCATTCTATAGTTGTCTGGGAAGTGGAGAACAGAGGGTAGAATGAGTGTAAGGAGTGGAAAGCACACATATTTGTCAGGAAAGAGTCATGATAATTCACATTGAGACAGATATATAGTTAATGGCACAAATGATGACAATCTCAGATGAAAAGGTGGCGATATGTAACATACAGTATGATTAGTGAATGATCTGAAATGTGAAGAGCCCCAGTCACATGGAAAATTTAAAGTAGTATGCACCCAGTACTGTTTGCTCTCACTTAATTGTCAGTTACTGAAAACATCATGGCACAGATAAGTACTGCATAATATTGTGCTTGACAGAATTTCCAAAACTGAAGAATATCAACTGCAAGTTAATAACAACCTCTACATCCTGCAAAAAAGTTATGTAGTCACATAAAACAATCAGTCCTTATTCCTTAAGCTGATGGAGTTTTAAAGAAAATGCCAAACTTTTTGCATATTTTCATCAAATGAAGTCTCCCTAATTCATTGTTTGCTTTGAGTGTCAATGGCCAATCTTCGTCCTCGTAACAGCCATGAATTAACGTATCTTGCAGGATTGAAGCATGTGACTGGAGGGCCAACCAATCGTATGAAGAGAAGTGTGGAAACAGTTTATTGTAAGTAATGAGGCTCTCACTGAAGTAACAAATAGATTCATTTGTGAAAACCCATGTTCGCACTCACTTGATGAAACTGGAATACAACTAAGAGCATGCAATAGTGGCTGCAGTTTTTTGGACTGTTTATCAATGAGGTACTGAAAGAATCCATAAATTGCACCTCTTTCTGATAACTGTAGTTTTCTACAGATGCCCCTGAATTCCTTTTCACCAAAGGTTAAATGATTATGTACATCCTTGGGCCATTGCTTTTGATCAAATATGCATGCCTGTTGTGCAAATGTGGCATTGTCACAGCCAAGTACCCTTCTAAATATCAATTCATGAAGTTTTGTGTAAAACACAGTTGGATCAATTGGAGGATCATTATTCCAATCCTTCCTATTAAGCAACACGCCGCTGAACTGGAGATATTGCACAGCCATTGCAGCCATCTTGTAATATTGACCTGGATTTGTTGCCTTTCTTTGAAAACTTGAACGAGCATTTGTATCTTTTCATTTGCTTTGTACAAATCGATGTTGCGATCTTGCAATTCCAAGCTTAATTATGACAGTTCTTGAAGGGCATCTCACATTAAGCCAAGATCTAGCACAAACTCTGTTGACGTTATTTTTCTTTGCAAACCCTCATACATACACCGCTCCGTACAATCAAATGATGGACATTGTTTGGCTTCCTCAAACTGTTTGACCAGAACTTCATACATTTCCCAAACTGCAGACACGGTATGGTAACTTGATGCCACCCATTGCGTGCTTAAACTTCAACCAATTTTTAGCATCTGAGTGTCCAGCTCTTTTGCACACATCTGTAATTGTCCGTTATTTTTTGGTGAGGAATGGTATAGCACATACAGCTTATCAAGGAATGCCTTAAATCTGTTAGTGCCCGAATTTTGTTTGATTACATCCCCAACAGAGAGTTCCAATCTGTGATTCATACAGTGCCAAAAGATAACTGATGGAAACTTGTCTGTCATTAGCATTTTAACACCACTTTTACATCCTAGCATAATGGCTGCACCATCACATGCAACACAAACCAAGTTACATTTCAAGTAATCCTCTGTTAAACCATGAGATTTAAGGCACTCAAGCAAAGAATTAAAAATCCCTTCTGATGTTGTGTTTTCCAATTCAATTAAGTCCAAAAAAAATGTACTGCTGAGTTCATTCCGCTGTCAGCAAGACAGGTACGAACATAAACCATGAGCATCGATTTGTTGCCCAACATCGTTGACTCATCAATAATTAATGATATTTTGCTACTGGATGTGACAATCTGTTTTGTAAGAAGTTTTCTCATTTCATCGCTTATGTGATTAACAATGTTGATGCATGCATTACAAGAATGAAGAATGCGTCCCACATCAACTCCATTTACTTGTTGTAAATCAATTTCAGACTCAAAATTATGAAAGCTTTGGTTTTCTTTCACCACTTTTATAGGCAGTACAAAAAATGTTTATCGTGACAGTTTTTTCTTTTGCCTGGGCCTTCCAAACAATCTGCTCCAGAATCTGTTTGTCTGCTTCTTCAAGAAGCTTTCTGGCAGCTTTGTGACTCACAGATTCCTTGTGGTCAAATATATTTTTTTGCAGTGATGTTAACTGTTGCTGTCAACTTTCACCAAAGGAAGTTATCAAGTCATTGGTCCATTCCTTTGCAATTTTGAGACCTTTCTTAGTCTCTACGCCAAGACCCACCCCACACTACAGCACATTTATAGGTTCATAGGTAGGTACTAGGCTATCGGCCCAAGGGCCTAAGTAAGCCTAGCCAACAAGGTTCCCTGGCTGATGCCACCCAAGAAAGTTATCTTCCTGTGCCACTGTCGAGCAGAGACACAGAAGTGATCCCCGGGGTGTATTTCCTATTTCCCATCCACTCATCAAGATTTTTCTTGAAGAGTGCTAATGAAGAACTTTGCTTGACATAGATGGGTAGCCTGTTCCAGAATATGGGAAGTCTCTGGGACAGGAATCTATCCCTCCAGCATGTCCTGTTTATTGTGGTGACAAGGTTTAGGTCCCTAGAGCGTGTAGCTCAGATGGATTGGGATTTCTTTAGGTGTAGCATGTCCAACAGCCCTGGGTTTGACATAGCTTTATATGTTAGGCAGAGATCACCTCAGAGTAGGCAACATGCTATGGAGTAAAGCTGGAGTTTTTTGAGGTGGTCAGTGTACGGCATTTGTTTGAGGCCAGTAATCCTCTTTGTGAGGTACTTCTGTGGCCTTTCCAGCTGCTGCAGATGTCTTGTGAGGTACATTCCAAAAGGGGCATTGTACTCTATAATGGGTCTAATGAGTGTCGAGTAGAGGGGAACAATGACCTCTTTTTTTCTGAATGAGAACCCTTTTATGATGAGGTGTGCCATGTAGAAGGACTTCCTAACTACTGTGGTGATGTGACTATCAAAGGAGACACTACTGTCCACCTGGGTCTCAAGGTCTCTTATCACACATTCGGTGTTAAGTAGATTGCTGCCTATGTGGTAGTTCATGGGTACAGAGTTTTTACCAAAGGGGATGACACTGCACTTGCTGGCATTGAGTTTGAGGCCATGGCTCTGACACCAGGCATCTGTCTAAGAGAGGCCCTTCTGTAGGATGTCCACATCATTTGAAGACTTGACTATGGCTCCTAGTTTGCAGTTATCTGTGAACTTCATTAGCCAGAGGCCTTCTGTGTTAGCCTGTACTTCAGAGAAGTAGATACCAAACAGGACAGGTCCCAGGACGAAACCCTGTGGTACTCCACTTGTCACTGCTTTGAGGTCAGATTTGGAGTCTGCAACTTTTACAGTGTGGGTTCTGTCAGTGAGCCAGTTGGCAACCCATCTTGTGACATAGGGATTTATACCTAGTTTAGTGAGTTTAGCTATAATTCCGGAATGGGGGATGGTGTCAAAAGCCTTGGCGAGGTCAAGATAGGATGTGTGAACCACCTTACCCTCATCTATGGCTTTGGTGACTGCCTCAAAGAAGTTGATCAGGTTCAGGAGGCATGATCTGCCTTTCACAAACCTGAACTGGGTGGGATCCAGAGTTTGGAGCTTACCAATGTCTTTGTTTATGAGTTCAATGATGATTCGTTCCATGGCCTTGCAGACCAGGCTTGTCAGGCAAATAGGTCGATAGTTCCCAGGATCAGTGGTGGCTCCCCCTTTGTGGAGTGGGATAACTGTTGATGTGTGCCATTCAGTGGGCACAAAGCCTGATGCGAGGCTATTATTGAACATGGTGCTTAAGTGGGGAGCCAGTTCGTTCTGAAGTTCTTGTAAATCGCAGCCTGGGATGTTGTCCGGTCCCATGGATGCTGTGTTTTTGGCTTTAGAGAGTGCAGCTTTTACCTGCATAGTTATGATTACAGGGACTCTGCATTCTTCCTGTATAGATATGGGCACTTTAGGGGGTGGGGGAGTAAAGTTAGCACTGAACCTATCTGCCAGGATGTTGGTAATATCAGTTGGTTCTGTAATTTTCGTGCCTTTGTGCTGTAACTCAGAGCAGATCTTACATCCAAGTTTCTTATTGCGAATCAACAGCCAGCTGTACTAACTGCAGTAGTCATTTTTTTGGTCCAAAGTCCAGCAGTCAGGCCAGTCTGTGTCATCAGCAGCCTCATGAATGACATTACTACATGAAACAGAAGCAATACTTTGTAAGGATTCCACATCCATAGCACCATCTGGCTCATCTGCGACGTTACTGCTTGAAGCACAAGCAACATTTGGCGTAGACAGTGTTGACACTATCCTAATAGTGTCACTACAAACTGTGAGATTTGGATCATCCTCACTCAGTCATGGTGGTTTATTTATAAGGCGTCCTGTCCCAGAAAAGTGACTAGTAATTTTGGCCATCACTAAAGGGTAAATGGTCAAGTATTTAGCAACATGCTTATACATTTGCATAGAATGCACAGTGACTGACTGAAGTACATTCCTGACTTCAAACAAGAGGGCAATAAACTCTTTTCACAATGAAGAATCGGTTAAATGTAATCAGTGCTCTACCAAAACTGTACTGGTTGAGAGGTACGAGTCCTGACCCACACTGTCATCAAATGCAGCATAATCAGTCACACTGCTGTACGTGCAGAATGAGAAGTGTCGATCTTCACAGTACAGGAGCTGTAAACATTAGGCACGCTATTCACAATACCAGTATACAGCTGCTTACATAAATTATATTAATGTTGATTATTTATAATATTCCAAACATCTGTTTTAAAAGTTGGAACTTGGAACATTCATAATAGCACCTTTTTGCTGAAGAATCTAAAGAAACTGGGGATAAAATTTAAGAAATAATCTAGATAATGTTACAGTTGTATGTACAGGCTACAGCCAACCCCCCAAAATAAGCTAGATAATGTTACAGTTGTATGTACAGGCTACAGCCAACCCCCCCAAATAAGCTAGATAATGTTACAGTTGTATGTACAGGCTACAGCCAACCCCCACCCCAAAATAAGCTAGATAATGTTACAGTTGTATGTACAGGCTACAGCCAACCCCCCCAAATAAGGTAGATAATGTTACAGTTGTATGCTGCTGTATTAAATTATCTACAGCTGAACCCCCTCCCCAAATAATCTAGATAATGTTACAGTTCTACGCTGCGGTATTAAATTATCTACAGTCAAACCCCCTCCCCAAATAAGCAAGATAATGTTACAGTTGTATGCTGCTGTATTAAATTGTCTACAGTCGAACCCCCTCCCCAAATAAGCTAGATAATGATACAGTCCTACGCTGCTGTATTAAATTATTTACAGCCAAACCCCCTCCCCAAATAAGCTAGATAATGTTACAGTTGTATGCTGCTGTATTAAATTATCTACAGCTGAACCCCCTCCCCAAATAAGCTAGATAATGTTACAGTTATATGCTGCTGTATTAAATTATCTACAGCCAAACCCCCTCCCCAAATAAGGTAGACAATGTTACAGTTGTATGCTGCTGTAATAAATTATCTACAGCTGAACCCCCTCCCCAAATAAGCTAGATAATGTTACAGTTGTATGCTGCTGTATTAAATTATCTACAGGCTACAGCCACCCCCCCAAAGAAATAATTACATTTCACAAGTTTAAAAAATGTGACACAGTCTTCTGAGTTTCTGACAAAAATATCTTAATGGAGTAGGCAATAAGCATGTAAAACACTTTATATTCAACTTTCTGCCCTACCACCCTTTTACCATGTCCAAACTAACATACTGTTAGCTGATGGGCACAACTCATTTCTCACTTACTTTTATTCTCCCTATTAGTACCAGTATCTCTCTTTCTACTAAATTACTAATGACAGAATCTCATCTCCCTCCCTCTCTTTACCATTTCAGAATGAATTTATATTATACGCTTATGGAGTCTGTTACTTTCCTGTCATGCTGTAATACCAATTTTGTAGTCTGTACTTTATTTTAATTTCCTGAGCTAAATCTGTAAAATGGCCCAAACAGACCAGTGTTCTTCCTCAGTTAACAAACTGAAATAAATAAATAAAATACAATACAATACAGGTAGATATATCTAAATGTATAATGTCATTTCCATTAGTTATACCTCAAAATATTAAACATCTCAGAGCCAGAACTGAGGACAGTCATCAACAGTCCCCAAAACATATTGCCTCCCCAGTATCTGGTTAACCCTGCCAGGTTATAACCATGCAACTTGCAACCTATAAGAAGAAGGATTTATATGCTTGATATAAACTGCATTTTAATCAGTTTTGCAAGCCTTAATTTATCCATTTTTCCCTTTCAGACGAATGTCTAGTTAGGAACACTTCTGGAACATTGTCATGGGACCAGATTACTTGAAATGTTATTTTGGTATTTTGGTATTTAGTGACACTAGTATAGTTTTTAAATATGCAACAAAGTCAGACCTATCATTCATTCCAGGTGGATAGCATGCATTCAGTTTAATTTGCCAAACATATTCCTTCCACCCGAGCTCATCTTCAGCATCAAATCTATTGTGCACATTTAACACTTCATCTAACACAATATACTTGAAATTCACTTGACAACTTGCATTATTTTTATAATGTTTACCAAAAGCATTTTTTTCATCTTTCACAAATACTGCATATTTATGCTTATAAACGCGTCTATTTAATTCTCTAGTTGTCATGATAGGTCTGACTTTGTTGCATATTTAAAAAAGAGGAAGTTACCTCATAATTAAATGGTCATGTGTTTGTTTTAGTAGTATTTTAAGTTAATAGTATTTTACTATATTATTCAGTCTGAGTAAGTCCGAGTTGGATGAAAGCGCTTACTGATTTTTGAGTCTGTGGATTAAAAGCAACTTTTTACTGTATTTTGAGTCTGTGGATTAAAAGCAGAAATTTTTTTAACTACTTGTCCCTGACCTGTGGTTTACTTTGAAATTTTACGTTGTTCCAGAGAGGTGTGTTTTTGTCACTTGTACATATGCAAGATTAGAGCTGTACAAGAAGAAGCTGTGAAGAAGAAGCTGTGACACAGGCAAATCCGGAAATATGCAAGTTACTTACTACATTATATTGAGGAGGAGGACACAATATTAATGCATACATACAAATATTTCAAGCATGGGCATTAATGCCCTTCTAGCCTGCTGATATACTAAAACAGTTGTTTCCATAATAACTGTTCGGGCTGTTCTTAAAACTCTCTTCATTAATACTTGCTTTAATATGAATTGGTGATCTATTTTGTGTATCAGCTACTAACTCAGACAACCAGTTAGTACACTTTTGATAACCCCAAACATTCCCAGAGGTGGTTGCCTCTAAATTCCCTAAATACCGGAATAAGACCATCTTAAATCTCTGTATGAGACACTGTACAGGTTCAAACATTTTAGTCTTCATAAGTGAGAGTATGAAAATCAAACCAGTTGGAAGCCGTAGTCTAAACAATGTCTTAGGGTTACCCTGTCAGCGCTGCAGGCTACCACTTTAATCAGCTCTATCAGATCTCCACTAGCATCTATTTAGGTGTTTATTACTCTGGTTCCTCATGGAAATGGATTTTCAGCAGACTATTTTCATTAGAGAATAAACGCTTTCACAAAAATCTGACTGAGCCCAGCTCAGAAGTAAAAACTGTTGTACATGCTTCTGAGTTCATTTACTTAAAATGTATTGTTATTTCTGTTCTATGAACCATCCTGTAGACTAAAACCCGGACAGCCTTGTCTGACTCTCCTCATCTCCTCCCAAACATGCTAGGATATATCCATACAGCTGTGCATTACACATGAATGGATCAAGGGACTCTACCCTGTAAAACGGTGCTCTGCCCTGACAATAAGGGGTACAGAGTGCCATACGCCTACAAAGCAAAGGTGTCGTGAATGTAATCTCAACTAAAGTTAGTTGGAAAGTTGCATGCGGTGTCGTCAACATGCACCGAAAAGCACTTTCAGGTTCTGTCTTCCCCTTACTCATCAGTATTGACGTTATGACCTTTAACATGACCCCTGCTCAGTGACAGTGACAAACTCACTCTTCCTTAAGTGTAACACAATGGCCCTTAAACACACATATTACTAGTATCTGGTTAAACCCTGCCAGCTTAAAAAAAGAAGTCAACCCCACAGCTCTTAAGTTTCACAGAGTAGTATTATGCCAGGAATTGGAAAGAATAAAGCATCTGGTTGGCATGGCCCTCTCAACAGCCCCAAAAAACAGACAAATCTGATATCACACACACCATAGCCTGTCTCTCCTCTCACTCTCTTCTCACAACTAAAGTGTGGGAAGAGAATGCAAGAGTAACAGGGCTAATCAGCAGTCCATGTCATGATTAAAATTAATAAAGTAGAGTAAACCACTGCAGCCCACAGTCCTATGATACACACATGAGCGACTCCACTTACGCACGGAATTTAAACTTCTGATGTGTGTAAATGCAATACACACGTCGGATGTTTAAATTCCACGTGTAAGTGGACTCGCTCTATCTGGCGTTTTTTAAGCAGAGGTCCTGGTAGGCCATACCAGCACATACCATCTCAAAAAAAGCCCTGTATATATATATATATATATATATATATATATATATATATATATATATGGATCTTCTTCAGTATATCACATTAACACATAATTAAAATTTATATCAGTGAGACAAAAAGAGTGAAATGTGGAAAACAGTGAACGTTTACACTAGCAAAACTAAAAACAGCAAAAGGCACCTGCATATGTCAGGCACCAGTTGGAGGTTCTGAATGGAGATCGTAATGCATAGGCAAAAAGCAGGTACTACATTAAAACAATTTAATAAAAATGTACCTTTTTCAACACTTATTGATGGAAATCACGGTACAGTGAGGATCAGGAAATTTACCCTTTTCTCCACTGCAGTGCAGTCTCAGAGTTGGTATATATAATTTGCAAGGTGTGTGGGAGTGCAGGGGGGCTTGTCCCCTGCTAAAACATTGAAAAATGTATGTTTGTTTCTTTAAAATGGATCAAGTGTAGTACCTAACTCTTTTGTTTGCCTGCGTTCTCCATTCAGACGTTCCAGCTGGTTACCGACTTGCAGTTCCATTTCGTTGTTTTAGAGTTTTTCCATTGTTCATGTTCACTGTTTTCCACTTTTCATTCTTATTATCTCGTTCATGTAAATTTCGATTATGTGTTAATGCGATTTCCTGAAGTAGATCCATATATATATATATATATATATATATATATATAGAGAGAGAGAGAGAGAGAGAGACACATACATACAAACTGAACAGTATAATTTTACTTATTATGATAGGAATTAAACTCTTATTAAAAATAAAGACTTACAATCCTGATTAGAATGATTTCATGCCTTTTATTACAGTGATATGAAACAGGCAGCACTGTAAGCTTTTGGAAATCAATAGAAATGTCAATGAGCTAGAGAACTATTGTAGGGATATTTTGTGTCAGCGCCTGAAGTTTGTTAAAATGAATAAAGTATTAAAAAACTGAAATAGAAATGTACACTTGTTTTAATAACATCAACAAAGTATTTCATGGACTAGTTAGTGCTTAAGTTAATGAACCCACGAGGACAATGTGACAAATAAGCAAAATAAAAATGATTTGCTGCTTGCTTGTTTTTTTTCCCCATAGTAAAATTTTAATGTTTTGGCTAGCTTTGGTCATTTTACTATTCTAGCTCAAACCCTGGTGTTTCTATGGCATTCTTTACAAGTTAGTGCCAGTGTATTCATAGGGATATGTTCATTCCATCATGGACTGTCCATTCAGATTTTATTCATGCAAGACTGACAAGATGAAACTGGCTTTGTCTAATGTGCTTATAACTTAACTCTAATGTCTGATGACCTCTGAGGTAGTTATATTAGTTAGGGGTACAGGGTGCATTCCTTACATATACTCCACGCATGGAACCAATAACAAGCAGTACAATGCTCCTGATTACTAGACAACCACATAAGGAAAGGGCAGAAATAAAGGGGAGGTGATAGTTCCTTCTATACAATTCATGCCTGCTGCTTCATGGCCTGTGCTGTTTATCTTTTACTTAAGAGGTGTTTCTGCTTCTGTTCTGTACCCACCCAGATGGTGCCTAAAATAGGCATGCACATTTCTGACCAGTGCTGGAAATGGTAACCAAGAAGTACAGGACTTTGAAATTAGACAAGCATAAAGATGCATAATGAAAAATCCTTGCTCTGCATCACAGTGAATAAAATCATTCCTGTTTCTAACAAGAAACACCATCTTCATGAATCCTATGTGCAGTACATTTGGTGAATTATGCATATTTTCATGAACAATAACAACTGTTTTTGAACTCAGTAATTATACTATAAATGCCAATAAAGCTTTTCAGTATTCCTAGACAAATCTGAAACAGTGTCAGACTTTACTTGATGAACTCTTTAGTATATTGTCACAACAGGCTTCTTCCCATCCTATACTACTATAGAAGGAAACTTCATCCCAGTGATAGACCACAAACTGAATAAATGAGTTCTTAATACACCATCCATCATGTATGAGATCATTCAAGACCTATACAGACAGACTATCCCCTAGGTATATAAGAATACTGGCTCACTCAGGACAACTCAGGTTAAGGATAATATTAACTCTTATCAGGGGACTCAAACTTAAGATTTCCAGCATACCAAGCTGGTCTCACTGCCACAACAATAACATCCCATGCTGGTGTCACAGCCACAACACTAACATACCATGCTGGTGTCACTGCCACAAAACCAACATACCATACTGGTATCAGTAAATGCCAACATACCATGCTGGTGTCACTGCCACAAAACCAACATCATATACTGGTGTCACTGCTACAATGCCAACATCCCATGCTGGGGTCACTGCCACAACACTAACATACCATGATGGTGTCACTGCCACAATACCAACATCCCATGATGGTGTCACTGCCACAACACTAACATACCATGCTGGTGTCACTGCTACAATACCAACATACCATACTGGTATCAGTAAATGCCAACATACCATGCTGGTGTCACTGCCACAAACCCAACATCATATACTGGTGTCACTGCTACAATGCCAACATCCCATGCTGGGGTCACTGCCACAACACTAACATACCATGATGGTGTCACTGCCACAATATCAAAATCTTATGCTGGTGTCACTGCCACAATACCAACATCCCATGCTGGAGTCACTGCCACAACACTAACATACCATGCTGGTGTCAATGTCACAACATCAACATACCATGCTGGTGTCACTGCTACAATACTAGCATACCATGCTGGTGTCACTGTCACAATACTAACATACAATGGTGGTGTCACTGCCACAATGCTAACATACCATGCTGGTGTCACTAAATACCAACATCCCATGCTGGTGTCACTGCCACAATACCAACATCCCATGCTGGTGTCACTGTCACAACACTAACATAACATGCTGGTGTAACTGCAACAACACCAACATACCACGCTGGTGCCACTAAATACCAACATACCATACTGGTGTCACTGCCACAACAATAACATACCATGCTGGTGTCACTGTCACAATACCAAAATCCTATGCTGGTGTCACTGCACCAATACCAATATCCCATGCTGGTGTCACTGCCACAACCCTAACATACCATGCTGGTGTCACTGCTACAATACTAGCATACCATGCTGGTGGCTCTGCCACAACACTGACATATCATGCTGATGTCAATAAATACCAACATCCCATGCTGGTGTCACTGCTACAATACCAACATACCATGCTGGTGTCACTAAATACCAACATACTATGCTGGTGTCACTGCCACAATACCAGTATACCATGCTAGTGTCACAGCCGCAACACCAGTATACCATGCTGGTGTCACTGTCACAACACCATTATACCATGCTGGTGTCATGGCTACAATACCAACCTATCATGCTAGCATCACTAAATACCAGCAAACTATACTAGTGTCACTAAATACCAAAATAACGAACTGGTGTTGCTGCCACAATGCCAACATATTATGCTGGAGTCACTGCCACAATGCCAACATACCATGCTGGTGTCACTGCCCTAATGCCAACATACCATACTGGTGTCACTGCCACAATGCTAACATGCCATGCTAGTGTCACTGCCACAATACCAACATAGCATGCTCATGTCACTAATTACCAACATACCATGCAGGTATCACTGCCACAATACCAACATCCCATGCTGGTGTCACTAAACACCAACATACCATGCTGGCATTACTGCCACAATACCAGCATACCATACTGGTGTCACTGCTATACCAAAAAACATGCTGGTGTCACTGCCACAATGCCAACATACCATGCTGGTGTCACTGCCACAATACCAACATACCATACTGCTGTCACTGCTATACCAACATACCATGCTAGTGTCATTAACAATACCAACATACCATGTTCATGTCACTAAATATCAACATACCATGCTGGTATCACTGCCACAATACCAACATTCCATGCCAGTGTCACTAAATACCAACATACCATGCTGGCATTACTGCCACAATACCAACATATCATACTGGTGTCACTGCTATACCAAATAAAACATGCTGGTGTCACTGCCACAATGCTAACATACCATGATGGTGTCACTGCCAACATATGCTGGTGTCACTGCCACAATACTAGCATACCATGCTGGTGTCACTGCCACAATGCCAACATACCATGCTGGTGTCACTGCCACAATGCCAACATACCATTGTCATGTCACTAACTACCAACATACCAGGCTGGTGTGACTGCCACAATGCCAACATACCATGCTGGTGTCACTGCTACAATACCAACCTACCATGCTAATATCTCTAAATACCAACATACTATGTTAGTGTCACTAAATACCAACATACCAAGCTGGTGTCGCTGACACAATAACAACATAATATGCTGGTGTCACTGCCACCATGCCAGCATACCATGCTGGTGTCACTGCTACAATGCCAGCATACCAAGCTGGTGTCACTGACACAATACCAACATACCATGCTGGTGTCACTAAATACCAACATACCATGCTGGCATTACTGCCACAATACCAGCATACTATACTGGTGTCACTGCTATACCAGCATACCATGCTGGTGTCACTGCCACAATGCCAACATACCATACTGGTGTCACTGCAACAATACCAACATACCATACTGGTATCACTGATATACTAACATACCATGCTAGTGTCACTAACAATGCCACCATACCATGTTCATGTCACTAAATATTAACATACCATGCTATTATCACTGCCACAATACCAACATACCATGCTGGTGTCACTAAATACCAACATACCATGCTGGCATTACTGCCACAATACCAACATGCCATACTGGTATCAATGCTATACCAACATACCATGCTGGTGTCACTGCCACAATGCCAACATACCATGCTAGTATCACTGCCACAATGCCAAGATATGCTGGTGTCACTGCCACAATGTCAACATATGCTGGTATCATTGTCACAATACCAACATACCGTGCTGGTGTCAATGCAACAATGCCAACATACCATACTGGTGTCACTAAATACCAATATACCATGCTGGCATTACTGCCACAATACCAACATATCATACTGGTGTCACTCCTACACCAACATACCATGCTTGTGTCACTTTCACAATGCCAATATACCATGCTAGTGTCACTGCCACAATGCCAATATACCATGCTATTGTCACTGCCACAATACCAACATACCATGCTGGGGTCACTGCCACAATGCCAACATACTATGCTAGTGTCATTAAATACCAACATACCAAGCTGGTGTCACTGCCATAATGTCAACATACCAAGCTGGTATCGCTGACACAATATCAACATACCATGCTGGTGTCCCTGCCACAATGCCAACATACCATGTTCATGTCACTAAATACCAACATATCATGCTGGTATTACTGCCACAATACCAACATGCTATACTGGTGTCACTGCTATACCAACATACCATACTGGTGTCACTGCCACAATGCCAACATACCATGCTAGTATCACTGCCACGATGCCAAGATATGCTGGTGTCACTGCCACAATGTCAACATATGCTGGTATCATTGTCACAATACCAACATACCGTGCTGGTGTCACTGCAACAATGCTAACATACCATGCTGGTGTCACTAAATACCAATATACCATGCTGGCATTACTGCCACAATACCAACATATCATACTGGTGTCACTCCTACACCAACATACCATGCTAGTGTCACTGCCACAATGCCAATATACCATGCTATTGTCACTGCCACAATACCAACATATCATGCCGGGGTCACTGCCACAATGCCAACATACCATGCTGGTGTCGCTGCTACACCAACCTACCATGCTTATGTCACTAACTACCAACATACTATGCTGGTGTGACTGCCATGATACCAAACTACCATTCTGGTGTCACTGCTACAATACCAACCAACCATACTAGTGTCACTAAATGCCAACATACCAAGCTGGTGTCACTGCCATAATGTCAACATACCAAGCTGGTGTCGCTGACACAATACCAACATATCATGCTGGTGTCCCTGCCACAATGCCAACATACCATGTTCGTGTCACTAAATACAAAAATACCATGCTGGTGTCACTGCCACAATACCAACATACCATGCTGGTGTCACTAAATACCAACATACCATGCAGGCATTACTGTCACAATACCAACATGCCATGCTGGTGTCACTGCCACAATGCCATCATACCATGCTGGTATCACTACCACAATGCCAGCATACCATGCTGGCATCACTGCCACAATACCAACATACCATGCTGGTGTCACTGCCACATTGCCAACATACCATGCTGGTGTTGCTTCCACAATGCCAACATACCATGCCATTGTCACTAACTACCAACATACCATACTGGTGTGACTGCCACAATGTGAACATACCATGCTGGTTTCACTGCTGCAATACCAACCAACCATGCTAGTGTCACTAAACACCAACATACAATGCCAGTGTCACTAAATGCCAACATACCAAGCTGATGTCACTGCCACAATGCCAACATACAAAGCTGGTGTTGCTGACACACTACAAACATAACATGCTGATTTCACTTCTACAATGCCAGTATACCATGCTGGTGTCACTGCCACAATGTCAACATACCATGCTAATGTCACTGCCACAATGCCAACACACAATGATGGTGTCACTGCCACAATATTAACATACCATGCTAGTGTCACTGCCACAATGCCAACAGACCATGTTCATGTCACTAAATACCAACATTCCATGCTGGTGTCAATGCCACAATATGAATATACCATGCTGGTGTCACTAAATACCAACATACTATGCTGGCATTACTGCCACAATACCAACATACCATACTGGTGTGACTGCTACAACAACATAGCATGTTGGTGTCAGTACCACAATGCCAACATACCATGCTAGTATCACTGCCACAATAACAACATACCATGCTGGTGCCACTGCCACAATGCCAACTTACCATGCTGGTGTCGCTGCCCCAATGCCAACATACCATGCTCATGCCACTAGCTACCAACATACCATGCTGGTGTGACTGCCACAATGCCAACATTCTATGCTGGTGTCACTGATGCAATACCAACCTAACATGCTAGTGTCACTAAATACCAACATACTATGCTAGTGTCACTAAATACCAACATACCAAGCTGGTGTCACTGCCACAATGTCAACATGCCAATCTGTTGTCGCTGACACATCAACATACCATGCTGGTGTCACTGCCACAATGCCAACATACCATGCTACTGTCACTGCCACAATGTCAACATACAATGTTCATGCCACTGCCACAATACCAACATACCATGCTGGTCTCACTGCCACAGTGCCAACATACCATGCTGATATTACTGCTACAATACCAACATACCATGCTGGTGTCACTGCAACAACCCCAATATACCATGCTGGTGTCACTAAATACCAACACACCATGCTGGCATTACTGCCACAATAGCAACATACCATGCTGGTGTCACTGCTATACCAACATACTATGCTGGTGTCACTGCTATAATACCAACATACCATGTTGATGTCACTGCCACAATGCCAACATACCATACTGGTGTCACTAAACACCAACATACCATGCTGGTGTCACTGCCACAATGCCAACATACCATTATAGTGTCACTGCCACAATACCAACATACCATGCTGGCGTCACTGCCACAATGCCAACATACCATACTGGTGTCAATAAACACCAACATACCATGCTGGTGTCACTGCCACAATACCAACATGCCACGCTGGTGTAACTGCTACAAAACCAACATAGCATGCTGGTGTCACTGTCACAGTGCCAATATACCATGCTGGTGTCATTAAATATCAACATATCAAGCTGGTGTCACTAAATATCAACATACCATGTTGGTGTCACTATCACAATACTAACATACCATGCTGGCGTCACTGCCACAATAGCAATATACCATGCTGGTGTCACTGCCACAATGCTAACATATACTGGTGTCACTGCCACAATGCCAATATACCAAACTGGTGTTACTGCCACAGCATCAACATACCATGCTGGTGTCATTGCTACAACACCAACATACCATACTGGTGTCACTGTCACAATACCAACATACCATGCTGGTGTCACTAAACACCAACATACCATGCTGGCATTACTGCCACGATAGCAGCATACCATGCTGGTTTCACTGCTATAATACCAACATACCATGCTGGTGTCACTGCCACAATGCCAACATACCATACTGGTGTCACTGCTGCACCAACTTACCATGCTGGTGTCACTGACACAATGCCACATACCAGGCTGATGTCACTGCCACAATACCAACATATCATGCTGGTATCACTGCCACAATACCAACATATCATGCTGGTGTCAATGCCACAATGCCAACATACCATACTGGTGTCAATAAACACCAACATACCATGCTGGTGTCACTGCTACATCAACTTACCATGCTGATGTCACTGCCACAATGCCAACATACAAAGCTGGTGTTGCTGACACACTACAAACATAACATGCTGATTTCACTTCTATAATGCCAGTATACCATGCTGGTGTGACTGCCACAATGTCAACATACCATGCTAATGTCACTGCCACAATGCCAACACACAATGATGGTGTCACTGCCACAATGTTAACATACCATGTTAGTGTCACTGCCACAATGCCAACAGACCATGTTCATGTCACTAAATACCAACATTCCATGCTGGTGTCAATGCCACAATATGAATACACCATGCTGGTGTCACTAAATACCAACATACTATGCTGGCATTACTGCCACAATACCAACATACCATACTGGTGTGACTGCTACAACAACATAACATGTTGGTGTCAGTACCACAATGCCAACATACCATGCTAGTATCACTGCCACAATAACAACATACCATGCTGGTGCCACTGCCACAATGCCAACTTACCATGCTGGTGTCGCTGCCCCAATGCCAACATACCATGCTCATGCCACTAGCTACCAACATACCATGCTGGTGTGACTGCCACAATGCCAACATTCTATGCTGGTGTCACTGATGCAATACCAACCTAACATGCTAGTGTCACTAAATACCAACATACTATGCTAGTGTCACTAAATACCAACATATCAAGCTGGTGTCACTGCCACAATGTCAACATACCAAGCTGTTGTCGCTGACACATCAACATACCATGCTGGTGTCACTGCCACAATGCCAACATACCATGCTACTGTCACTGCCACAATGTCAACATACAATGTTCATGCCACTGCCACAATACCAACATACCATGCTGGTCTCACTGCCACAGTGCCAACATACCATGCTGATATTACTGCTACAATACCAACATACCATGCTGGTGTCACTGCAACAACCCCAATATACCATGCTGGTGTCACTAAATACCAACACACCATGCTGGCATTACTGCCACAATAGCAACATACCATGCTGGTGTCACTGCTATACCAACATACTATGCTGGTGTCACTGCTATAATACCAACATACCATGTTGATGTCACTGCCACAATGCCAACATACCATACTGGTGTCAATAAACACCAACATACCATGCTGGTGTCACTGCCACAATGCCAACATACCATTGTAGTGTCACTGCCACAATACCAACATACCATGCTGGCGTCACTGCCACAATGCCAACATACCATACTGGTGTCAATAAACACCAATATACCATGCTGGTGTCACTGCCACAACACCAACATGCCACGCTGGTGTAACTGCCACAAAACCAACATAGCATGCTGGTGTCACTGTCACAATGCCAATATACCATGCTGGTGACATTAAATATCAACATACCAAGCTGGTGTCACTAAATATCAACATACCATGTTGGTGTCACTATCACAATACTAACATACCATGCTGGTGTCACTGCCACAACAGCAATATACCATGCTGGTGTCACTGCCACAATGCTAACATATACTGGTGTCACTGCCACAATGCCAATATACCAAACTGGTGTTACTGCCACAGCATCAACATACCATGCTGGTGTCATTGCTACAACACCAACATACCATACTGGTGTCACTGTCACAATACCAACATACCATGCTGGTGTCACTAAACACCAACATACCATGCTGGCATTACTGCCACGATAGCAGCATACCATGCTGGTTTCACTGCTATAATACCAACATACCATGCTGGTGTCACTGCCACAATGCCAACATACCATACTGGTGTCACTGCTGCACCAACTTACCATGCTGGTGTCACTGCCACAATGCCACATACCAGGCTGGTGTCACTGCCACAATACCAACATATCATGCTGGTGTCAATGCCACAATGCCAACATACCATACTGGTGTCAATAAACACCAACATACCATGTTGGTGTCACTGCTACATCAACTTACCATGCTGATGTCACTGCCACAATGCCAACATACCATGCTGGTGTCACTGCCACAATACCAACATATCATGCTGGTGCCACTGCCACAATGCCAATATACCATACTGGTGTCAATAAACACCAACATACCATGCTAGTGTCACTGCTACACCAACTTACCATGCTGGTGTCACTGCCACAATACCAACATATCATGCTGGTGTCAATGCCACAATGCCAACATACCATACTGGTGTCAATAAACACCAACATACCATGCTGGTGTCACTGCTACATCAACTTACCATGCTGATGTCACTGCCACAATGCCAACATACCATGCTGGTGTCACTGCCACAATACCAACATATGCTGGTGTCACTGCCACAATGCCAATATACCATACTGGTGTCAATAAACACCAACATACCATGCTAGTGTCATTGCTACACCAACTTACCATGCTGGTGTCACTGCCATAATGCCAACATACCATGCTGGTGTCACTGCCACAATACTAACATATCATGCTGGTGTCACTGCCACAATGCCAGCATACCATATTGGTGTCAATAAACACCAACATACCATGCTGGTGTCACTGCTACACCAACTTACCATGCTGTTGTCACTGCCACAATGCCAACATACCATGCTGGTGTCATTGATACAATACCAACCTACCATGCTAGTGTCACTAAATACCAACATACTATGCTAGTGTCACTAAATACCAACATACCATGCTGGTGTTACTGCCACAATACCAACAAACCATGCTGGTGTCATTGATACAATACCAACCTTCCATGCTAGTGTCACTAAATACCAACATACTATGCTAGTACCACTAAATACCAACATACCAAGCTGGCATCACTGCCAACATACCATGCTGGTGTCACTGCCACAATGCCACCAATACCATACTGGTGTCAATAAACACCAACATACCATGCTGGTGTCACTGTCCAAACACCAACATACCATGCTGTTGTCACTGCCACAATGCCAACATACCATGCTGGTGTCACTGATACAATATCAACCTACCATGCTAGTGTCACTAAATAACAACATACTATGCTAGTGTCACTAAATACCAACATACCAAGCTGGTGTCACTGCCATAATGCCAACATACCATGCTAGTGTCACTGCAACAATCCCAACATACCATGTTCATGTCACTAAATACCAACATACCATGCTGTTGTCACTGCCACAATGCCAACATACTATGCTGGTTTCTCTGCCACAATACCAACATACCATGCTGGTGTCACTGCCACAATACCAACATACCATGCTGGTGTCACTAAATACCAACATACCATGCTGACATTACTGCCACAATAGCAAAATGCCATGCTGGTGTCACTGCTATAACAACATACTATGCTGGTGTTACTGCAATAATACCAACATACCATGCTGATGTCACTGCCACAATGCCAACATACCATTCTGGTGTCACTGCCACAATACCAACATAGCATGCTGGTGTCACTGCCACAATGCCAACATACCATGCTAGTGTCACTGCCCCAACAACATATCATGCTAGTGCTACTGTCACAATACTAACATACGATGCTGGTGTCATACTGGTGACAAACACCAACATACCATGCTGGTGTCACTGCCCCAACAACATACCATGCTGTGGTCACCACCACATTACCAACATACCATGCTGGTGTCACTGCCACAATGCCAACATGCCTGCTGGTGCCACTAAATACCAACATACCATGCTGGTGTCACTGTCACAATACTAGCATATCATGCTGGTGTCATTTCCACAACAACATACCATGCTGGTGTCAATGCCACAATGCCAAAATACCATACTGGTGTTACTGCCACACCAACATACCATGCTGGTGTCACTGCTACAACACCAACATACCATGCTGGTGTCATTACTACAATGCCAACATACCATACTGGTGTCACTGACACAATACCAACATACCATGCTGGTGTCACTGCTATACCAACATACTATGCTGGTGCCACTGCTATAATACCAACATACCATGTTGGTGTCACTGCCACAATGCCAACATACCATACTGGTGTCAATAAACATCAACATATGCTGGTGTCACTGCCACAATGCCAACATATCATTGTGGTGTCACTGCCACAATACCAACATACCATGCTGGTGTCATTGCTACAACGCCAACATACCATACTGGTGTCACTGACACAATACCAACATACCATGCTGGTGTCATTGCTACAATGCCAACTTGCCAAAATACCATACTGGTGTTACCGCCACACCAACATACCATGCTGGTGTCACTGCTACAATTCCAACATACCATACTGGTGTCACTGACACAATACCAACATACCATGCTGGTGTCACTGCTATACCAACATACTATGCTGGTGCCACTGCAATAATACCAACATACCATGCTGATGTCACTGCCACAATGCCAACATACCATTGTGGTGTCACTGCCACAATACCAACATACCATGCTAGTGTCACTGCCACATTGCCAACATACCATACTGGTGTCAATAAACACCAACATACCATGTTGGTGTCACTGCCACAATGCCAACAAACCATGCTGTTGTCACTGCCACAATACCAACATACCATGCTGGTGTCACTGCCACAATGCCAACATACCATGCTGGTGTCAGTGCCACAATACCAACATACCATGCTGATATCACTGTTACAATACCAACATACCATGCTGGTGTCACTGCCACAATACCAACATACCATGCTGGTGTCACTAAATACCAACATACCACACTGACATTACTGCCACAATAGCAAAATACCATGCTGGTGTCACTACTATACCAACATACTATGCTGATGTCACTGCAATAATACCAACATACCATGCTGATGTCACTGCCACAATGCCAACATACCACTCTGGTGTCACTGCCACAATACCAACATAGCATGCTGGTGTCACTGCCACAATGCCAACATACCATACTGTTGTCAGTAAACACAAACATACCATGCTGGTGTCACTGCCCTAACAACATACCATGCTGATTTCACTGTCACAATACTAACATACCATGCCAGTGTCACTGCCACAACAACAACTTACCATGCTGGTGTCACTGCCACAATGCCAACATATACTGGTGTCACTGCCACAATGCCAAAATACCATGCTGGTGATTCTGCCACAACGCCAACATACCATTCTGGTGTCACTGCCATAATACCAACATATACTGGTGCCACTACCACAATGCCAAAATACCATGCTGGTGTTACTGCCGCTACACGAACTTGCCATGCTGATGTTACTGCTACAACACCAACATACCATGCTGGTTTCACTGCTATAATACCAACATACCATGCTGGTGTCACTGCCACAATGCCAACATACCATACTGGCATCAATAAACAACATACCATGCTGTTGTCACTGCTACACCAATATACCATGCTGGTGTCACTGCTACAATACCAACATACCATGCTGGTGTCACTGTCACAATGTTAACATGCCATACTGGTGTCAAACACCAACATAACATGCTGGTGTCACTGTCCCAACAACATACCATGCTGGTGTCACTGCCACAATACCAAAATATCATGCTGGTGTCACTGCCACAATGCCAACATACCATGCTGGTGTCACTAAATACCAACATACCATGCTGGTGTCACTGTCACAATACTAGCATATCATGCTGGTGTCACTGCCACAACAACATACCATGCTGGTGTCACTGCCACAATGCTAACATATACTGGTGTCACTGCCACAATGCCAGAATACCATACTGGTGTTACCTCCACACCAGCATACCATGCTGGTGTCACTGCTACAACACCAACATACCATGCTGGTGTCGTTGCTACAACACCAACATACCATACTGGTGTCACTGCCACAATGCCAACATACCATGCTGGTGTCACTAAATACCAACATACCATGCTGGCATTACTGCCACAATACCAACATACCATGCTGGTTTCACTGCCATACCAGCATACTGTGCTGGTGTCACTGCTATAATACTAACATACCATGCTGGTGTCACTGCCACAATGTCAACATTCCATACTGGTGTCAATAAATACCAACATACCATGCTGGTGTCACTGCCCCAACACCAACATACCATGCTGGTGTCACTGCCACAATGCCAACATACCATACTGGTGTCAATAAACACCAACATATGCTGGTGTCACTGCCACAATGCCAACATACCATTGTGGTGTCACTGCCACAATACCAACATACCATGCTGGTGTCATTGCTACAATGCCAACATACCATACTGGTGTCACTGACACAATACCAACATACCATGCTGGTGTCATTGCTACAATGCCAACATGCCAAAATACCATACTGGTTTTACCGCCACACCAACATACCATGCTGGTGTAACTGCTACAACACCAACATACCATGCTGGTGTCACTGCCATAATACCAACATATACTGGTGCCACTACCACAATGCCAAAATACCATGCTGGTGTTACTGCCGCTACACGAACTTACCATGCTGATGTTACTGCTACAACACCAACATACCATGCTGGTTTCACTGCTATAATACCAACATACCATGCTGGTGTCACTGCCACAATGCCAACATACTATACTGGCATCAATAAACAACATACCATGCTGGTGTCACTGCTACACTAATATACCATGCTGGTGTCACTGCTACAATACCAACATACCATGCTGGTGTCACTGTCACAATGTTAACATGCCATACTGGTGTCAAACACCAACATAACATGCTGGTGTCACTGTCCCAACAACATACCATGCTGGTGTCACTGCCACAATACCAAAATATCATGCTGGTGTCACTGCCACAATGCCAACATACCATGCTGGTGTCACTAATTACCAACATACCATGCTGGTGTCACTGTCACAATACTAGCATATCATGCTGGTGTCACTGCCACAACAACATACCATGCTGGTGTCACTGCCACAATGCTAACATATACTGGTGTCACTGCCACAATGCCAGAATACCATACTGGTGTTACCTCCACACCAGCATACCATGCTGGTGTCACTGCTACAACACCAACATACCATGCTGGTGCCGTTGCTACAACACCAACATACCATACTGGTGTCACTGCCACAATGCCAATATACCATGCTGGTGTCACTAAATACCAACATACCATGCTGGCATTACTGCCAAAATACCAACATACCATGCTGGTTTCACTGCCATACCAGCATACTGTGCTGGTGTCACTGCTATAATACTAACATACCATGCTGGTGTCACTGCCATAATGTCAACATTCCATACTGGTGTCAATAAATACCAACATACCATGCTGGTGTCACTGCCCCAACACCAACATACCATGCTGGTGTCACTGCCACAATGCCAACATACCATACTGGTGTCAATAAACACCAACATATGCTGGTGTCACTGCCACAATGCCAACATACCATTGTGGTGTCACTGCCACAATACCAACATACCATGCTGGTGTCATTGCTACAATGCCAACATACCATACTGGTGTCACTGACACAATACCAACATACCATGCTGGTGTCATTGCTACAATGCCAACATGCCAAAATACCATACTGGTGTTACCGCCACACCAACATACCATGCTGGTGTAACTGCTACAACACCAACATACCATGCTGGTGTCATTGCTACAACACCAACATACCATACTGGTGTCACTGACACAATACCAACATACCATGCTGGTGTCACTGCTATACCAACATACTATGCTGGTGTCACTGCAATAATACCAACATACCATGCTGATGTCACTGCCACAATACCAACATACCATTGTGGTGTCACTGCCACAATACCAACATATCATGCTGGTGTCACTGCCACATTGCCAACATACCATACTGGTGTCAATAAACACCAACATACCATGCTGGTGTCACTGCCACAATGCCAACATACCATGCTGTTGTCACTGCCACTATACCAACATACCATGCTGGTGTCATTGCTATAATACCAACATACCATGCTGGTGTCACTGCCACAATGCCAACATACCATACTGGCATCAATAAACAACATACCATGCTGATGTCACTGCTACACCAACATACCATGCTGGTGTCACTGCCACAATGCCAACATACCATACTGGTGTCAATAAACACCAACATATGCTGGTGTCACTGCCACAATGCCAACATACCATTGTGGTGTCACTGCCACAATACCAACATACCATGCTGGTGTCATTGCTACAATGCCAACATACCATACTGGTGTCACTGACACAATACCAACATACCATGCTGGTGTCATTGCTACAATGCCAACATGCCAAAATACCATACTGGTGTTACTGCCACACCAACATACCATGCTGGTGTAACTGCTACAACACCAACATACCATGCTGGTGTCATTGCTACAACACCAACATACCATACTGGTGTCACTGACACAATACCAACATACCATGCTGGTGTCACTGCTATACCAACATACTATGCTGGTGTCACTGCAATAATACCAACATACCATGCTGATGTCACTGCCACAATACCAACATACCATTGTGGTGTCACTGCCACAATACCAACATATCATGCTGGTGTCACTGCCACATTGCCAACATACCATACTGGTGTCAATAAACACCAACATACCATGCTGGTGTCACTGCCACAATGCCAACATACCATGCTGTTGTCACTGCCACTATACCAACATACCATGCTGGTGTCACTGCCACAATGCCAACATACCATGCTGGTGTCAGTGCCACAATACCAACATACCATGCTGATATCACTGTTACAATACCAACATACCATGCTGGTGTCACTGCCACAATACCAACATACCATGCTGGTGTCACTAAATACCAACATACCACGCTGACATTACTGCCACAATAGCAAAATACCATGCTGGTGTCACTGCCACAATGCCAACATATACTGGTGCCACTACCACAATGCCAAAATACCATGCTAGTGTTACTGCCACTACACCAACTTACCATGCTGTTGTTACTGCTACAACACCAACATATGCTGGTTTCACTGCTATAATACCAACATACCATGCTGGTGTCACTGCCACAATGCCAACATACCATACTGGCATCAATAAACAACATACCATGCTGATGTCACTGCTACACCAACATACCATGCTGGTGTCACTGCTACAATTCCAACATACCATGCTGGTGTCACTGCCACAATGCTAACATGCCATACTGGTGTCAAACACCAACATACCATGCTGGTGTCACTGCCCCAACAACATATGCTGGTGTCACTGTCACAATACCAACATATCATGCTGGTGTCACTGCCACAATGCCAACATACCATGCTGGTGTCACTAAATACCAACATACCATGCTGGTGTCACTGTCACAATACTAGCATATCATGCTGGTGTCACTGCCACAACAACATACCATGCTGGTGTCACTGCCACAATGCCAACATATACTGGTGTCACTGCCACAATGCCAGAATACCATACTGGTGTTACCTCCACACCAACATACCATGCTGGTGTCACATGCTACAACACCAACATACCATGCTGGTGTCATTGCTACAACACCAACATACCATACTGGTGTCACTGCCACAATGCCAACATACCATGCTGGTGTCACTAAATACCAACATACCATGCTGGCATTACTGCCACAATACCAACATACCATGCTGGTTTCACTGCCATACCAGCATACTGTGCTGGTGTCACTGCTATAATACTAACATACCATGCTGGTGTCACTGCCACAATGTCAACATTCCATACTGGTGTCAATAAACACCAACATACCATGCTGGTGTCACTGCCCCAACACCAACATACCATGCTGGTGTCATTGCCCCCAACACCAACATACCATGCTGGTGTCACTGCCACAATACTAACATACCATGCTGGTGTCACTGCCACAACAACAAAATATCATGCTGGTGTCACTGCCACAATGCCAGCATATATTGGTGTCACTGCCACAGTGCCAACATAGCATGTTGGTGTTATCACCACAACACCAACATATCATGCTGGTGTCACTAAATACCAACATACCATGCTGGTGTCACTGCCACAATGCCAACATATATTGGTGTCACTGCCACAATGCCAACATACCATGTTGGTGTTACCACCACAACACCAACATACCATGCTGGTGTCACAAAATACCAAAATACTTGCTGGTGTCATTGCTACAACACCAACATACCATGCTGGTGTCACTGCTACAACACCAACATACCATACTGGTGTCACTGCCACAATACCAACATACAACGCTGGTGTCACTAAATACCAACATACCATGCTGATGTCACTGCCACAACACTAACATACCATGCTGGTGTCACTGCCACAACACTAACATACCATGCTGGTGTTACTGCCACAACATCAACATACCATGCTGGTGTCACTACTACAGCACCAACATACCATACTGGTGTCAGTAAATACCAACTTACCATGCTGGTGTCACTGCCAGAATACCAACAAAACCCTCCAGGCAGATAAGCATTATGTTTTTCATTTAGAGCTTTATCCTTTCATAGGTTCATAGGAGGTTACTAGGCCATTGGCCTAGCCATGTTATACCCTTGTTCCCTTATTGACCAAGTTGTATGGTCTATATTTGCAGCATGAGTCTATGATCACCACTGACTGTCCTTATCTAAGGACATAGTGACAACCCTGGGGTAAATTTACGGTCTCCCATCCAGTTGTCTAAGTTATGCTTGAATAGGGTCATTGAGAAGCTCTGTTTTACATGAATTGGGAGTTTGTTCCAGAGGAACAGTGATCTCTGGGAGACATATCTGTCTCTCCAGCATGTCCTGCTAAAGTCACAAGCTAGGTTAAGATCCCTAGAGTGAGTGAATCTTGTCCCATTTGATTTGTGGATGTGCAGCACTTCCATTAGGACAGGGTCTGAAACTGCTCTGTAGGCCAGTCTCAAGTCACCTCTCAGCAGCTTGTAAGATGCAGAGTACAATGTCAGGGCCTTCAGTCTGTCCATTTAGGTCATGTGTTATAAGCCCTGAATTTTCTTGGTGAGAAACCTCTGAGGTCCCTCCAGCTGCAGCAGGTGTCTTGTGTGGTACATACAGAAGGGAACATTGTACTCTATTAGTGGACTGATGAAGGATGAGTACAGTGGAGTTATAACATCCTTAGCTCTGGATGTGATGCCCTCACTTATGAGATGTGCAACACAGAAAGCCTTTCTTACCGCTGTGGACATGTGATGATCAAAGTTAATGTTGCTATCAACCTGTGTTCCCAAATCTCTCACCAGATGGTTTGAGCTAAGGGGAGCACTATTAATATTGCAATTTGCGGGGACTTCCCCTTTGTCAAAAGGGATGATAATGCATTTTTTTTGCATTTAGTTTAAGTCCGTGGCTTTGGCACTAATCATTTGTCTGTGCAAGCCCTTTTTGTAGTATGTCAACATCATTGGGGACTCAGTGATTGCACCCAGTTTGCAGTCATCAGCGAATGTGATAAGCCACAGGCCATTCATTTTCACCTGGACTTCTGAGGAATAGATTACAAACAATAGGAAGCCCAGCATAGCTCCTTGTGGTACACCACTGGTAACTGGTCTGCTGGTAGAGGTGGAATCCCCAAGTTTGACTGTATGTATTCTGTTAGTGAGCCAGATGGGTACCCATCTAGTAACATATGGGTTCATTCCCAACTGGGTGAGTTTCTCAATGATGCCTGAGTGAGTAATTGTGTCAAAAGCTTCGGCTAAGTCAAGATAGGCTATATGTACTCTTTTGCCTTCATCCAGGGCTTTGGTGACATTCTTGAAGAAGTCCACCAAGTTTAATAAGCATGATCTACCCTTAATGAAGTCAAATTGGGTTGGGTCAAGAGTTTGAAGATCAGCTATGTCTTTGTTGATAAGGTCCATGATAATTCTCCCCATGCCTTTGCAAATAAGGCTGGTTAAGCTTATGGGGCTATAGTCCTCAGGGTCAGTTGATGGACCCCCTTTCTGCAAGGGAATTATTGTTGCTGTTTTCCACTCTGCTGGGACAAAGCCAGTACTTACACTGTGGTTGAAGAGAGTGTCAAGTGGTTCGACTAGGTCCTGTCTTAGACCATTTAGTAGGCAGTCTGTGATGTTATCCTGTCCCATAGAGGCTGTTTTATTTGGTCAAGAAGAGTGCAGTTATGACCTGCTCTTTGGAGATACTAGATAGAGGAGTTGGTGACAGGTATGATTTGGGGTATGTCTGTGGGGATAGGGGGTGAAGTTTACACCAAGTCTGTCTGCTAGCAGGTTGGCGATGTCCTCAGGGTCAGTATGAGTGGTACCATCCACTACAAGTTTGTCACAAAGCTGGGCCTTCCCTTTTAGGTTTCTGACATAACTAAATAATGCCTTGTGGTTCTCCTTAGCTAGGGATGCTAGTTTAGCTTTCCAATTGGCTTTAGAGAACTTCGGAAGATATCTAATTTCCTTGTTCAAGCTGTGGAGGGTGTCCTTCCTCTGCTTAATCAGTTCTCTTTTGTTTTTGGACGTTAGTTTCTTCCTCTTGTTGTTTAACGTATTTATGCTTGATGTCCACCAAGGTGGCTTGTTTTGGTTTTTTTTTTGGTGAGGACCTTATTTTGATCCATTCAGTAATAGCTGAGTCTGTACATTTGTATAGGTGTTTATACAGGGCATTTGTGTACATTTCTGTATAGGAGTCATTGTTGACAGTGGTAGCAGGGGGTTTGAAACTATTTGTTCCATCGCTTAGGAGTCTATAGTTTGCTTTGATGAAATTTTTCATCCTTTTCCCTCTTGGGGGGGGGGTCAGGTATGATCGTTACTTTGAATGAGACTGATTTATGGTCAGACCTTACCAGTTAGGGCAACACATAGGGGGTAGTGCAGAGACCCCCTATGTTGGTGAGTATTAAGTCTAGGGCATTCAAGCCCCTTGTGGATGTGCAGAATATCTGTTCCAGACCATTTGTATTAACAAAGTCCAGGAACCTTAGGATGAGCATGTTTGTGCTTCTATAGGACTCCCAGTCAATGGAAGAATAGTTGAAATCACTCATGACAAAGGTGTTTGGCTGTAGAGTGAGTGACTCAAGTAGGTCCAGGTAGGCAGAGTGGTTCTTGTGGTTCATGGCAGGGGACCTATAGCTAACAATAATATGAAAGGGGGGTTTACATACAGTTAGTTGGACTTGGAGTAGCTCTAGGGAGTCCTAATGTTTGAACAGTCTTGAAGTGTATTTGTCTTTAATGAAGATGGATACACCTCTGCCTTTGGTTCTTTCATGCTCATTTTGAGGTATGAGCGTGTAGAAGGCATTGTAGCCTTGCATGGCCAGGGTGCTCTCTACGGCCTTGAACCATGTCTCTCTGTGACTGCAGAGACATCGGCATCTCCCAAGGTAAGGAGAGCTTCCAGTGAGTGCAGTTTCTGATTTAGACTCCTGCCTTTAAGCAGCAGAACCTTCAGTTTGTCTCTAGTGGAGTTTTTTTATGTTGGGAATTTTGTTCTTATGACATTGTCTAAAAAAGGCACTATGGGTGAGGCAAGTACCTTTGCCAGTAACTGAAAGCCAAGAGGTGCCAGAAGAAGAAGACCCTCTCTGGCTAAGCAGTGTGGTCTGTTGACCATGACTTCCCAGGCTGACAGATACTGGATCCCCCTGGACTGACATCAGAAGCTAAGCCAATTGTTGAAGTCAGTCATTTTTTGTTTACATTGAGGCATCATCCTGGGTGAAGGTAGAATGCTGCTTAGGGCTAGGGACATGCCTGCATGGGACACACAATCTGAGAGCTCAGTCATGTCTCTTCATATAGTCCAGTGAGGCATGTCTCAAGTCATTCACTCCAACATGGACTATGACACAGTCCTAATTGTACTTGTTGAGATACGTGAGTGTGTGTGTGATCTGATGGATCCTGGCATCTGACAGGCAGCTGACTGTGACCTTCTCCTTGTCTAGAATGGTGAGGGGGCCATCTGTGTGTCTCACTATGGAGTCAGCTATGACCAAGACATTTGGTTTTGAGGTGTTTTGCCTTAGGGGCTTATTGGCTGAGACACTGTTGTGTGTATTATTATGTATAGTGGATTCTGTTGGGTCTGCAGTATGTGCAGTAGGTTTGCATTTGAGAGGTCTCTGATCTCTAGGTAGGCTTCTAGCGAGTACCTCCGTCTATGTGGGTTTATGTGTTGTGAGCTTGTTAGCAAGAGGTAAAGTGTGTGCGCTGACAACCTGTTTAATATCTGTTTTGTTGTTATGTGAGAATTTATTTCAAATTTATAGTATAGATACAGCTCTCAGAAGTTGTATTTGTTTGTTTTAGGAGTAACTGGTTGTCAGTATATATGAGGCAATTGCTACATTGCCTCAGGATGCCCACGTCAATCAGGCTGCCTGGAGAAATGGTGGGAAACTGTCCATCCATTATGGCAGGTATATACTATAGTAACTAGTGAGGAGTGGGTTAGATGGACCAAGTTTTGCTGTAAGACTAACAAAAAGCGGCTATTCTATGGAGGGCTAGGGATAGAAAATTGTGTTAATCCTTCACAATGCACAACTGAGTTGATGTAGGGCAGCAGTGCAATCTCTGAGCATCTCCAGTAAACTGAGCGCAATCCCACACAAACACGACGCTTAAATACAAGCGAAGTTAAACGATTTTAAACAAAGTAACCAAAGGGAAAGCTCAAGATTGAGCCTTATTCCAGCAATCCCCATCTCAGATGGGTCCTTGGCTGCATACTTCTGCCACAAAGCTGCAAAGGGGCCTTCTTAATGTAAGATGGCTGGTTTTAGTGCACAAATGATACCAAACAGTCTAGATTAAGCAAGCCTGAAACCAGCCTATGCTATGAAATGCAGAAGTACTAGAAATTCAAAGTGCAGAAAATTAGTCACAACAGCAAAAAAAAAACAGTTTAAATAAAGCAGCAATTCATAGAATACTCCTACAAGAGTGCAAACTACAAACCTTCCTAGTGTGAAATAACTGGTCTGGAACCCAAGTGCTTAAACCAGAACAAGGACACTTAGCATAACAGGCACACTAAGCCTTCATGAGCAATTCCCAGTTTAGAAGGGTGTAGGCTACACTCTCCTGCCCCAAGAGTTTGGACCATAAATCTTCCTAAACCAGAACAAGGACACTTAGCATAACAAGCACAATAAGCCTTCATGAGCAATTCCCAGTTTAGAAGGGTGTAGGCTACACTCTCCTGCCACAAGAGTTAGACCACAAATCATCCTAATGTAAAATAACTGGTTTGAAGCCCAAGTGCTTAAACTAGAACTAAGACACTTTCAGAATAAAAGAGACAACAAGCGTTCAACCAGCAATTCCCAACTTAGAAAGGTGTAGGCTGTTCTGTCCTGTCACAAGAGTTTAGAGCAGAATCCACTATACACAGGCACTTAAACGAGAACAAAGACACTTAGAACAACAGGCACAATAAGCTTTCAATAAGCAATTCCCAACTTAGAAGGATGTAAGCTACCTCTCCTGTCACAAAAGTGTAGAGTACATACCTTAATGTAAAATAACTGGCCTGAAGCCCAGGTACTTAAACCAAAACTAAGAGGCTTAGAATAACAGTTACAATTTAATCAGGCTACTAACAAGCAGTAATAAATGCAGCAGAATAAATGCAATTGAACACTTTTAAGAACAAGCAGCAAAAGTAAAATTAAGTAGTTAAGTAGGAAGAAACACAAATACAGTAAGAGCAGCTGAATAAAGTGCAATTTTTTTTGTTAAGTTGGAAGGGAGGAAACAGAAGATAATTGAAGGTTAAGAACCTAAGAGGTGCGCCTTCACAACTGATCTCTCCATACTCAGTAGAATGAGCTGATGAGATGGGACTGGGAGGAGTGTCCAAAATCAGATTTACAATAGGGGCGGGCGACTCAAAAGCCACCAAGTTTAAGAATACAACAAGAGTTGGGCAAGTGGATGGGAAAGATAAAATGCAGACAGATATCAGCAATATTCAGGCAGAGTACAGCAAGCAAGCCAAACAAGCACTCCAGCTAAATAGAGATGCTTTCAAATATTTCTAGCTAAATGAGGAATGCTGTTTCTAAGCTCCTCCCACTAATTAGCTGATGTTATTCACTGTTTGCAAAGGAATTCTTTGCTAACTTTTCTAACTGACCCTAGCCAAGACCTCTTAAAACTCCAGCTGAACAGAAAACTTAAAACAGAAATCTTTCTTTTCAACTAGTAAAACCCTCAGCATGATAATATCAAGGTCAAATTGCAAACAGACACAAATGCAGAGAATGCCTCTGCTTAGGCACTGTTGGAATCATAATATCAACTCTCATTTGAGACTCAAACCCAAGACTCCCAGCATAAAGTCACTGCACTGGACCAAGAAGAATCTCTGAACTGGTGGGTGCTGAGTTTTCTCTTAAGGGCTTTATCCTTTCAGCTAGTAACCCCTCAGCATAGTAATCTAGGCCAATTTACACACACACACACACACACACACACACACACACACACACACACACACACACACATACACACACAGAGGAAGCTCTCTCTTTAGGCACTGTTAAAATCACAGAAATGAAAGAATATTATTAGCTCACATTTGGAACTCAAACCCATGCTTGGGGTTTTCTGGCTGAAAGGATAACACCCCAAGTGAAAAATTAACACCTATTTGTCCAGAGATGTTGGTCCAGTGGCAGTGACAACACAGTAGTATATAGTGCTTTTATGTGTTAGTTGTTGTATGCAAAAGATCATTGGTTCAAGTCCCATATAAGCAATAGTGTTATTATTTCACTTCTGTGATTCTAACAGTGCCAGACCAGAGGGCTTTATTTGTGCGTGTGTGTGTGTGTGTGTGTGTGTGTGTGTGTGTGTGTGTGTGTGTGTGTGTGTGTGTGTGTATGGGCGCATGTGCATGTGTGCATATGTGTCTGTGTGTGTTTGGAATTTGATTGGGAGAACTCTTAAGTCATATTGTTTCAGGAGTAGATGGCATATTTTTGCTGTCTTCCATAGAAGTGTCCATAGTAGGTCAGTAGCGGAATAACCTGTCTCTTCATGCAGTGGTGACTGTGTCCTTAGGAGCTTTACACTCCACTAAGACATCCCTTGCTTGAGCCTGGACTGCTGCCTCATTGTGGGTGTCCTTGCCAAGCCATGTAAATGTGTCCAGGAGACTGAACATGGACTACACCAGAGGACAACAGTAGGAGGATTTTGAGGTATGGCTAAGGGGTCACATAATAAGTTAGGTAGCTAGAAGAAGAAAAACAAAGATAAGATAAACTGTGGCACCAGAAACAAAAGGATCCTAAATGAGGAAGCAAATGCTAAAATAAAAGCAGGAAGATGTTCTTTTAGGGGGTCATGTATCAAAATAAGATCAAAACGTGGAACCCTGGCAACTCCATGAACTAGAAGGGCACTGCTAGGCTAAGATCTGAAAAAGTTAGAGACATACTTGCCTATAAATTGAGATGGCAGCAAAGCAAGAGGGCAGTATATAAATGAACCAGGTGTTGCCAGTACCTTGCAACAAAAGGAAACAGCTGGAGTCTTCCTCTCAGGTTCTGAAGCCTTATAGAGATCATACAATCTTCCCACTGCAGCATCATACTCACAGAGGTGACCACTGAGGTAGAAGAGGGAACACAACTGAAGTACCCGCTAAGAACTGGAGAAGCCAAAGCTAAGGAAAAGAATGTAAGCTTATTTTGAATTTGATCGGCACTTTCCATCTGTATTTTACTGTTTTACTGCATTAAGTTGTGCCTTTTGACTGTTTTTACTGCCTGTGCTTGCTTATTACCTGCACTTGTTTTGCACTGAAATATTGCTTAGATTAGCATAGACTATTTCCAGACTTGCTGAATCTCACCTGTTTTTCATATACTTGAACTCAAATCTAACCATCTTAAATTAAGAAGGGTTCTCGTGCACCTCTGTGGCAGAAGAGTGTGGATATAGCCTTGTCTGAGCTGAGGATTGCTGGTGGAAGGATCACTGTGTGATTTCCTGTTGGCATACTAATTTAAAACTGTTTAATTTCACCTGTATATAAGCCTCAAATTTGTGTGTAGCTGTACACTGCACAACGATGGGTTGCTGGTGACTTGTATAGATGCAAATACCTAGAATCACTTTTTTCCCTAGACTCCAGTCAGTGAAACCCTCCCAGGCTTCTCTGCTGCTCTTCAGGCAACTCACCTGCACACTTCTGCACTGTAGCCAACTCGGTTGAGCAGTGAGCAGTGTCGCCGCACTTGTCATCCTGATCTTCTATAGAATAAGTCACCTTGTTAATCCCAGAGCAATAGCTGATCTAATTTGCCCTCTCACAAGCTAGTACTTAGGAATTACCTGCTACTATGGACAATCAGTTTCTCAATACTTCTCCAGCCAGCCTGATTGACATGGGCATCCTGAGGTAATGTTGCAAATGCCTCATGTAAAGTGACAAGCACCTGCTCCTAAAGCAAACACAGTATGTGAGAGATGTAACTATACCATGAAACTTGAATCAGTCCTCTGTCATAACAATAAACAAGACATCAAATAGATTGCCAGCACACACACTTCTCCTCTTACACAACATGAAGTCAAGACTCGTAAACCCACATACGCGGAGGTACTCCCCAAGAGTCTACCAAAAGACCAGAGACCTCCCAAGTGCAAACAACTTACACATACTGGTACATGAACAGAATCCACCATTATACATAACAACATGCATATCAATGTCTCAGCAATTAAGCCCCTAAGGCAAAACACCTCAATACCACATGTCCTGGTCATAGGCAACTCAGTAGTGAGGCACACAGATGTCCTCCTCACCTGGCTGGACAAGGAGAAGGTCACAGTCAGCTGTCTATCAGGTGACAGAATCCATCAAGTTACACACGCACTCAAGTCACTCAATAGTTACCGTTATGACGCTCTCATAGTACATGTTGGAGTGAAAGTCTTGAGATGTACCTCTCTGCACTATATGAAGAGAGACATGATAGAACTCTCAGATTATGTGTCTAGACAGGTATGTCCCTAGCCCTAAGCAGCATTCTACCTTCACCGAGGATGATGCCACAACACAGACAAAATGATTTATTTCAACAATTAGCTTAGCTTCTGGTGTCACTCCAGGGTGATCCAGTATCTGTCAGCCTGGGAAGAAACGGTCAACAGACGATGCTGCTTTGCCAGAGATGGCCTTCATCTGTCTACTGAATGCATACTTGCAAAGACACTTGCCTCCCCTATAGTGCCTTTTTAGCCTATGCTAAAACAACAAAACTTCCAATGTAAATAAATCCACTCGGGACAAACCCAAGATCAAGCTGCCTAATGCTAGCAGCCTAAACAGTAAACTGCACTCGCTGAAAGCACTCCTCACCTTGAAAGATGCTGACATTTGTGCAGTCATTGAGACTTGGTTCAGTGCCATAGAGAGCCCCCCAGCTATACAAGACTACAATGCCTTTCACACGTTCTGATCCCAAAATGAATGTCAAACAGAATTCCAAAGGTGGAGATGTGTCCATCTTCATTAAATCCAACTACACCTCATGACTGGTGAAACAGTACGACTGTCTTGAGCTACTCCAGGTCCAAATAACTATAGGTAATACACCTTACCACATCAGCACTAGCTACAGATCCCCCACCATGAATCAGAAGAAACACACCACCTACCTAGACTTGCTAGAGTCACTCAATATACAGCCAAACATCTTGGTCATGGGAAATGTCAACTACCTGTTCATTGATTGGGCAACCTACTGGAGCACAAACACAATCACTCTGAGGTTCCTAGATTTTGTTAATTAAAATGCCCTGGAACAGTTAGTCTGCACCCACCAGAAGGAGCTCAAATGTCTTAGACTTGGTACTCACAAATATGGAGGGGTCACTGCACTACCCCCAGTGTATTGTCCTCCCTGGTTAAATTAGACCATAAGTCTGTCTTGTTTGCAGTAAAGATCAGACCTGACACAACCACAGGAGTAAAAAAAATGAAAAATTTCTCCAAAGCAAATAACCTGCTAATCAATGTTATAAAAGGGTTTAAAGCCCCTGCCAACACAGTTAACAACAACTCCCATGCAGAGGAGTACACAAATGCCCTGTATAGCCACTTAAACAAATGTATTGACTCAGCTGTACCTGACAGGACTAAACAAGCCACTCTGGTGGACTGCAAGTATAAATAAGTTACATAACAAAAGAAGCAAGAAATGTACTCAGCAAAGGAAGATTACCCTCCACAGCTTAAACAAGCAAATCAGAAACCTTGTAAACCCTCTAACACTAGCTACAAGAATAAATTAGCATTCCTAGCTAAAGACAATCATACGATAATCATACGGCATTCTTTAGCTACATCCAAAACCTCAAAGGGAATGTCCAGCTGTGTGCCAAACTTATAGTGGGTGGCACCACTCACACACAACCTGAGGAAATTGCCATCCTGCTGGCTGTCAGATTTGGAAATAACTTCAACCCCCTGTCTGCACCAGCCATACCCCATAGCATTCCTGATACCAGCCCTCAAACAAGTACCTCCATAAAACAAGGCATACAAGTGCTCTCCAAGTCCAAAAATATGGCCTCTGTGTGACCAGATAACATTCCAGGCTGCTTACTAAACAATCTAAAACAAGACCTAGTGGAACCACTTAGCATGCTCTTTAACCACAGCCTTAGCACTGGTTTTGTGCCAGTAGAGTGGAGAACAACATTAATCCCCTTGCACAAAGGGGATCCATTAACTGACCCTGAGAATTACAGACCCATTACCTTGACCAGCCTTTATCTGCAAGGCCATGGAAAGAATCTCCATGGACCTTATCAAACATGACATAGGCAATCTTCAAACTCTTGACCTGACCCAGTTTGGTTTTGTCAAGGGTAGATCTTGCTTATTAAACCTGGTGGACGTCTTTGAGAATGTCACCAAAGCCCTTGATGAGGGGAAATCAGTACATGCCACCTATCTTGATTTAGCCAAAGCATATGACACAATTCCCCACTAAGGGAGCATTGAGGAAACTCTCCCAGCTGGGGATTAACCCATATATCACTAGATGGGTAGCAAACTGGCCCACCAATAGAATGCACACTGTCAAAGTTGGGGAGTCCACTTCCACCACCTGTTGCCAGTGATGTACCACGAGGATTAGTACTGGAACCTCTACTGTTTGGAATCTATTTTTCTGAAATCCAGGCAAACGTAGATGGCCTGTGGCTTGCCAAGTCTGTAGATGACTGTAAACTGGGCACAATCATAGAGTCCCCCCAACAATGTCACTATATTACAAAAGGGACTGACACAGACAAATGATTGGTGCCAAAGCCACTGACTAAATCTAAATGCAAAAATATGCTTCATTATCCCCTTTGGCAAAGAAGTAGCCCCTGCTAAATATGATATAGATAACATCCCCTTTGGCAAAGAAGTAGCCCCTGCTAAATACGATATAACGTCCCCTAAGCTCAAACTCAGAGGTTTGAGACTTGGGAACACAGGTTGATAGCAATCTCAACTTCAATCACCATGTGTCCATAGTATTAAGAAAAGCCGTCTGCACTGCACATCTCATAAATAAGGCAATCACATCCAAGACCAAGAAGGCTATAACTCCACTGTACCTGACCCTTATCAGACCACTAATTCAGTACAATGCTCCCTTCTGTATATACCTCACCAGACACCTGCAGCAACTGGAGATACCACAGAGATTTCTAACCAAGTGAACCCAGGGCCTCCAAATCATGACCTATATAGAAAGACTGAAAGCCCTGTCACTGTACTCTGTATCATACAGGCTGCTGAGGTGTGACCCGTGCCTGGCCTACAGAACAGTCTATGACCCTGCCCTAATGGAAATGCTGCGCATCTGCAAATCAAATAGGACAGGCGTCACTAGCTCCGGGGATCTCAACCTAGTCTGTGACATTAACAGAACATGTGAGAGAGATAGATATATCTCCCAGAGATTGCCATTCCTCTGGAATAAGCTCCCACTTCATGTGAGGCACAGCTCCTCAGTGACCCTATTTAAGTGCAACCTTGGCAATTAGATGGGTAACAGTAAAGTCACACCAGGAGTGGCACATATGTCCCTCAGGGACAGGGGCAGTCAGTGCTGATCATATAATCACTCTGCTAACAATGACCATCTAGATATGGTCAATTAGGGTTGTGATGATGTGAGGTACTACCATCTTTGCCAGGGTGAGTAAGGCAGTGCATGTGTAACATATACCAGCATAGCTAGTTGGAGTTTTGTAAAGAATTATATGTCATTTGAATATGAAACTGATTTGAACAGATGCTTGTGTTAAAATGTATTTGTAAAGTTACTTGTGTTAAAAATGTATCAACAGTGGATCCTGCTGAACAGAAAGGAAATACACATGTATATAAGACTGTATTGTTGTAACTGATTAAATGTATATCATTTAACAGGGGATACTGGAAGGGGAATGGGTTAAGTTCAGCCCTCTAACCTTAAGAAAAATAGTCTGAAATTAAATGACTTGGTTTAGGCCATAAAGATTTCATATCACAGGTCTGAATGTAGCCAGAGACACAATATCTGTGAAAAGCCTTTCTGCAGGAAGGGTGGTAGTGTTGGAATTGTTTTATGGCTTCCAGATGCCATATTAAGCCTTAGCAAAGTTCTGTATGTGTATTGTGACACATCTGTGTCAGTTCCTGACTTAGTTGCTAGTTAGGAGGTAGTGTGGGAACAACCGAGTTAGGTGACCAGATGTGATGTCATTCTGTAGCTACTATTGACATTTTATTTGAATACTAGTGGGAGATTTGATAGATGCACTCTGTTTTCTGGGACCTGACAAGACACACACATCCACTTTCATCTTGCCTTGCTTTAGTAAGTAACTAGGGAACAGTAATTCTTCAGACAACTAGAAAATATGCTGAGATTAGCTAACTATTGCTTCTATTCCATCTGTGTTGTTTTGTTATATTTCCTGTGAATTGTAACTTTGGTGTTTATTGTAAATAGATATTCAGTATTTTCATGTTTTCTATTTTATTTATTATTAAATATATCTATACCTTTCACTGTAACTGGTCTTTTAGAAAATATTTAACCTTTGAGAGTAATTGCATTTATTTAGTGGCACTGTGGCTCTGCATTCTTGAAAGTCTTGCTGCATGGTCAAACATTACCATTTGTATAAGTTTTAATTTTGCTGACAGCAACTGAATAACCTGGTAAGAGCTTTAAAATAGCTGGATTTGTGTGTTCTGGTGGCAGTGTGTATAGTCTGGGTGGAGGTGGTAAAGTGAATAAGCTGTGCCAGCCATTCCCAAGTGTGTGTGTGTGTGTGTGTGTGTGTGTGTGTGTGTGTGTGTGTGTGTGAGTGTGTGTGAAAATCAAATCTCAAAGAGAGCGTGTGTGTCAGTTGCCGTGAACAGGGACACTGAGAGCACTGATTTCACAGAGAGGGTGGTGGAAGACTTGGCTTGGAACACCCGGCTAAAGACTCAACTCTGTCTGTTTCAGTGAGGAGTTTTATTTGGGGCCTGGAGAAAAAGCCCAGCACCAGGACTGGAGAGTGCATTCCCTGTCTGCTCTTAAGAGAAACTGTACTTGGTGCAGACAGCTGCATCTGAAAATACTGTCCGTGTCTATTTTTGTCTCTGTGAACATTCTCCACTGATACCAGTGGTGAGGATTGAGGCTTCTTGATCATTGCCCAAAGGAGGGATGTCACAAGGGTACATTTTTTTTACATGGCTGGGCTTGTAAAGGCCCTAGGGCCATTAGCCTAGTAGCCTCCTTTGGGACTAAGAACCTATAAGTGTTGCCAGGCATCTAAAGCCTAGCCCTATTCAAAGTAGATGAAGGGAATGGTGTCCCAGCTGACTTATTTAAAGTTATTTTCTCCTGTATGACAGATAATCTAGAAGCTATTCGTGAAGAACTATAGGAAGACTAATATATCACTAAGACAGATTCATCTCCTGTACTCCAAAATGGATTTAAGGATTTTTCACTACTAAGTACTGCTATAAAAAGCCCAAGATAATAGACATTATAATCACACCATTCATGAGCAGTCTAATTTCTATGAATTCGGTGAGTTTTGTAGAAGACAGATATTCTTTAGATGCATGGAGAACATGGCTAACCCATGTTCAGACAGTCAAGGAAAATAAGCAATTATGGGCTATGTGACACCCCACCACTGGCCCAGTAATCAAGGAGCCTCAATCCTCACCACTGGCAACAGTGGGGGACGTACACACTGGGAAGATGACAAGCACACATATGGTAAAGTGTAATTTCCCTTAAGAGCACACAGAGGCCACAGTCAGTCTGAGTCTGGTTTCTCCCTCTTTCTCCAGATTTTCAATAAGACTCTGCACTGGGACAGCTATAGGGTTGAGATCTCAGTTGAGTGGCCAAGCCAAGACCTCCAGCACCTTCTCTGTCCAACCAGTGTGCTGTGTCCCTGCCCAAGAAGTAGCTCACACACACACACACACACACACACACACACACACACACACACACACACATGCACACACATCTGGGAAAGGCTGGCACAGGTTTACTAGCTATGCCTCCTTTTCCCCAGAGTATAAGGTAGTTATTACTGCCACCAGCCAACTCTTTATCAGCTACTTTAAGGCCCTTGACAAAGGATGCCCAATCTTACTGTGTAATGTTATTATTAATCCAAATGGTATTTTAACCAAGAGCAAGTATATTAGGAGTGGCCTGCACAGTGTCACCAAATAAATATGCATGTACAGTCAGAACATAAATATGTCTCTACACAGATCAGCCACAAGGATAGGTTTAAATATATTTAATAATAAACAATAAAAGAACAAGAAAATACTCAGTAAATAATCACAGTTACATCATCATCTTCTTTTGGCTGTTGCTGTTAGGGGTCACCACAGCAAATCATCTGTTTCCATTTCTTCCTGTCCTCTGCATCTTGCTCTGTCACACCAACCACCTGCATGTCCTCTCTCACCACATCCATAAACCTTATCTTAGACCTTCCTCTTTTCCTGTTACCTGGTAGCTTCATGTTTAGCATCTTTTTCCCAATATACTCAGCATCCCTCCTCACCACATGTCCAAACCAACGTAATCTTGCCTCTCTGGCTTTGTCTCCAAACCTTCCAACTTGGGCTGACCCTCTAATATTCTTATTCCTAATCCTGTCCACCCTCGTCACACCCAGTGCAAATCTTAACATCTTTAACTCTGCCATATCCAGCTCAAACTCTTGCCTTTTTGTCAATGCCACTTTCTCTAACCCATATAACATAGCTGGTCTCACTAGCCTCTTGTAGACCTCCCCTTTCACTCTTACTGGTACTCATCTGTCACAAATCACTCCTGACACTCTTCTCCACTCACTCCATCCTGCCTGTACTCTCTTCTTCACCTCTCTTCCACACTCACTGTTACTCTGAACTATTGATCCCAAGTATTTAAACTCCTCCACCTTCGCCACCTCTACTCCCTGCATCCTCACCATTCCTCTATCCTCCCTCTCATTTACATACACATATATTCTGTCTTAGTCCTGCTGACCTTCATTCCTCTTCTCCCTAGAGCATATCTCCATCTCTCCAGGGTCTCCTCCAACTGTTCCCTACTCTCACTATAGATCACAATGTCATCTGCAAACATCATAGTCCACGGGGACTCCTGTCTGATCTCATCTGTCAACCTGTCCATCACCATTGCAAAGAAGGAAGGGCTCAGAGCTGATCCTTGATGTAACCCCACCTCCACCATAAACACATCCGACACTCCCACTGCAGACCTCATTGCTGTCACACTACCCTCGTACATATCCTGTAGCACTCTTACATACTTCTCTGACACTCCTGACTTTTTCATACAATACCACAACTCCTCTCTAGGCACCCAATCATATGCTTTCTCTAAGTCTACAAAACACAATGCAACTCCTTCTGACCTTCTCTGTACTTCTCCATAAACACTCTCAGAGCACACATCACATCACAGTTACATCAGAGTTCAAAATCACAAGAAATATTTAAAACAACATTACATGACAGTCTCAAATAAATAAAGAAAATATCTAAGCTATACTTTACTAAATTCCTGTCTGTATCTAAGAAAAATTACTGTACCCTAGCAAACTTACTTACAGAGCCAGGTAAGACAACTGTTGTGGGTGGGTCTTCCAGCTGATGTTGTCAGGTCAAAGACAAAATACAAAATGCCCAGTCTCTCTCTCAGAGACTTCTTAAATTAATATTTCAAGTATTACTGCTGGGGTAGCTTGCAGCATGACATCACTTCTTGTTATGTGACTATCCCAGGCTCAAACATTTAGCATCTACCTGTGAAAATACATAAACAAGGTCTCTTCTTAGATCTTAAGGTGAATGATGGAAGTCGTAAAATAATTCCTCCACATTTAAATACAATACAAAAAACTTCTAGTTCTAGACATTATGTCTCCTGTTGCACTGAGACTAAAATATAACATCTCTTTTATGTCCCAGCCATAAAGTAACTCAACCTCAACTATTCTTCTGAAGTTAACTTCTTGTGTTGCAGTTTCCATTGTTAAAAATATATACATCTAAACAGTTACAGTAGTGTACATACATTTCTGCTCAGTACTTTAGAAAATATCTCTTCAGCACGCCTGTACAATATGACATACAGTTCTAATATATCTGCAACACAAGCATCTTACATGAAACATGTTGGCATTCACAATTGACACATAACCACTTACAAAACATCTCTTCAGCACATCTGTACAATATGACATACAGTTCTAATACATCTGTGTCACAAGCATCTTACATGAAGCATGTTGACATTCACCAATGACACACAACCACTTACAAAATATCTTTTCAGCACACCTCTGTACAGTATGACATACAGTTCTAATACAGCTGTAACACAAACATCTTACATGAAGCATGTTGACATTCATAAATGATACACAACCACTTACAAAATTCCAGATAGCTGGGCTGGTAATATCTCCTTCTGTCGCACTTCTATATAAATCATATTAATATTCACACATTACATATAATTATTTACAAAATTCAAGCTAACTGGGCTGGCAGTATTTCCCTTTGTCACAGGCTGCATTTCTTATAGATATTTCTGAAACCTTCTGCTTGTTAAACTTGGACTATTTACTCCAGTCACTGTCTACTTTTTGGTAGAGACTATATAGTTAAGTAACTGGGCATGGTTAATATACTGCAAGACCATAGGTCATATATTAATAAACAATGAACTGGCCTTTAACATGCAGATGTCTGAATATTAAAAACAGTAAGTTGGGTATGGATCTCCAATACCCTAGATATTAATAAACAACATACCGGTCAACCTCTTAGGACAAAAAATCTGTACAAAGACAAAAATAATGGGGGGACATACGCCCAAAATAGGGACATATTTTAAACATTGCACTTATAAGTTTAGAAAGTTGCTAGAATAAATTTTTTTGTGTTGGCATGAATTTTCTAAAGGATGTGAAGTCTGATACTCAAATGTCTGTCATTATTTAGTCTCTTCAATCTTCAGGGATTTGCCAGTAAAACCACAAATTTTAAGAAGAAAAGATCCACAATACGAGACAAATATCTGAACATTCTGTGACAATCTGGACAGTTAAGAGGTATGACGAACAATGAACTGGATGGAGAGCCTGTCCCAGAGACGGGGTAGTCTCTGGGATACATACTTGTCTCTCCAGCAGGTCCTATTTATATTACAGGCAAGGTTTAAGTCTTTAAAACAAGCAATTCTGATACTGTTTGTTTTGTAGATATACAGGAGGTCCATCAGAGAAGGATCTGACAATGTCCTGTATACCAGGCATAGATCTCCCCTCAACAGCCTATAGGAGACAGAGTACAGGGATAGGACCTTGAAGCGGTTTGCATAGGACATTCTACTTATGCTCTGTATTCTTTTAGTGATAAACCTCTGTGAACATTCCACTTGTTGGATTTGCCTAGTTATGTACATACCAAAGGGGGCATTGTACTCAATGATAAGTCTAATGAATGCCGAGTGCAGTGGAACAATGACTTCCTTGCGCCTAAATGCCATACCTTTGTTTATAAGTTGTGCAGCATAGAATGATTTCCTCGCTCCTGGCAATGGCCTAGCTATTAATAAACAATGACCTGTATGTGGTGCTCCAGTGGTCTAGCTATTAATAAACAATGACCTGTGTATGACGCTCCAATGGCCTAGCTATTAATAAACAATGACCTGTGTGGAACTCCACGTTACCATGGGAACACTGATAGTGATGTCCTCATTGGCCTTATTTCCTCCTGCTTTGAACACAACTTGTGATCGTGTGCTTAGAGGCAAAGATGGTAATTTAATGGGGGGAGAAGAGCTTCTGTTATCCTGCTCTGCCAATGACTGTTGTTCAGGACTCGCATGCCCAAATACCCCTGTCCTGTGGCACTAGAACCAATGTGAATATTTACAGCAGTGGTATCAGGGCTGTAGCTAAGCCTATACATAATTACTCTGGTTCCAAAGAGCCACTTCCTTTCTCATCCCCTGCAGTTTCAACCGTCAGGCAATCATTTGGACTAATTTCTCCTGTTCAGTAGAGAAGATGAAGAAACTAGTATTCTTTTTCTTGTGTCTTGAATAAAACAAGGCTTCCCAGAGCTGAAAAGAATGCTCCTAAAGACAACAGAAGGAAATAATTACCTAAATCCAAGATATATACAGTGACATGAATTGTATAACTGTTCTAAGGGACATCAGTAAGCCTTTCCCACCATGCAACTGTTCTAAGGGACATCTGTAAGCCTTTCCCACCATGCAACTGTGCTAAGGGACATCAGTAAGCCTTTCCCACCATGCAACTGTGTTAAGGAACACCAGTAAGCCTTTCCCACCATGCAACTGTGCTAAGGGACATCAGTAAGCCTTTCTCACCATGCAACTGTTCTAAGAGACATCAGTAAGCCTTTCCCACCATGCAACTGTTCTAAGGGACATCAGTAAGCCTTTCCCACCATGCAACTGTTCTAAGGGACATCAGTAAGCCTTTCCCACCATGCAACTGTTCTAAGGGACATCAGTAAGCCTTTCCCACCATGCAACTGATCTAAGGGACATCAGTAAGCCTTTCCCACCATGCAACTGTTCTAAGGGACATCAGTAAGCCTTTCCCACCATGCAACTGTTCTAAGGGACATCAGTAAGCCTTTCCCACCATGCAACTGTTCTAAGGGACATCAGTAAGCCTTTCCCACCATGCAACTGTTCTATGGGACATCAGTAAGCCTTTCCCACCATGCAACTGTTCTAAGGGACATCAGTAAGCCTTTCCCACCATGCAACTGTGCTAAGGGACATCAGTAAGCCTTTCCCACCATGTAACTGTGTTAAGGGACACCAGTAAGCCTTTCCCACCATGCAACTGTGCTAAGGGACACCAGTAAGCCTTTCCCACCATGCAACTGTGCTAAGGGAAATCAGTAAGCCTTTCTCACCATGCAACTGTTCTAAGGGACATCAGTAAGCCTTTCCCACCATGCAACTGTTCGAAGGGACATCAGTAAGCCTTTCCAACCATGCAACTGTTCTAAGGGACATCAGTAAGCCTTTCCCACCATGCAACTGTTCTAAGTGACATCAGTAAGCCTTTCCCACCATGCAACTGATCTAAGGGACATCAGTAAGCCTTTCCCACCATGCAACTGTTCTAAGGGACATCAGTAAGCCTTTCCCACAATGTAACTGTTCTAAGGGGCATCAGTAAGCCGTTCCCACCATGCAACTGTTTTAAGGGACATCAGTAAGCTTTTCCCACCATGCAACTGTTCTAAGGGGCATCAGTAATCCTTTCCCACCATGCAACTGTTCTAAGGGACATCAGTAAGCCTTTTCCACCATGCAACTGTTCTAAGGGACATCAGTAAGCCTTTCCCACCATGCAACTGTTCTAAGGGATATCAGTAAGCCTTTCCCACCATGTAACTGTTCTAAGGGACATCAGTAAACCTTTCTCACCATGCAACTGTTCTAAGGGACATCAGTAAGCCTTTCCACTATGCAACTGTTCTAAGGGACATCAGTAAGCCTTTCCCGCCATGCATATCTTCAAATAGGTTTGAAGGGGCATTGTAAGCCTAGCCAGTTTTCCTTTTTGTGCTCAAATTAATCTTTCCCATTTGGGTAGAGACTAGCCGTACCCATTATATGGGCAGTAATTATGCATTACTCCTAATGCGAATAACTGGGATCACACCATACATAATTTGAGGAGACCCATGCATAGGATAAAGCATTTAAGAGCTGATGTGTCCATTAGTAGTATGGGGGGGAGTGCTGGAGTACATTTTCTGTTTCCATCCACAGATCCATGTTTCATTTGAATATAGACAGGGGTGAACTTGTTTTACGTGGATGGGGAGTCTGTTCCAGAGCAGAGGTATCCTCCACAAGACATACCTGTCCCTCCAAACCATTCTGTTGATGTTGCAGAAAAGGTTTAGAAAGTGTTTCTGATGCCATTTGACTTGCTGATGAGCAGTAAATCCATCAGTAATGGGTCAGAAGATGCCTTGTATGGCAGACACAGATCACCCCTTAGCAGTCTGTAGGATACAAGTATAGTGACAGGGCTTTGAGTTGGTCCATATAGGACATATCATTTAGGTCTTGTATCCTTTTAGTTGGGTGTCTGTGTGGGCATCCTAGTTATTGCATGTGTTTGGACAGATACAGGCCAAAGTGGGCATTATATTCAGTGACAGGCCTAAGGAGGGCTGAGTAAAGGGGGGGGGGCAGTGACATCCCTATATCTAGACACAATCCCTTTGTTTATAAGCTGTGTAACATAGAACATCATTACAACAATGGACACATGTTGGTCAAAAGTTAGGTCACTGTCCATATATTTCCTCAGATCATGAACAAATGGGTCAACTGCTACAGGTGTATTTTTAATGTGGTAGTTCCCTGGGAGAGATGACTTTCCAAAGGATACAATAATGCATTTTTTGGCATTTTGTTTCTGTTATTTATTTGGGACAAAGCTTCCTACAAGATGGTAAGTCATGTGTGGATTCAGTGACTGCTCCTAGCTTGTAGTCAACTTCAAATTTAGTCACCCAGGGGCCTTTGATATTAGCTTTACTTCAAAAAAGTAGATGCCAAACAGAAGTGATCCTAGCATAGAAGCCTGGCACACTTCACTGGTATCAAGTCTCTTTGTGGAGGTACATTTCCCTATTTTGATTTCCTGTGTTCTATCTATGAACCATCTGGCAATCCACAGGGTGACACGGGGGTTTATTCCCAGTATATTTAGCTTTTCTACTGTGCTAAGTGGTGCATTGTCTCAAATGCTTTGGCCAGGTCCAGGTATGCAGTATGTACAATTTTCCCTTCATCCATTGCTTTTATGACCTTTTAAAAAAATCTACCTGGTTGAGTAAGCATGAATTGGCCTTGAAAAATCCAAACTGAGACAAAACCCTTGTTTGGAGGTTCCCTTTGTCTTGACTGATTATAGAATGACTGAAAAACTGAAACTGGGAAAGCTTTTATTATGGTAGTGTACTATATATCATGGGTGAAACGGGGTATCAGAAAGTAATTCTTACTTTATAAATGCATTTTAAAGATGCTGGAAAAAGCATGTTTAATCTGCAAAATGGCATCGTAACTAGACAAATAACTCCCAGTAACGCAGCTTTCTCCAGCAAAAGCCATGACATGGACAAGATGGGAAGCTGCTGGAATCTTATCACATCTCTGAGATTAAGAAATGTCTTCACATTAACTGGTTATAAAAACAAGTGCCTTACCCAGGGAAATGAATTGTTTCAGTATATTAAAGTTATTGACTGTATTAATAGGAGACATGTCTCACTGGGTATTGAAACAGCAGATGCTCCCTAACTTTCCCTATAACAATGGTTATAGTTCACTAAAGGCATAGTAGCTATTATCTGTAAGTAACTATGTTAACAAAAAATTGATCTCCTTTCAACCTGCCTTCAAGGTACAGTCAACCCACTTGCTGAATTTCACCTAGAAGAAATAGAAGATGGCTTGGGAGATGACAGCTTACCTCAAGATGACAGAGCTGGGGAGTAGCAGAAGAAACGGCTTCAGCTCAACACTGCACCCTAAAATGTCTGAGACATTAGCTGCTGTGTAGGGGGTCTGTATGCTTGTTACAGCTTGTTAGAGAGATCTGATATGTTACAGTATTTCTGCAAGTAAGAAGCCATAATCAATACAACAGAAAAGCACCCCCAAAGATATTTGAAGAGAAATAAAGGCAAAGGCATCCAGATATGGAACATTGCACAACACAAAACAGATCATAAAGAGGGTAGGTAGAAGAGAAGATTAGTAAAGTAGAACTTAAAAAATAGAAGCCGAAATTATGGAACACCTGCAAAGTGAAGGATTTGGGGTAGAAAGTCTAGCACAGGTTATATCACACTTCACAGAGTGATGGAACAACGACTCTCAAGATAAGGAGAAACAGGAAGAACAGAAGACATCTGAAGAAGAAATATAGACATGGGAAAGAAAAAGAGATTTAATATGATACAATACGTATGCAATGAAGAAAGCAAAACTAATACATACAAAAAAAGCAGCACCAAAGATTTTATTTATTTAACATTTGTTTACCATGAAAGTCCGACTTGGACAAAGCCAATTTTCAGTGGAGGCCCAGGGAGACACACTCCAGACACATGTTTTTGTAACGTGGGAGGAAACTGGAGCACCCAGAGGAAACCCACATGAACACAGGGAGGACATGCAGACTCTGCACAGAAGGCACCCCAGCCGAGAATCGAACCAGAGAACCTTTTGCTGTGAGGTGACAATGCAACCACTGCACTGTCCCTATTTGAAGAGAAATACAGGCAAAGGCATCCAGATATGGAACATTGTACAACACAAATAATAAGAAAACAAAGAGGAATAGTGGAAAACAGGAATAGCAGTGGAGAGGTTAAAGAAATAGAAAATGAGGTTATGGGTTACCTGCAAAGTGAACGACTTAGTGTAGAAAATCTAACTCTGATAACATCACAGTAGGATAGAACAATGAATCCCCAAATTAAGAAGAAACCAGCTGAGTGGGAAGTATCTTATCGGTTTCCATATGAAGATACTTTGGAGCCTTCCTTAGGACACCAGTACAAAAGTTTGGTAGGAGTTACACAGCAAGAGAAGGAGCAGGAAGCAGTGGCAACTCTAACGCAGTCAACGTTGTGGGGTGATAGCCCAGTGCATTCCCAGTGTTGTGGGGTGATAGCCCAGTGCATTCCCAGTGTTGTGGGGTGATAGCCCAGTGCATTCCCAGTGTTGTGGAGTGATAGCCCAGTGCGTTCCTATATGAAAGAGCAACAGATGACGCAGGATGAAACTGAAGAGAATGTGGCACAACAAGATGCTCTGTAACTTTCTATAGAATACCTGCAGGAGATGGAAAACAAAGAATGTGCCCACAGTTTAGAAGAAAATGATCCAAAAGAAGAGTTGCTTTGTTTAATAAAGATGGGCAGACATATTAAGATAATGAAAGAAATAGAATACAGAAAGTCAATAAAACCCTAAAAGTTAGAAGTTTAATGATAAAACAAATGCACACAGTAATTAGGACTGTTCATAGAAATTCAGGTGCTATAACTGAAGTAAATAGGCTATATTACTGTGCAGTTAAATTAATAACTGATAAAGTCTTACCATAAAAACACAGGGCAGTAAGGGAAAGGAAGGGGAGAAATCAAATGCCATCATGGAAGTACTGAATAGAGAAAACTATAAAGCAATTAAGACAAGAAGTGTCACTGTTAGAAGAGTATAGAAGAGGTAACAGGTCAACAAAAACACTTAAAAAAGATAGACGTGATAAAAGCAATGTGGAGTATCAGAATAGATCAGGATCTATCATGCACTATCGCAAATAATAAACTAAAAATATCAGCAAAGGCAAAAACACTTAGAAGATGTGCAGATAAATATAAAGGAAAAGTACAATATAAGCAATTTATTGATGACCCCAAAACAGTTTTATAGAAAATTGAGAAACAAGACAAAAGGAATTGAAATACTACCAAAACAGAAATAGATACATTTTGGAGAAATGTCTATGAAGACCCTGTGGAACATAACAAAGATGCTGAATGGATAGAAAATTAAAAGAAAAAATAAGAAGTTCAAATGTACAGGATATGAAATGGGATTAAGTAATAGCCAGAGAAATCGAAACAAAGTTAAGAAAAGTTCCTAATTGGAAACCCTAGCCCCAGATGCAGTACCTAACTTCTGGTTAAAAAGTATTAACATCTGTGCACAAAGATTTAGCCATGAGTAAGAACTATTTATATGCACACCCCAAACAGACACCAACCTGGCTAACAACAGAAAAAACAATGGCCTTACTTAAGAGTGAACCTGAAAGCTATACTATAGGCCAATAACTTGCCTTCTGATGATGTATAAACTATAAACTGGAACTGATGCCGTCAGAGTTTATATTCATTTAGAAGAAAACTCAATCGTGGCAGTAGAACAAAAGGTAAACGAAGAAAGTCACATGTAACAAAGGATCATTTGTTGTTAAATAAAGTCATAATGGAGAACTGTAAAAAGGGGAAGGATCTAAATATGGCATGGATAGACTATAAAAACATTTGACAGTATCCCACATTCATGGACAAAAGAGTGTCTAAAAATGTATAAGTTACACCCTACACTGATTGATTATATTGCAGCAACCATGTAACAGTGGCAAACCACTTTATAGTTAAGCCATGATAAAGGGCAAATTATTATTCCAGGGATAAATATTCAAAGGGGATATTCCAGGGTGACATTGTCACCACTGCTCTTTTGTCTTGCACTCAACCCTTTAAGCTGTCTACTTAAAAAATCAGGTGATGGCTACAATTTAGCTCCCAGGAAACAATAAACTGTAAAGACTTATCCTCTTCTTTTTGTGAATGATTTAAAACTGCATAGCTCATCAGATGAAGAACTGAAAGCACAACTGCAAGTGGTCAAAAGTTTTTCGGATGATATCAGAATGACATTTGGTCTTGATTAATGTGCAAAAGCAACCTTTAAAGCAGGAAAACTGCAGCGGCAGGAAAACATCAGTTTGGAACAAGAATGTGATATAAAAGAACATGAGCAAGAGGGACTGGATGAATTGATGAAGGATTGGCAATAAAACATGAACAAATGTGAAAAAACTTAGTAAGGAATACTTTAGAAGACTTAAATTAATCCTGAAAACAGAGCTGACATTTAGAACCAAAGTTCAAGCTATAAGCCAATTTGCTCTTCCTATCCTAACTTACAGTTTTATAGTGATTGACTCACCCCTAAAGGTGTTGGATGGTTGTACAAGAAAACAAGAAGGATGCTTCATGTTTATCAAATGATTTATAAAAATCAGTGCAGCAGTAGCATTGTTGCCTCACACCAAGAGGTTCTCCCGTTCGATTCTCGGCTGGAGTGCGGGAAGTGCCTTCTGTGTGGAGTCTGCATGTCCTCCCTGCGGTTGGGTGGGCGTTCGAAAGACATGCGTGGGTGTGCTTTCATTGAAGGTTGAACGTCAAGCTGGCACCTCAGCATTCGTCAAAATCTACTGCCAGTCATTAGTGGTCCGTAGTTCCGCTGTGGCGACCCCTAACCGGGAAAAGCCGAAAGACAACAACAACAAGTGTATACCGAGACTGTATATTCCTCGTTCTAAAGGAGGTATGGGCCTCCTCGAAACTGATTACATGTACAGATCTGCAATTGTAGGACTGCATACATATCTGCTGACATCACAAGAACCAAACATAGAGAAAGTGTAAAAACATCGGAGAATAAGTCTAAGATGACTTCCCTGTTACGTATAGCAGAAGCATATCGGCATCAAGCAGGAATGGAAATCAAACCAGAAGTAGATAAAATTCAGGCAGTAACTGAATGAACCAAAAAACAAAAGAAAGTATATAAGGTGAAGGATCAGATGAGAAGGCAAGAAATATGCAAAATGCATAAATACAGTTGCAGGTACAGAAAACTGCTGTAACAACCTACTGTTGATCGAATGCAAGAATGGTTAAGGAGCGGCGAATTTAAACCAAAAGACAAAAGGGTAATATTGGCAGCCCAAAATAGTGCACTATGAACACATTGGTTTACAAAGTCCATTGAACACATGTGAGAAACAGACAAATGCAGGTTTTTTTTAAATAGAATTGGAAACAGTTACACACCTTGTTGCTGGGTGTGATACACTAATGGCACAAGGACTGTATACTGAAAGGCATAATAATGTGGCAAGACTGTTGCACTGGGGATTGTGCAAACATTATAACATTAAAGTAGCTGAAAAACATTGGAAACATGAGCCACAAAGCATCCTAGAAAATGATGGTCTATATATCACATGGGATCACCCATTACCAACAGTTCAAAAGATAGATGCAAGAAAACCAGATATAGTGGTCCAAGAAAAGAAGACAAAAGTAGCATTGATCATTGAAATCACCACACCTAGTGACTATAGTGTCCTGCATACAGAGAGACACAAAGTCACAAAATATCAGGATCTGCAGGTAGAAACAAGAGCAATGTGGAAGAAAGATACCCAGACAGTTGCAATGCTAGTAGGAACAACGGGTCTTATAAAAAAGAATTTACAATCGTACTTAGATACGTTACCAATACATGTAACCCCATGCGAATTGCAGAAGGAGTCATTACTGGGCACACCGAGTGTGCTGTGAAGAGCAATTCTGTCTAACATCAAAGACTGAAGCAATACTAATTTCATGAACGTTAATCATACTTTGACTTAGGAATGGAGTCCATTCCCATCATGGTATTAGAAACCCAAAGGACTATCAGAAATTAAAAAAAGGTCCAGTAAATGTTGGTGCCCTGATAAAAGAAGTGAAGTATATGCACTAGGTGTACTTGTCCAAAGGCACAGTGCTTCTCCCACATGCCACGTTTGCGTTGTCATGATATGGGAACCATGATCGAAGTCTTTTATGACTGAGCAGTGGTTACGAGATATAAATGTCTCCTCATAAGCAGTACCAAAGCAACTTTTTTGCATCAGTCAGTTTATCTATATGGTAAAAAAATGATTTCACCATTTGAAGGCATGATAATAGTTAACATGAGCATGCCCTAGAAATAGCGAACAATTTATCAAATGTTCATTTATTTCCAATGCAAAACAAAGGGAAATGTATTTTGCATGCTCACTGATATTAATCAGTCTGTTGTCATTGTATATCAGTCTTTCTCTTACAAGTGCAAAGTGAATTTTCCACCCTCACTGAAATCAACTGATGATGAGGACAAAGTCCAAGTAAGCTCTTACTAAAGCAAAGTCTGTGATGTCATTGACTAAAGCAAAGTCTGTGATGTCACTGACTAAAGCAAAGTCTGTGATGTCATTGACTAAAGCAAAGTCTGTGATGTCATTGTCTAAAGCAAAGTCTGTGATTTCATTGACTAAAACAAAGTCTGTGATGTCATTGTATATTTCTGCTTGCTGAACCACCTTTTTTTCAATGTCATAATTACCTGTTTTGTTTCTTTGAAAAAATAAAGTTAAAGCTCTACTGCATAAAGATGCAATCAGCATGACCATGTTGGTACTTTTTACTAGAAAACATATACATTAATTCATATTTGTTATGGAAGAAACTAATATAAGTTTGCAACATCAAAAGTAACTGTTGCCAAATTGCTGATTTAAATTTTTTGTTTGAAACAGCAGCAGAATCACATATATACAATTGTATTCATTCTTGTACATGTTCATCGCTGTACCCACACCTGCCTAAACTGTTAACAAAAGCCACTAAATAAAGAATAAAGTATTAGTCCACTCGATAAAAAAACTTGCATAAGCATATCAGCACTTTAGAACTTTGAAATACTGATACAGAGGCATGCTGACTTTTATAAGAAAATTAATTAAGTAATGGTATTACACTGTGCTTTGCTAAGCTACAAAAGCTGTAAGTAAAGCATGTGGAACTTATAAATGCATTTGCAGCAAATGCTTTAAAAACAAATGTGGATATATATCTGTAAACTTTCATACCATGGCAGAATCTTTTAACCCTCAAAGGTATTCTCAAGACAATTTTAAAGCTTTTAACTTTCAAGTATAAATCTAGAAGAGAAGTTCTGGTAAGACATTTTTGGATGAAGCCGCGCAGCAAATGCTTTTATTTGTAAAAGTGGCTTTGCACCGCCATCTGCTGTACAAGGTGGGTACTAGCACCCAGTTATCAAATTCAGCGCAATATGTTTCTTTGCCCTAAAGTTGTATTACAAGAGTTGTTAACAGTGAGTAAAAGATCAGTGTGAGGTAAATCTGCCCTGAAATCCCACTTTAGAGCCCATACTAGTGACTGCTAGAGGTTCAGACCAGGAAGCCCCACCCTTATAGACTGTGAACTCTTCAGTCACTTTCTTTTTCTTTCATAATACACACTGCGGTATGAAGAGTATTAATCCAGCTTGCTTCATCCTGCTTTTGAAATCACAAACATCCAGGAAAGTCTACCAATCACAGGTAGCCTACAAACCCTACTTCAGGAGTCATAGGGTTGCCAACTTTTCAAATGCTCAAAGTAGGCATTTTTTGTAGAAACATGAGATTTTACAAGAAAAATCATTTGTTGTCCGGGAAAAGTCCCACTAGGTTCCAGCCTGTTTCTTTTCGGAGGCCCGGGGGAGAAGCTCCAGATGCATGCCTTGGAATGTGGGAGAGGGAGTACCCGGAGGAAACCCACGCCAACACAACACAGGAGAACATGCAAACTCCCACAACCCCCCAGCCAGCGAAAACCGGAGAACCTCTTTGTGAGGTGAGTGACAATAACCACCATCGCACCACGCCACCCAATCATACCCACAGCCAGTGCAAAGGAGAGAACTTCCCTTTTTTGACAAAATAAAACCTTAATCTTGAATCATTTGAGTTTGTTATAATGTTTTGTTTAACATTTGGGTGTTTCAGATGCAAAAATAACTGTTTTATGCAAGTATTAAAAAAAATAAGGAAATATGTTTTGTCCCAAAGTATCAGGACATTTGCCATATTTTAGTTTTTGTTGCAGGACACAGCTGCCCAAATAGTAACTGTCTTCTGCAAAGAGGAATAGATGGTAACCCTAGAATGAGCTTGGGATTAGTGTTTCTGTTTTGTTTCTGGAGAAAGAAGGAGTGCAGGGACATTATGTTCTTGCCTTCCTAGAGGCTACCAGTCACTGGGAAGTCTGCAATCTACTTCTTAACAGTGAACGGGATTAATGCTACTGTTTTGCTCCTGGTAAGAGAAGGATCACTGAGACATTGATTCCTGACTGACTCCGATTGGGCTGTGTGTATAACATTTTCCAGTCTGGTCTGGTTTTGAAGCATTGACCAGTTTAGCTCTTGCACTAAGCTGCTAAAAGTGTTATCTAGGGCATCTACCAGGAAAAAGCTGTAACAAGCCTACAGACCCATTAAACATCTGGGATGTGACTGCTGGTCACCAAATAGCCTGTCACCTGTTTCTTATGGACTGGCTAAGGATTAGTGCAGCTGCTTTGCTTCTGGTGAGGGAGGGAGCAAAGGGACATCGATTCCTAGTGAAGAGTGGCTGTACTGAGAACGGTACTAGTAGTATACAGGGAGTAGCCAGTAGGGGAATCACCATTACTTATCATTCTTTGCTAACACAATGAGTGACCAAATCTGCGAGTTTTTGCTGAAATTAGTTTACTGCTTCATTCTGATGACAGTAGAAGCTCCTCTGGCAAGCTATGGCATTATTTACTAATGAGGCTAAATTCAGGCATCTTGCTGTTGGTTGGTGTGCTCTACTGAGCTTTCTGTTGCTTGTTTGCTGTGTTATAAATAAGGCGGTTTAGAGCAATGCACAGCATACTGCATGGATTTAGACCCTTAACTTTCTCCAACAAACTCATTCCTGCAATTCCTACAGTACTTTTAAATAGTGAGTAGTTTCACAGAGGCTCTGATTTGCACAAGACACACACTGATCTTCATGTGTAGACTAAGGCTGGTTGTTTTAAGTTTGCATTATGTGGCACATTGCTGTTTGTGTTTAGACTGATTGTTTTAGACAGGTTTGCACTATGTGGAACACTGGTCTTTATGTGTAAAGATAGGTTGTATGCTTTAGGCAGATACCATCTCCAATAAATCAACTCCTAACCTCATATGTGCACCTCCCCTTACAGCCCACATCAGTAACAATGGATTTTCACTTTTCAATCATCTCTGTAGCTAGTCTGCTTAAAATGGACATCCCGAGACAATGCAGTAGTTGCCTTATTTTTCCTGACAACCATCTACTACTTAAAGCAGTAGACAGTGTGTGTGAGATGTAGTTATAAAATGTTACTGGAGGCAAAGCTCTCATACAAAGCCAAGACAAATAACAAGCAGGTCGTGAGTACCACACCACCTCACTAAACAAAATGTACACAGCTCGGACCAAACACAAAGACATTCATATGCTGAGGCTCTAAAACGTAACTTACCTAAACCACAAAGCCCTCCTAAAAGTAACCTAAGAAATGAATACTGTCAGTAACCTCACAAACAGTGCAGGCAGTACCCGCCATGAAACATACATCGAAGAGTCGCATTGAACCCTGTCCCAAGGCAAACCACCACACAATCCAATATCCTAATCATAGCTGACTCCATTGTCAGATACACCCATGCACCCCTCATCAGGCTTTGCATGAAGGGAGTAATGATCAGTTGCCTGCTAGGTGGCTGGATTTGCTACGTCATGCAAGCACTCAGGTTCTTGCACCCCAAGTATACATGTGACACAGTCATACTACCTGTGGGTATAAATCATGTGACACAGTCATACTACCTGTGGGTATAAATCATGTGACACAGTCACTACCTGTAGGTATAAATCATGTGACACAGTCATACTACCTGTAGGTATAAATCATGTGACGCAGTCATACTACCTGTGGGTATAAATCATGTGACACAGTCATACTACCTGTGGGTATAAATCATGTGACACAGTCATACTACCTGTGGGTATAAATCATGTGACACAGTCACTACCTGTGGGTATAAATCATGTGACACAGTCATACTACCTGTGGGTATAAATCATGTGATGCAGTCATACTACCTGTGGGTATAAATCATGTGA